>NC_061508.1:252635673-252742044 GCF_022539505.1 Lolium rigidum | reverse complement strand
ACAGCGGTGAATCCTCTCCTGCACCCACTGCTAAACCAAGCAATGGCCTGTGCCTCGATTACCCCTTCACAGGAGTTCCTTGTAGTGTTCCACCGGGCCAGATAATCCCGGTCTGTTTCGTTCTGGCGCTGTATGCACAGAGCGAGCTACTGCGGCCTGTTTGGCCTTTGATAGGTGCTGCTGAAATCGCTCACGAAAGCTTCCTCAAAGTCCAACCAGCCATTTATGCTTCCTGCCGGCAAGTTGTTTAGCCAGATTCTTGCCGGCCCAACCAAAAACGATGGTATGATTCTCACGGCCCAATGCCGATTTCCTCCTCCAGCTATGGTTCCTCCACCGCCTGTGACGTATACCGCGGTTACATAGTCCGCGAGCCATTCTTCCGGCTTTGTAGTGCCATCGTATGTTTTTGTGTCACGGGGCAACATAAAGTTGCGAACTGGTGGTTTTTCTTTCATGATCCTTGGGCCAAAGCACTTTGGGCCTGGGGGACCTTCCTCCTCGATCATTTCTGACAAGTACACTCTATCCAGACGGTGCCTCGCATCCCGTTTCGGTAAGTATCTTTCTCCCAAGCGATCTCCTAACGGGTTCCGGTATGCTGCCGGTCTTGCAGAATCAGCTTCATCATAACATTCCGGTACCGCGGCCCTTGCCTGCCGGTATCTTGGGGGATCTATTTCCTCCTCATCGTACGCTGCCCTTGTAGCCCGATATTTTTGCCCGGTTTCTTGTCTACCGGCATGATTGTTTCCGGCATAGCCCTCTTTGGCGTATCCCCTGTTTGCCCCTTGGCCTTTTCTGCCGGCATCATATTGCCCGGCTTGTTGCTTTCCGGCAAGAACCGGATCATACACAGTCATCTGCTGCGCATTCACTTCTTTTTCTCTTCTTCTGTCCGGATGGGGGGACGAAGCCTGCCCATGGGACTTGCTACCGGCATTCCTTGTCGAACGCGCGGATTTTGAAGCCACAGCCTTGTTTCACTACAAGAAAATCATCATGTAGAGACGTTAAATATAAGACGCATTTGTTTTCGTCTCTAGGATAGGGGGGGAGCTCAACGTATGGACGTTTCTTTAGACGTTCCACTTAACGTCTCAAAATTTCTATTTATTGACTAACAAAATAAATAGATTTGCTAATTTGTGGGTATGTAGAGACGAATCCTAAGACGTTTTAGAATGCGTCCGTACAGTCAACCTTTTAAGGTGGGGAGAAATTGATTTTGTGCTGGTCAAAGATCAGTACGGTGATTTTTCTAAAAGAAAACTCGCTACCATATTGGTAATACGTACGGGTGTGAAATACAAACTGAACGGAAAAGGAGCCCGTGAGAAAAAGAAAAGCCCATGGTAAATACAATCTGGACAAAAATATAGCGTAGGCTATGTTCTAACTGCCCACAATTTTGTTTCAAGCGATCCTTGTAGGCAAGTTAATCGCAACACGTTCGTAATGATATATTTCGTATATAGTAAAACTCTGTACAGCTTCTACGTTTTTGGAACAGATAACCCAATACGTTTTTGGAACAAATAACCCAATAACCCTTTGTGGCTCCCGTGTATTGGACAAACTCTTCAAATGATATACACCCAAAGAAGTAAAACGACCAGAGTTCGCATCTGCTTCTATCTGCACACAAAACCTTCCATGTATCCCATATATTGAATAAATTCTTTTTTTTTGCGAATTATATTGGACAAATTCTTGAGCTGATATACACCCAAAGGAACGAAACTGCCCAGAGTTTCGCATATGCTTCTATCTCTTCCTGGTTCAGACCAAACCTAGAATCTTTTTGCCTCACAAAGACCTTTTCTGCGGCCGGACGCTGTCAGGTTAATTTCTTCCTTCTTGTCATGCTTTCTTCTTAATCTGAATCTGTCATGTGCATCGATGTATACATCAACCATGTCCGTTGATTTCCCGTGTAGACCGGAGAGGATGGATCTTCTTCTTTTTTATATAGTTTCTTGCTCATCGCTTGTCTCAATCACGTGAAGCTTTTCTGCTCGTAAATTGCTGAAAAGTAAAAGAGATCAATTGCTTAAATTCGGTGCTACATACTTCACAAATCTTCAGATTATTTGGTGACTAAGTACCTCTATTAGAGATATGTTAAAGGCAATTCGCATCTGGTGATAAATCATTTAGATACATATACATGGAGTTCGACAACTACTATTATTTGGTAAGCTTTAGTGCTTATCTGGATTTTGTTACAGTCAATAGGTGTGGTGATAAAGTAAAAGGGCCTGTATAAGCTTGGTAACACTATTTAGTACTTACAGCTTTACTTTTTCTAATTTAAAGCTAGATATGGTGAGATGGTTATTGCTAGTGTCAGGCTCTAGTTTTCAGAAAAGATAAGAAAAGAGGTTATTTTAGATTTGAGTAGATAACATATGTAGAAAAGTACAAAAAGCAACAATAAAATCCAGTATGCCAACATAAATGAATTTAGAGAAAAAGCTACAGAAAAATCTTTCTTCATGTATTGCAAGGTCAAACTAGTATAGCTTTATCAGGGAGAAAACTTGTAAAGTTCCTGTAATAATAGAGAACCCCTTGTATTTTTTATATGATTTCAGAGAAGACGGCATGGGAAAATTCAGTTTTGCAAGGATGAACTTGAAATTATGATTTACTTTTATCTTATCATGCAGCATACTGAAGTGCAATGGATCGGGAATGGATGAGTAAACCAAGAGCAAGCGTTGAATATAAACATGGTGTTGAGGAATTCCTTTCTTTTGCATACCGTGATGTTCCACTTGGTGAAAAGATCCTTTGTCCATGCGTAAATTGTGCAAACAAAGCAAGAGAGAGTTATGATGAAGTGAAAACCCACCTACGGTGTGATGGTATTGTTCAAGATTACACCAGATGGGTTTTCCATGGAGAGGAATGTGATGCACCATCCGATGCATTTGCACACATATCAGAGAACAACAGGAATTTTGCTTTCCCTGGTAATCCAATGAAGAATGTTGTACATGATGGGCACAAAAGAATGGATGATATGTTAGGTCTTGTTAATGCTGTATATGGTACTACTTTCAGTAATAGCTTTGAAACAGTATCAAGCCCATCCGATGGTGCTCAATCTGAATTTGCCGATATGGAACCTGATGTGGCTGATAGTTTGAATGCTCCATATGAGAAAGGTGATGGAAAGAGAGAAAGCTTCTTACAAGATGCGAACATAAAGTTGCACAACGGATGTGAAGCCTTTTCAAGGTTGTCATTTCTAGTCACCATATATCACTTGAAAGTCTTACATGGTTGGTCACAAGAATCATTCACGGATCTACTTGGTGTATTGTCTAAAGCACTTCCTCAAGAGGCAAAGTTACCAAAGAAATACCATGAAGCCAAAAAGATCATCCGTGGTTTGGGGCTTGAGTATGAGAAAATCCATGCATGCCCTCAAGATTGCATGCTTTTTCGAGGGGAAAGAGCTAACCAACAGTCTTGCCATGTGTGCGGTACATCTCGTTGGCTGACTGATAACGATGGAGAAGGTCCAATTTTATCTAAGAAGAACAGGAAGATAGCAGCAAAGGTGTTGCGGTACTTCCCTTTGATTCCAAGGCTCCAAAGGCTGTTTTCAACTACCAAAACATCTAATGACATGCGCTGGCATGATGAGGGACGCACCAAAGATAAATTTCTGCGACATCCAGCTGATGGTGAGTGTTGGAAAGATCTCGATGACAGATATCCCACATTTGCTGAGGATCCCCGTAATGTACGCCTTGGTCTTGGAAGTGATGGTTTTAACCCATTCAGGAATATGAGTTCAAAGCACGAGTACTTGGCCGGTGATGCTTATTCCGTACAACCTACCACCTTGGATTTGCATGAAACAAACATCTTTCATCTTATCAATGATCATTCCTGGACCACATTCCCCTGGTAATGATATAGATATATATTTGCAGCCATTGGTTGATGAGCTCCAACAAGCTGTGGAAGGGTGTGGACACATATGATGCTTCTTCGAAGGAGAATTTTCCCCTCAAAGCTGCATTATTGTGGACTTTGAACGATTTCCCTGCATTAGCTTACCTTTATGGTTGGACCACAAGTGGTCAATATGCATGCCCATCTTGTGCTGCGTTTACAAAGTCCAGATGGCTAAATAATGGGAAGAAATGGTGTTTTATGGGTCATCGACGATGGTTGCCAAAGGATCATTTATATCGACGAAGCGCGATGGAGTTTGATAAGACCGAAGAAACAGATCTCGCACCTAAAACTATGACTGGCAGCTCAGCTTTGAATATGTTGCAGGGCAGAGTGTTTGTGCTAGGAAAAAAGATCAAAGTAGCTACCGAAGGAAAAGGCAAGAAAAGAGGCAAAAATGTTAAAAATGGGAAAGCAAATAGTGAAGATCAGAAACGTAAGAGAAATGTGACCAAGAAAAAATCAAGTACGCCTAGTAATCGTGACAAAAAAAAGCCAGAGGATTGGTTTAAAAAAAAGTCAATATTCTTTGAATTGCCCTATTGGAAGCACAATAAGTTAAGGCACAATCTTGATGTGATGCATATAGAAAAAAATGTGTGTGACAATTTAATTGGTACGTTATTGGATATTGATGGCAAAACAAAGGATGGCTTTAACGCACGATATGACTTGGAGGTAATTGGAATTCGAAAAGACCTTCAGCCTTTCCCAGATGACAAAGGAAAAGAGACGAATCTGATGATAGTAGCGGGGAGCAATCATCGGATGAAACATATTAGAGCAAAGTGTATTTAGCACATTTGTAGGCAAGTAGACTGGATGTATTTGCTATTTGCTTATCCTAATTTGTATAATTGTCAAACCAGTTTGAAACACACATTGGGTGTCAAAGGAAAGGAGACCAGTATTTGAACTAAAGGAAATTCAGAACAAATACTACAGTTCTGCAAAGGTTCTTCACAATGGAAACCACCTGACACTGATTGGTTTTGATCTGAACGAAATAAAACTGTTGTCAGGCATTGTTGCGTAGCATCTCAAGTAAGCAGCTAAGTTTCGTGGAACAAAGTTGTTTATCAAAACTGAAAATATGCAGCAGCTGGTACTATGAATACACTCAAAACTCTGAGGCGACGCGATTCAGGGGCCGCGAGCAGCATCACTAGGCGGGGAATCGGACAGAGAACACGACCCGGGGGTGGGGGGACGGGGGCGGGGGAATCGGGAGCTCACCTAGAATATTTTGGCGCGGTCGGAGTCGACAGAGAAGGGGATCGACGCGGCGGTGGTGATAGACCGAGGCGGAAGGAGACGAGCTCGGCGATGTAAGCAGAAGGCCTCCTGCGTCGATTCCTTTGGCAGAAGGAACGAGGAGGTTGCGGCGGAGCTACCAGTCAAGGTGGAAGGACTCGGAGTGGTCTATGGAGACGGGAAGGACGACGTGCCCGTGGTGCTCGGTAGGTGCTCGACACGCACCCGCTTGAGCAGAAGACAACGTTACACGAAGGCCATCACATAAACATAACATAATATACTCCCTCCTCGTCAAATTTATCTGAAATCTATCAAAATTTAGATTTAGAACATCTCCAGTTGCGTCCCCCAAAGCAATTTGAGGCACGCCGGACAAAAAATGCGTTCCAACCGCGTCCCGCAAAGCCCATTTTTGTTCAGCGCGCCCCGATACGGTGTCCGGCGCCCAGAGCCCGTCCCCGTCCCACAGGGGACGCACCGGGCACGCCGGACAGAACGAAAAGCGAGGTGAACCGAAGCGGGCCGACGCGTCAGCGGCTCAGTGAAAAATTGTCTCCCATTCCCGACAAATCCCGCCCCTCCCGCCATATCGCGCCTATCCTGCCGCGCATTTCTGGCCTCCCAACACATATCCCGCTGCCGATTCATTTCTCCTATCCCGCCGATTTGTTTCTCCCTCCCGCCGTCCACCCGCCGCCGCTACCCTCTCCCGCCGTCCATGGCGCCGCCGATAGCCCCCAAAAAGATGTCCAAGAAAGCGGCCAAGAAGCCGTCGGGCAATGCGACGAAAGGGGCGAAAGCGCCGTTAACGAAGCCGCGGAAGGCGCCGACTCCGAAGAAGAAGCCGGAAGGATGGACCGACGATCAATGGCAGCAAGACTATCTGCGTCGGAAGCTATCGACGGCGGAGCGGAAAGGACGGAGGGCGGCGGAGTAGGAGAAGAAGGCTGTGGCGGCGCGCCAGCACCAACACTTAATGGCCGGGTGTCTCGTCGCCACCAACGCGAGCCCATATAGTACGAACGTGCGGGTGTACGTTCCGGGAGTGTTCTCTCCGTCGTCCTCCGCCTTCTACAACGACGGCCCCTCCGGCACTCCCGGGTGCGTGACGCCTAACTTGTCGCCCCACTACCAGGATGCGCTGCCGCATGGCGACTTCAACCCCAACAACCTCTACTCCCCGACGTACGAGCAGCGCGAGCCAGGACCCGGTGCGGACGGCGATCCTTTCAGTGGTCGCAAGGTGCCGCTCGAATTCGAGGGCGCCGGTGCGGAGGGTGCTGAGGAAGAGGGCGGGAGTGAGGACGAGGAGGACGATGAAGAGGAGGAGGTGGAGGACGAGGAGGACGATGAAGAGGACGAGGTGGAGGACGAGGAGGGTGCCGGTGACGATGATCTCGTGGAGGTAGACGCGGACGGCGTGAAGAAGAAAAAGAAGAAGAAGGCGTCGGGCACACGAGGCCCCAAGTGGACGGTTTTGGAGGATCTTTGTCTGTGCGAGTCGTGGGCGACGGTGAGCCATGACTCCATCATCGGCGCCAACCAAAAATACGGGAAGTATTGGGCAAGGATCAAGGCCGAGTTCGATGAGCGCAAGCTCATCAACAACGACTACGAGAAAGTGACAATGAAGAGGAGCGAAAAGGCAATGTCGACGCGACGGCGCAGACAACGGCGACTACAGATCCTTCAATCTATAGTTTTTTATTTGAATTTGGGACACTTTTGTACAAAATCCCTAGAAATCAAATGAAAAACACCATCTTCACCTCCTCCTCGGCCGCTCCGTTGACGAGAGCTACCGGCAACTGACCTATGGCGCGGGGGAGGGGGAGTTGTGGTCCGCTAAGGACTATGGCTATTTTGTCAACCTCGCCACCACCGTTCCTTCTCCACCACCGATGCCAAAAGAGGAGGAGGAGGACTCTGAGTTCTCCGGGGACACTTTGTACATACTCAATAGAAATCGAATGAAATCCACCTTCTTTTGCGTTTCTGAATGAAATCCGCCGTCTTTTGGTTGGAAATGGAGCTAGAGGCGCATGCGGCCTACCATGGCCCCGATGACCCGGAGGATGCGTCGGGCAGCACCTCCTCGTTGGCCGCTCTGTTGACGAGGACTAACGGCAAGTGACCTACGGCAGGGGGAAGGGGGAGCTGTGGTCCTCTAAGGACTGTGGCAATTTCGTCGACCTCGCCACCGCCGTTCCTTCTCCACCACCGACGCCAAAAGAGGAGGAGGACTCGGAGGTCTTCGGAGATGACGCCACCGTAGACAGTGGCGACTACATATCCTTCAATCGCTAGTTTTTATTTGAATTCAGGACACTTTTGCACATACTCGCTATAAATCGAATGAAATCCACCGTCTTTTGCGTTTCCGAATTCGGGGGCGCCGGTGGAGATGCTCTTAATGATAAAATTAGAAAACTTTCTTTTGTTTTGGCGCTAACGTTATTAGCTTTACCGCTTGTACAAAAATATATTCCCGCTTATTTTTCGACATGGCGCTAACTTTTGTTGATTTACCGCTTCGCCCGCTTATATTTTGAGAAAAAAATCCGGTAATATATATATACTATTGGTGACATTTTCCCCTCGCCCCCATCTTTAGACGAAGCGGAACCCTGGGCATCTCTCCAGCCGCCACTCCATTTCTTGAACTGCTCATCAAAGATCAGATCCGCTGCCGTGTCCTTCCGTCCAGGTTTGTGCTCCGTCAAATCCATCTCGTTTAGACTTTTTTCCTTCCACTATTAATTTAGTTTAGGGCCGGCCTGTGAGGGCGGCCGTGCCGGTGCTGTCGTCGTCGATCGCGAAGAGGTAGTAGTTGTTGCGGCCTTGCGGTGATGCAGTGTTTGTGTGCGTGTGCGATGGGTTTTCTCGCCAATCCATCCTTTCAGTTAGTTATTACTGTGAAAGCTGGTCTATGTTCAGATTCTACCAATTCTGTTCAGAACTAGCATGTAGGAAGGTTAAATCACCGATCTAATAAGACATTCAGGAAAATGAAACGGATCTGGTGATCTATGTTGCTATGGACATGTTTCTGGGTCAGGCAGGTCGTTGGACCTGTTGTTGGCTGTAGCATGATATCGATTTTGGCAGCACATAAATGTATGCATAAATCAAACCTGATTTTCTATTACAGAAGGCTGACTGATTTTGCATTCATGTAGGAAAGATATTATGTCGAGTATACCTCGACGTCTGCGAAAGATCAATTTTTCTGAACAGGAAGTAGAAAATGTAGAGCTCAGTGAAGATGTCTTACAAGGTCCTCCAGAGATCGATAATATATTGCCAAAGATACCTCATGAATCAACTAGCCCAATTAAGATAATCTGTAAGTTTTGCTACATTTTATCCAAGATACATATGGTTGTCATTTGCCACTATTGTATGCATCGTTGTGATATTCCTACATGCAGGGCCCAATGGAGACATGCGACAAATAGTGGGGTCCTTTCGAAGTCAATTTTTGTTAAACTTAAAAGGAGGAAAGATTATTGTTGGGACCGATCGAAATGGAGTTCCAAATGAAAGATCTGGTTCCATTCTTAGTAGTTATCTTACTGAACTAGCACAAAATTCGACAATTGCGCCATTGCATATTCCAAGATGGGACAATGATATGTTTGAGCCAAAAAAGCAGGAGATGATCAAACTTGTTGAGGTAAAATTATCACTACACGATAGTACAACATAAATTATTCTGTTTATTAACATTTTAACAATACACTTTGCTTGCTGAAGGTTAAATTTGTTTACCCTCCCGAGACAAAGCAGCTTACACGAGATTGGATCTTAATGACACTTGCAAAAAAGTGGAGAGCCTACAAATCTTTCCTGAAGAAAAAATATTACAATCGCAACACAAGGTCTTTGGATGAAATTTGGAAAGATGTTCCACGTGGTGTTAATGAGCATCAATGGCTTGCTCTTGTTGGAATTTGGTGTCAGGATTCCCACATGGTACTGCATCTTTATTTTCTCATGTTTAAACCAGATCCTCAAATCACTTTTCTACTATTACTACTATTTAAATCTTCCTTACATGCAGAAAATATGTCTGAAGAATTCGGAGTGTGCAAAGCAACAGAAGAATTCGCACACAACCGGGCGAAAGGGCCATGCTCGGCTCCTAAAAGAGATGGTCTAAATTTTTGTTAGAAAAAAATTAAGGTCTGCTCACAGAAATACGATTATTGAACCATGTAATGTACTTTGTTTTACAGGAAACTGAAAGGAATGGAGAGGTTAGTAAGATTGAACTATGGGATCGAGCACATAAAAGAAAGGAGGATAATGATTCTGACAACGTTAACACAATAATGGTACAACTCTACTTATTTCATGTGTTTAGAGAACAAAAGTGATTTAGTTCATTATTTAAATGTTGTGTTTATTTCATAGGATACAACTCATGATGAGTTATCTAAAAGAAAATTAGATGACAAAGAAAGTCTTTCACCCAGAGATGATAGTGAAGTTTCTAAAACTTTGCTTGCAAAAAGGACAAAACTTCGGGGATTTTATCATGATAAGTTTTGGAGCCATGTAAAGGTTTCTCAAGGAATGACTTTTCTAGAGGAATCTCACGGAGAGTTCAAACTACGAACTATTGGAGATAATGTAGAAAACATGATGGATGAGTTCCAAATGATGCGTGCCTTCCTGGCAAAAAAGTTCCCAGGAGAGGATTATAGAGATGTAATGGAAGCTGCAGAAAATAGTGAGGTTAGCACCTGCATCAATCTCTGGAAAGATGAATTAATCAATAACAATATATACTCTCTTATCATGTTCTTGTTTCAGGTTGACCTCCATGGAAGAGCCAACGATACAAACACCCAACATGAAATAAGCAATGATATTCATGAATCACCCCACAATATGCACATTTCATCAAATACTCTCCAGGTGATGCAATAGTTGTTATTAATATTTTCATTTAACAAGTATTTAATGGATGTTCCTACATTCCTTTATGTGTTGTTTGTTGTAAACAGAAATTGCCTCCTGGGAAGGGTACTAGAATAAAAGAGGGATATGTCAATTCATCCTTACCACAAGAGGATGTGATTACTAAGGTATGCCCACGGCTTTTACTCAGTTCAAGTTGCGCCTGATTTTTTTTAGTATGAACTGAGTTGCGTTTCAACTGTAGGAAGCACACGTGAAAATTTATGCTAAAGAACATCAAAGTTGTGAATCACGTGAGCAGGTATATGCTACCTGGATTTTCATTTTGAATCAGTGTGGTTCTATTGTTTTCTACACTTCTATTGTTTTCTACACGTAGTATTATTGATTATGTTTGTTATTCACAATTGCAGCAACTGCGTCCTCATAATTATAGCAAAGAGAGTTATGCCAATTCGTCTTTAGGGCGTCGGCGCATAATTGCTATGGTACAAAAGAACTTTCATTCAGTCATTGGATCATAACTAATGAAAACATGTTATGTATAGCTCGTATGATCTTTGGCTGCAGAAAGCAAATAACGAAAACTCCACTGAAGCCGATCAAGGTTGTGATATATCATCTTTCCCAAATAATCAACCTTCGAGTAAGGTATATGCAAACAACCTATCTAAACCAACATGGTTTTGTTTTTTAATACAAGTAGTAGTGTCAGTTTTTAAATGTTCTATTTTTTTAAGTTACAGGATAAATTTGAAGTCTATTTGTTTTCGGCAAACCCGAGAAACAAAAATAAAGTTGTAGCGATAGGATCTTTGATTACTCAAGATAAAACATATGTGGTTGGAGGAAACATGCTTGGAGATGAATATTGTGCAGTTCTTGTTAACATTCCTACATCGATTGCGGATGAAAAATTGCCTAGACCATATAAAGATATTCAAACTGTCAGAGATGCTTTGGGTCATGTTATCGCTTGGCCTAGGTTCTATGTAAGTTCATTTTCATATGTACAAACATTACATTCCCTTCCTAGTTTTCATGCTTGCTTAAATATTTATTTATAAACTTTCTGCGTTGTAGATCAAAAAGAAGAGATTGAGCTCAAACCAGCCAAATAGTAACCTGGTATGTTACATGCTTCTCATTTTTCTTTTTAAGGGAAGGCTAAGGAAATCTGCAATGATTCTGTTTTAATAGCTGGATCCAAGTATGGTACTGTGCCTCTTCCATTTCTTTTGTGTGACAAACATGTAATTAGTGGTACTGTTGTCTATCCCATGACCATGTGAGCAAAACCAACAGTCAAGTAGTCATCCGGTTGTGTATTCTGGTGTGGTTTCTTATGACCTTTCTTTTGGAAGCGTGAATAGAACTAATGTCAATGCAGATTCAGCAAGGGGAGTTGAGAGTTGAAAGCTCACATTAAGTGCAGGAGTTGAGCATGGAGTTGTTAACCTGCTAACACGTGTCCACAGGACATTTGTAAATTCATCTTGTGATTATGAAAATATTGCCAATACACAGTCAGACAACATTAGTTTATAGAAATTTGACCCCGCTGGCAAAAAAGTTGTAACCGAGAATAACAGATCTTCGGCATGCAGGATTAGTCTTAGACCCAATTTTTTCATTTAATCAACTGAACTTGTCATCTTTCCCTCTATTAGCTTATTCCACGGAGTTTCTCATTTGACCGTGATTTGCTTTTCAGGTCAAATCTGGAGCTAAGTAGGACTGAAAGTGATGAAGATGGAGAGGGCAAAAGCTTTAGTTTCTGGCTCGATAAATCTGTGGAGGGATATTCACGAGTATTTTTTTAGAGATAGTTGTAATATAGGATTTTATTGATTTGTACTCTTCATCATCTTTCCCGATGTATCTGTGAATTATTTTTATGATAAACTATTAAGTTTTGATTTTTTTAGTATTAATGAATTTATTTTGGTTTGCCCTATATTTTTCTGTGTTAATTGGTCTTGCCTTGTACGTGACCTTAAATATGATGAAAAAAATCGTAAGAAAACATATCAGTTTTCTTACTAAATTTCCAATAATAATAAATTATGCCAGCACATTAATTTTGAAACGCTATCCCCAAAATACAAGATAATGTATGTACAAGTATTGATGTATGTACACGTATATGTGTATGGGCGTATGCGTATAGTGTATGGGCGTATAATGTTCACGTGAATAAAGCATCTCAAAAATCTATTGAGACGCAAACTTGGCGTGTCTATTAAAACGTCTCTACGTGGGTAGACATGCTTTCTAACGTCACTATGAAAGCGTCTTTATGTACTTAGACACGCTTAGCAAGCGTCCTTATGCTACTTGAGACGGTGCATAAGGAGACGATCCTATAACGCTTTATGAAAGCGCCCCTACAGCTCTCTAGAGATGAAATATCACGTCTCTAGCCTTCAAATTTAGCGTCTCTACATGCTTGTTTTGTTGTAGTGTTTAGCCTATCAAGCTGTTCAGCATTTTGCTGCTCGATAGTTTCAAGAAGTTCCCGGACACGCTCTTGTTGTTTTGCCAGAGCGTCCCCGGAAAGCGAATCACACAGCTCTACAGCAGCTTTAGCAGCTTTTATCATTTTATCCGGGCTACTGTACTTAGGCTTCTCTACAATGCTCACAGATGCAGATGTGCTCTTGCCGGCAGCAATTTCTTTGCGCAGATCCTGATCTAGATTGCGAGCCTTAAGCCGGTTTTCCGGTATCCTAGCAGCATGAGCGCTAACAGAAGCAAAGCCATGGGCAGCGTTGTACTCACGTAGGGTTAGGTTTAGTTCGCGCTGCGCCCTGGCGATGTCCTTGCCGCTCTCGAGCATCTTCTGGCGCTGCGCCTCTAGCTCCGCCTGATCCGCTGCCGGGTCGATGTTCTGCGTGATGGGGGTGGCGAGGACGTTCATCGCCGCTTGGAGCGGTGTTTCCGGTAGCGCGGATGATGCTCCCGCTGCGCCTGCGCCTCGCTCCAGCGGTGGCTTGGCCGCACGGGTCGAAACCGCACGTCCAGCGCCTTCTTCTGCAGCTTCTTTGCCGGCGTCGACCGCGCCTGCCATCATCACCTCCACGCTGCCTGGAGCGCGGCCAGCATGTAGCCACCTTGGCGGATCCGGCGCCACCAGCACCGGCGAGAGGCACTGGCGCACAGGAACGGTGCCGAAGTAGATGCGGTGGCTGCCGAACTCGATGATGCGGCCGTTCTTGGGGAAGATGCCACCGTTGGCGAAGCAGCCCGCGTTGTCGTTGATGAAGTCCATGGCGTAGATGCGCTGCACCAACGCGGAGACCGTACGCTGGCCTGCGACGTCGAGGATGCCCGCCCGAATGTGAACTCCAGCAAGCGCCACTTCCTGCCCCACGGTGGGCGCCAACTGTCGTCGTGGCGAACGAGCAGATGCCATGGGATGGCTTAAGTTGGGGCCGAATGGGCGCTAGAGGATTCGGGGGAGGGTTTGCGACTAGATGGGATGAACTTCCGGATGCTTTCCTCAAGAACACGACCAAAGGCTGGTATGCAAGAAGAGAGACAAGAGGAAGAACTCTTTACTAGATCGCTAGCTTCATTGATCTCAACATGTTTACAGGTTCTTGGATACAAGGTCTCTCGTCTAATCTCCTCTGTGTACACGCGCCCGTAAGAGGCAGTGCCCCCTCTCCTTATATAGGGGAGAGGGTGGCTTACAGAACAAGAAACCCTAATGGTATCTTTGACTGGACAAACTACTTTACAAAGCTACTTTAATCATGGATGACGCCGGGGTCTTCTTTAATCAGGGACGCTGACGTCCTCCGGCTTCTTTCAGCGTCACCTCTCTCTTTGGCACCAGGGCTCTGATTAAAGCCACTTTGCTTAGCTCATCCTTGTCTTCTAGCTCTGAAGCGAATCTTTGACCAGTCCTGCCGACAAGCCCTTCTTTCCGGTATCTCCTTTACCAGGTTCCGGTATACCCCTCTGGGGGATACCGGCTTAGCTTCACTTAGCCAAACTCTTACCTTTGTGTTCCGGTAAGAATATTAAACCGGTATCTCGATGGCTTAAACCATCCGGTTTGGCATGCCTTTGGCATACCGGGGGTCATCCCCCCAACACATGGGTCCCACATGGCATCATCTTGATACATCTCCAACGTATCGACAATTTCTTATGTTCCATGCTTGTTTTATGATGATACACACATGTTTTATACATACTTAATGTCATATTTATGCATTTTCCGGCACTAACCTATTAACGAGATGCCGAAGAGCCAGTTGCTGTTTTTTGCTGTTTTTGGTTTCAGAAATCCTAGTAAGGAAATATTCTCGGAATTGGACGAAATCAACGCCCAGGGGCCTATTTTTCCGTGAAGCTTCCAGAACACCGAAAGGGAACCGAAGTGGGGCTACGAGGCGCCGCCACACTAGGGCGGCGCGGCCCAGGAGGGGCCCGCGCGACCCTAGCATGTGGGGCCCCCGTCAGCCCTCCGACTCCGCCCTTCCGCCTACTTAAAGTCTTCGTCGCGAATACCCCGATCCGAGAGCCACGATACGGAAAACCTTACGGAGACGCCGCCGCCGCCAATCCCATCTCGGGGGATTCGGGAGATCGCCTCCGGCACCCTGCCGGAGAGGGGAATCATCTCCCGGAGGACTCTTCACCGCCATGGTCGCCTCCCGGAGTGATGTGTGAGTAGTTCACCCCTGGACTATGGGTCCATAGCAGTAGCTAGATGGTCGTCTTCTCCTAATTGTGCTATCATCGTTGGATCTTGTGAGCTGCCTAACATGATCAAGATCATCTATTTGTAATGCTACATGTTGCGTTTGTTGGGATCCGATGAATAATGAATGCTATGTTATGTTGATTATCAATCTATCATCTATGTGTTGTTTATGGTCTTGCATGCTCTCCGTTGCTAGTAGAGGCTCTGGCCAAGTTGATACTTGTAACTCCAAGAGGGAGTATTTATGCTCGATAGTGGGTTCATGTCTCCATTAAATCTGGGGGAGTGACAGCAACCCCTAAGGTTGTGGATGTGATGTTGCCACTAGGGATAAAACATCAATGCTTTGTCTAAGGATATTTGTGTTGATTACATTACGCACCATACTTAATGCAATTGTCTGTTGTTCTGCAACTTAATACTGGAGGGGGTTCAGATGATAACCTGAAGGTGGACTTTTTAGGCATAGATGCATGCTGGATAGCGGTCTATGTACTTTGTCGTAATGCCCAATTGAATTTCACAATACTCATCATAACATGTATGTGCATGGTCATGCCCTCTTTATTTGTCAATTGCCCAACTGTAATTTGTTCACCCAACATGCTATTTATCTTACGGAGAGACACCTCGAGTGAACTGTGGATCCTGGTCCATTCCTTTACATCGAATACAATCTACTACAATACTCGTTCTACTGCTCTCTGCAAACATCATCATCCACACTATACATCTAATCCTTTGTTACAGCAAGCCGGTGAGATTGACAACCTCACTGTTAAGTTGGGGCAAAGTATCTCGGTTGTGTTGTGCAGGTTCCACGTTGGCGCCGGAATCCCTGGTGTTGCGCCGCACTACACTCCGCCGCCATCAACCTTCAACGTGCTTCTTGACTCCTACTGGTTCGATAACCTTGGTTTCTTACTGAGGGAAAAACTTGCCGCTGTACGCATCATACCTTCCTCTTGGGGTTCCCAACGGATGTGTGCTTTACCGTCACGCGTACAACACGCGTCCGTTGGGAACCCCAAGAGGAAGGTGTGATGCGTACAGTGGCAAGTTTTCCCTCAGTAAGAAACCAAGGTTTATCGAACCAGTAGGAGCCAAGAAGCACGTTGAAGGTTGATGGCGGCGGAGTGTAGTGCGGCGCAACACCGGGATTCCAGCGCCAACGTGGAACCTGCACAACACAACCAAATTACTTTGCCCCAACGTGACAGTGAGGTTGTCAATCTCACCGGCTTGCTGTAACAAAGGATTAGATGTATAGTGTGGATGATGATTGTTTGCAGGAAACAGTAGAACAAGTATTGCAGTAGATTGTATTCGATGTAAAAGAATGGACTGGGGTCCACAGTTCACTAGTGGTGTCTCTCCCATAAGATAAATAGCATGTTGGGTGAACAAATTACAGTTGGGCAATTGACAAATAAAGAGGGCATGACCATGCACATACATGTTATGATCAGTATTGTGAAATTCAATTGGGCATTACGACAAAGTACATAGACCGCTATCCAGCATGCATCTATGCCTAAAAAGTCTACCTTCAGGTTATCATCCGAACCCCCTCCAGTATTAAGTTGCAAACAATAGACAATTGCACTAAGTATGGTGCATAATGTAATCAACACAAATATCCTTAGACAAAGCATTGATGTTTTATCCCTAGTGGCAACAGCACATCCACAACCTTAGGGGTTGCTGTCACTCCCCCAGATTTAATGGAGACATGAACCCACTATCGAGCATAAATACTCCCTCTTGGAGTTACAAGTATCAACTTGGCCAGAGCCTCTACTAGCAACGGAGAGCATGCAAGATCATAAACAACACATAGATGATAGATTGATAGTCAACATAACATAGCATTCATTATTCATCGGATCCCAACAAACGCAACATGTAGCATTACAAATAGATGATCTTGATCATGTTAGGCTGCTCACAAGATCCAACAATGATAGCACAATTAGGAGAAGACGACCATCTAGCTACTGCTATGGACCCATAGTCCAGGGGTGAACTACTCACACATCACTCCGGAGGCGACCATGGCGGTAAAGAGTCCTCCAGGAGATGATTCCCCTCTCCGGCAGGGTGCCGGAGGCGATCTCCTGAATCCCCCGAGATGGGATTGGCGGCGGCGGCGTCTCTGTAAGGTTTTCCATATCGTGGCTCTCGGTACTGGGGTATTCGCGACGAAGACTTTAAGTAGGCGGAAGGGCGGAGTCGGAGGGCTGATGGGGGCCCCACACGCTAGAGCCGCGCGGGCCCCTCCTGGGCCGCGCCGCCCTAGTGTGGCGGCGCCTCGTCGCCACACTTCGGTTCCCTTTCGGGGTTCTGGAAGCTTCGTGGAAAAATAGGCCCCTGGGCGTTGATTTCGTCCAATTCTGAGAATATTTTCTTACTAGGATTTCTGAAACCAAAAACAGCAGAAAACAGCAACTGGCCCTTCGCCATCTCGTTAATAGGTTAGTGCCGGAAAATGCATAAATATGACATTAAGTATGTATAAAACATGTGTGTATCATCATAAAACAAGCATGGAACATAAGAAATTATCGATACGTTGACGTATCAGCATCCCCAAGCTTAGTTCCTACTCGTCCCGAGTAGGTAAACGATAACAAAGATAATTTCTGAAGTGACATGCCATCATAATCTTGATCATACTATTGTAAGCACGTGTAATGAATGCAGCGATTCGAAGCAATGGTAAATACAATGAGTAAACAATTGAATCATATAGCAAAGACTTTTCATGAATAGTACTTTCAAGACAAGCATCAATAAGTCTTGCATAAGAGTTAACTCATAAAGCAATAAATTCAACGTAAAGGTATTGAAGCAACACAAAGTAAGATTAAGTTTTAGCGGTTGCTTTCAACTTATAACATGTATATCTCATGGATATTGTCAACATAAAGTATTATAATAAGTGCAATATGCAAGTATGTAGGAATCAATGCACAGTTAACACAAGTGTTTGCTTCTTAAGATGGAGAGAAATGGGTAAACTGACTCAACATAAAAGTAGAAGAATGGCCCTTCGCAGAGGGAAGCATTGATTGCTATATTTGTGCTAGAGCTTTTGTTTTGAAAACAAGAAACAATTTTGTCAACGGTAGTAATAAAGCATATGCATTATGTAAATTATATCCTACAAGTTGCAAGCCTCATGCATAGATTACCAATAGTGCCCGCACCTTGTCCTAATTAGCTCGGATTACTGGATTATCATCGCAATACATATGTTTTAACCAAGTATCACAAAGGGGTACCTCTATGCCGCCTGTACAAAGGTCTAAGGAGAAAGCTCGCATTGGATTTCTCGCTTTTGATTATTCTCAACTTAGACATCCATACCGGGACAACATAGACAACAGATAATGGACTCCTCTTTAATGCATAAGCATTTAGAAACAAATAGTATTCTCATAAGAGATTTGAGGATTATTGTCCAAAACTGAAACTTCCACCATGGATCATGGCTTTAGTTAGCGGCCCAATGTTCTTCTCTAACAATATGCATTCTCTAACCATTCAACTCATGGTAAATCGCCCTTACTTCAGACAAGACGAACATGCATAGCAACTCACATGATATTCAACAAAGTGTTGATGGCGTCCCCAGGAACATGGTTATCTCTCAACAAGCAACTTATAAGAGATAAGATGCATAAGTACATATTCAATACCACAATAGTTTTTAGGCTATTTGTCCGATGAGCTATATATTGCAAAGGCAAAGAATGCTCAAGCAATTTACTTTGGAATGGCGAAGAAATACCATGTAGTAGGTAGGTATGGTGGACACAAATGGCATAGTGTTTGGCTCAAGGATTTTGGATGCATGAGAAGTATTCCCTCTCAATACAAGGTTTAGGCTAGCAAGGTAATTTGAAACAAACACAAGTATGAACCGGTACAACAAAACTCACATAAAAGACATATTGTAAGCATTATAAGACTCTACACCGTCTTCCTTGTTGTTCGACCCTTACTAGAAAATATCTAGACCTTAGAGAGACCAATCATGCAAACCAAATTTTAGCAAGCTCTATGTATTTCTTCACTAATAGGTGCAAAGTATATGATGCAAGAGCTTAAACATGAGCACAACAATTGCCAAGTATCACACTATTCAAGATATTATACCAATTACCACATATAGCATTTCCCGTTTCCAACCATATAACAATTAACGAAGCAGATTCAACCTTCGCCATGAACATTATGAGTAAAGCCTAAGGAAATATTTGTCCATATGCAATAGCGGAGCGTGTCTCTCTCCCACACAATGAATGCTAGGATCCAACTTTATTCAAACAAAACAAAAAATAAAAACATACAGACGCTCCAAGCAAAGCACATAAGATGTGATGGAATAAAAATATAGTTTCACTAGAGGAACCTGATAATGTTGTCGATGAAGAAGGGGATGCCTTGGGCATCCCCAAGCTTAGATGCTTGAGTCTTCTTGAAATATGCAGGGATGAACCACCGGGGCATCCCCAAGCTTAGAGCTTTCACTCTCCTTGATCATATTGTATCATCCTCCTCTCTTGATCCTTGAAAACTTCCTCCACACCAAACTCAAAACAACTCATTAGAGGGTTAGTGCATAATCAAAATTCACATGTTCAGAGGTGACATAATCATTCCTAACACTTATGGACATTGCACAAAGCTACTGGAAGCTAATGGAATAAAGAAATCCATCAAGCATAGCAAAATAGGCAATGCAAAATACAATGCAGAATCTGTCAAAACAGAACAGTCCGTAAAGACGAATTTTTTAGGTGCACCAGACTAGCTCAGATGAAAATGCTCAAATTGAATGAAAGTTGCGTACATATCTGAGGATCACTCACGTAAATTGGCAGAATTTTCTGAGTTACCTACAGAGACTACTGCTCAAATTTGTGACAGCAAGAAATCTGTTTCTGCGCAGCAATCCAAATCTAGTATGAACCTTACTATCAAAGACTTTACTTGGCACAACAATGCAACAAAATTAAGATAAGGAGAGGTTGCTACAGTAGTAACAACTTCCAAGACTCAAATATAAAACAAAAGTGCTGTAGTAAAAATCATGGGTTGTCTCCCATAAGCGCTTTTCTTTAACGCCTTTCAGCTAGGCGCAGAAAGTGTGTATCAAGTGTTATAAAGAGATGATGCATCAACAGCGGGGTTTGGAGTTTTCTCAACTGTGCATTGTATCTTATCTATGTAAGTTTCAGAGGCTCCCTTTTCATTACTCTTAGGCTTTCTACTTTCATCAAACAAATTTTCAGGAACAATCCAATCAAAATTCTTTTCTAGTGCCTCGCACATTCTCAAGAGCTTGCAAGGTATTGATGTTTTAATATCCCCCTCATAATTAACTTTATTAGTGTACTTTTGTCTATCTTTTTCCATTTTTTCAAGGGTGCTAGCAAAGTTCGTATAAGAGCCAAGCATATTATATTTAGTAAAGACTTTTCTAGCTTCTCTTGCTACATCACCAAATTCTTTAAGAAGAGTTTCTAATACAAAATCTTTCTTTTCTCCTTCTTCCATATCACTGAGTGTAAGAAACATATGTTGAATCACGGGATTGAGATTAACAAATCTAGCTTCTAACGCGTGTACTAAAGAAGCAACAGTAATTTCATAAGTAGGAGCAAGTTCTACCAAGTGTCTATCTTCAAAATCTTCAACCGTACTAATATGAGTGAAAAAATCTTCTATATTATCTTTCCCAAGGATAGACCCTCGGCCTACCGGTACATCTTTAAGAATAAACTTAGGAGGAAACATGATGAAATAAGTAAAGTAAATGCAAGTAACTAATTTTTGTGTGTTCTTAATATGGAGAACGCAAACAAGATAGTAAATAAAGTAAAGCTAGCAACTAATTTTTTTGTATTTTGTTTTAGTGCAGCAAACAAAGTAGTAAATAAAAGTAAATCAAGACAAAAACAAAGTAAAGAGATTGGAAGTGGAGACTCCCCTTGCAGCATGTCTTGATCTCCCCGGTAACGGCGCCAGAAAAAGATCTTGATACGCGTACATCACGCGTCCGTAGGGAACCCCAAGAGGAAGGTGTGATGCGTACATCGGCAAGTTTTCCCTCAGTAAGAAACCAAGGTTTATCGAACCAGTAGGAGACAAGAAGCATGTTGAAGGTTGATGGCGGCGGAGTGTAGTGCGGCGCAACACCAGGGATTCCGGCGCCAACGTGGAACCTGTACAACACAACCAAATAACTTTGCCCCAACGTGATAGTGAGGTTGTCAATCTCACCGGCTTGCTGTAACAAAGGATTAGATGTATAGAGTGGATGATGATTGTTTGCAGGAAACAATAGAACAAGTATTGCAGTAGATTGTATTCGATGTAAAAGAATGGACCGGGGTCCACAGTTCACTAGTGGTGTCTCTCCCATAAGATAAATAGCATGTTGGGTGAACAAATTACAATTGGGCAATTGACAAATAAAGAGGGAATGACCATGCACATACATGTTATGATGAGTATTGTGAAATTCAATTGGGCATTACGACAAAGTACATAGACCGCTATCCAGCATGCATCTATGCCTAAAAAGTCCACCTTCAGGTTATTATCCGAACCCACTCCCCCACCTAGTGGCAACAGCACATCCACAACCTTAGGGGTTGCTGTCACTCCCCCAGATTTAATGGAGACATGAACCCACTATCGAGCATAAATACTCCCTCTTGGAGTTACAAGTATCAACTTGGCCAGAGCCTCTACTAGCAACGGAGACCATGCAAGATCATAAACAACACATAGATGATAGATTGATAATCAACATAACATAGCATTCATTATTCATCGGATCCCAACAAACGCAACATGTAGCATTACAAATAGATGATCTTGATCATGTTAGGCAGCTCACAAGATCCAACAATGGTAGCACAATTAGGAGAAGATGACCATCTAGCTACTGCTATGGACCCATAGTCCAGGGGTGAACTACTCACACATCACTCCGTAGGCGACCATGGCGGTGAAGAGTCCTCCGGGAGATGATTCCCCTCTCCGGTAGGGCGCCAGAGGCGATCTCCTGAATCCCCCGAGATGGGATTGGCGGCGGCGGCGTCTCTGTAAGGTTTTCCGCATCGTGGCTCTCGGTACTGGGGTATTCGCGATGAAGACTTTAAGTAGGCGGAAGGGCGGAGTCGGAGGGCTGACGGGGGCCCCACACGCTAGGGCCGCGCGGGCCCCTCCTGGGCCGCGCCGCCCTAGTGTGGCATCGCCTCGTCGCCCCACTTCGGTTCCCTTTCAGTGTTCTGGAAGCTTCGTGGAAAAATAGGCCCCTGGGCGTTGATTTCGTCCAATTCCGAGAATATTTCCTTACTAGGATTTCTAAAACCAAAAACAGCAGAAAACAGCAACTGGCTCTTCGGCATCTCGTTAATAGGTTAGTGCCGGAAAATGCATAAATATGACATTAAGTATGTATAAAACATGTGTGTATCATCATAAAACAAGCATGGAACATAAGAAATTGTCGATACGTTGAACGATAAACCTTCATTTCTTGTTAACGACAGGTTTATCAGTATTATTTTTGCAGACTAATACAAGTTCTTTCGCTCCAAGATCTTGCAAGTTGATAGATTAAATCATGGAATTATCAGGATATGTTTTAAATTTCAAATCCACTTTATGAACTTTTAAAATACCGTTATCCATGTGGGTATGGAGCGATCAAGGATTTTCATATTGGGAACCCATACTAAGATGCATAAACTTCCAGTTAAGCCCTACCCATACTAAGATGCATAAACTTCCAGTTAAGCCCTACCCATAATCAGGTATTGTGGGGGTACTTAATAATTGGAAAGGTATCGCATTCAAACCAACATCATGTTTATCAAAAATCACTATCTTCTCTTGGTCATATTCACCTTCAAAAATCATTCAATGGAATGCTTCATCATTCCAAGGTTTCAAATCTAGTTCAAGTCACCTTGTTCCCATCTAGAGTAGTCAAGTTTTATTTCATTAGCACTAGCTCTAAATCCTGAGGGGTGCTATCTTGCTTTGCTTGATGGAGACTAACTTCACTACTCTAGTATACTTCTTTACTTTGACCAAAGTTAACTATAAAAGTAACTCTTTAAGAAAACAAGTAAAAACTGGTAATGTATAAACTTGGGATAGGCTTATGTAAGAAAAGGTAAGATTCATGGTGCCTTGCCCCAAGGGGTTTTGCACTTTGCAAGAATATTAGCTTGCCTTGGTAGTTCTCAAAATTCTCCTCCTCCTCCTCTTGGTAGCAACCTTCTTCTTCGGCGTACTCTCCGGTGCTAGCATCTAAATTTGAATACGAGTATAATTACTCACTAATTCAATGGCTATTCCATGTATCACATATAAACACACAAACTATTCTGTGCACACAAATAATCTAATTAGGGTGCATGGGTTGTGTTGCTTGAGGATAATTTACTTCCTTTTATTGAATATGTAAATGATAGTTTCCATAGGGTTCTTGAGAAATAATTTCCTCTCATTGAGATCTTCTTAAGATTTAATTTCTCAAACAATCATATATGAACTTATATTGACCTAAGTCAAATGTTCATCATCATCATTTGAGAAAATGATTTAAATGAGGTAGATCACCTCATACTATTTAATAGGGCTACATATGATTTAAATCTCCAAGTAATTCATATAAGTGAGTTAGGGCCAGGGGTCCAAACATCACATGAATTCATGTGAGACAAGATTTAAATGAAGTATAATACTTCATATGATTTACTTAATAGTTTTGGACAATATCAACTAAGTAAACTAGCCATATGGTCCATCAATTTAACTAGGGCATGATCATGCAAAGTGACCACACCATTTTATTGCATAATCAATTAGTGTAAGTCAAATGTGAGCTATTAGAGCTGGAATTAACTTAATATCTATTTTGATTAATTTTTAATAATTGTTTGAATATGGAAAAGTCCCTGCCTTCTTCTTTTTTCCAAATTAATTCTACAACAAATCTTGGCATGGGACCAGCGGCATTGTGTAGATATTTTCATTAGCTTTCCAACAATATAAAGTTCATTAAATTTGGTTGAGCCAATTGAAATCTATTGAATTTCAAAGTTTGGGCAGTATTGAAATTCATTTGGAATTGTTTAAATAGAATTTGAATTAAACAGGCCGGCGGGAAAAGCTAACGGGCCGAAATGGTTTAAAACGGCCCAAGGCCAGCCCACCACGCGTCTGTGCCCGCGTGGGCTGCCTGACAGCAGGGGGCCACCCGTCGGCGAGTCTTAAAACCCGAAGCGGTATGGATCACTCTGGCGCGTTGGATTAGAACACGGATCAACGGCTTAGGTTCATCGTCTCGCCGGCGAGAGAGAGAGTTCGCCGGCGACTCAGGTAGGGGGTCGGAGGGCTTACGGCGGCTCCAGCTAGGGTTGGCAGTATGCTCGACGAAGTTGTGGACGACGGCGAGCCTCCTGGCAGCAGTGGCGTCGCCTGAGGTGGTCGGGATCGCCGGCGATTGCTGCAGGGCTTCCACGGCGGTGATCTCCCAATTGAGCTTGCTCCGGCGATGATCGAGTGAGCAAAGTGGTTGAGGAGAGGCAGTGAAGAGTGGGGAGTGAGGTGGTGTGCTCCGTTGCTTCCAGGGAACTCCCTATTTATAGAATCGAGTGAGGGTTGCGGGGCAGGGTGGTGGTCGACATGCTCGCGGCGATTCCGGCGAGCGGTCGAGCTACGCGAGGGTGCGGCGGTGCTCTACACGTCTAGGTGAAGCGAATGGTGGCGACAGCGTGGTCGGGCGACGTCGGAATAGCTCGCATTGTTTTCATGTCTGGCGGCGGCGTTCACGGGATTTCCTTCTCCTTCTCCGGCGGCGGCGGTCCAGGGTCTGGTCGTGGGCATGTCTGGCGGCGTCTCGGTGGCACGGTGATGCTCAACGACTAGCAAGCGGGGCCAGGGCGAGCGCGAGGTGGTGGCGCGGCGCGTGTCCAGTGCGTGCCCACGGCGTGCACACGCGCGACACGAGCGGCATCCTGGCGCGTTCTGGGCGCGCTGTCTCCAGCGACTCCACGGCGTCTACGGCGAGCTGGTGGGTGCTAGGCGAGGTAGAGAGGCTTGGTGGCGATGCTGGACACCAGGGCCATGGTTGGAGAGTGAGGGGGAGAGGGGTGGCTCGACATGGCCGGCATGGCTATGTCATGCATGCTAGGGTTTGCCTCCCTAGGTTACTATGTGGTATTAAGTGAGAGAGGGGACCAGGGGACCATTTAGAGTAGTGTAGTGTAGTGTAGATTAGGTTTGTGTAGAACACTATTTCAAATAGTGTCAAATAGTTACATAATTGGAAATTTGTAAATTTGTCCAAATTTGATTGAATTCAAATGGTTGACCAATTTGAATTGTGTGTGTTTGGTTGAGTTCTAAATGACCGGAGATGATGAGAGGTGGTGGTGTTGTTGAATTCAAAGTTTTGCAAAAATTGATAAGTGGGAGATTGTTACATATGTTAAAAAGTTGCAATTTTGGTTGAGCATAGCTAATGATCAAGAATGAATTTGGCATGGTGATCTTTACAAAAAGTGTTCATCTTGATGTTGACTTGGATGTGGTGCAAAGAGTTAGCAAGGTTTGGTTTGAGAAAATTGAATTGTAATGGCTCAAAGTAGTGATCAGACTATAATTTGCAGTTTTGACCATTATCATATGTGAGCAAGTTTTGCATTTGAAATTCATTTGAATTGTGATTCTTTGATTCCAAAAGTTGTAATAAGTGTTTAGAAACATCATTCAACTAATGGTGAAGACCAAATTGGTCTAGGGTCAAAATTTATAAAAATGCAATAGAGCATATGTGAGGGTTTTTAGGGTTTTGTATTTATTTGATTTTCTTCCTCTTTTAGATTTATTTGGTTTGTGATCTTCTCATGATCACATTAGGGTTTTAGGGTTTATCATATACACCTAATAACAATCATCATGGCATATCAATCAAATGCACAAGTCCTATGCATGGCACTATATGCAATTTAAAAAGTTTTTGTTGGTTTGAAATTTTGCTCTCTGGAATTCTTCTAACTTTCTTTTATTGAAATTTGGGATGTTACAAACCCTTCCCCTTACAAAAGATCTCGTCCCGAGATCGAAAAGAAAGTTAGGTACTAAAGAGATCTGGGTACTCCTTCTTCATGAAGTCTTCGCGTTCCCATGTGGCTTCATCCTCGGTATGATTGCTCCATTGTATCTTCAGAAACTTGATGCTTCGGGTGCGGGTGGTTCGGTAAGCTTCTTCCAGGATGCGAATCGGCACTTCGCGGTAAGTCAAGTCCTGGTTGATATCCACCGATCGGTGATCGATGTTCTTGAACACATCGGTCTTCTCGGGGACTTCAAGGCACTTCCGGAGGAGTGAGATATGAAACATGTCGTGCACAGCCGACATTTCTTCTGGCAACTCCAGTTGATTAGATACTTCACCTCGACGGCTGAGGACTTTGAAAGGTCCGACATATCGGGGTGCGAGCTTTCCTTTTAGTTGAAACCTTTGCATTCCTTTCAAGGGGGATACCTTGAGATAGACGAAGTCTTCGATCTCGAAGGTCATCTCCCGACGTCTCTTGTCGGCGTAGCTCTTCTGTCTTGATTGCGCTGTCTTGAGGTACTCGCGAATCTTGTGCACTTTCTCTTCGGCTTCACGAAGAACATCTGGGCCAAAAACTTGGCTTTCTCCGACTTCGAACCAGTTCAGGGGGGTACGGCATTTCCTTCCGTACAAGGCTTCAAAGGGGGCCATCTGTAGGCTAGCTTGGTAGCTGTTGTTGTAAGAGAATTCTGCGTAAGGTACGCAGTCTTCCCACTTGGATCCATATTCCAGTACACATGCTCTCAGCATGTCCTCCAGTATCTGGTTGACTCTCTCAGTTTGTCCGTCAGTCTGAGGGTGATAGGCGGTGCTGAAATTCAGACGGGTGCCTAGTCCTTCATGCACTTTCTGCCAGAATCTTGAGGTGAACTGTGATCCTCTATCTGACACTATCGATTTCGGTGTTCCGTGCAGGGCGACTATTCTGGAGATGTACAATTCAGCTAACTTTGGGCCTTGGTAGGTGGTCTTGACGACGATGAAATGGGCGACTTTGGTCAATCTATCGACAACTACCAATATTGAATCATTGCCTTTGCTGGATTTGGGCAGTCCGGTGATAAAGTCCATTCCTACAGAGTCCCATTTCCATTCTGGAATCTGCAGTGGTTGCAACAGTCCAGCGGGTCGTTGATGTTCTGCCTTGACTCTCTGACAGATGTCACACTTGGCGATGTAGCTGCCGATTTCTCTCTTCATTCCATGCCACCAGAATTGCTCCTTCAAGTCTTGGTACATCTTGGTACCTCCGGGGTGGATTGAATAAAGGGTGTCATGGGCTTCTTGCAGGATGACTTGTTTCAAGTCTGAGTCCGATGGTACGCAGAGACGTTCTTTGTACCAAAGAACTCCGGCTTCATCTACGGTGAATCCAAGGGCTTTTCCTGCGGCTATCTGTTTCTTGATTCCGTCAATGCTAGCGTTGTCTTTCTGGGCTTCCTTGATTTGGCTAACCAAGGTGGGTTGCAGTTCTATGCTGGCTAGGAATCCTTCGCTAACAAGTTCAAGTCTGAACTGTTCAAACTCTTGATGCAAGTCTGGGCTGTTCGGTTGCGAGCATGGAGTTCAAGCGACACGGCGGTCGACTCAAAGCATCCGCTACCACATTGGCCTTGCCGGGGTGGTAGTGAATCTCCATGTCGTAATCCTTGATCAATTCGATCCATCGGCGTTGTCTCATGTTCAGCTCCTTCTGGGTGAATATGTATTTGAGGCTCTTGTGGTCGGAGTAGATCTCGCATCGATTACCCATGAGGTAATGACGCCAAACTTTCAAGGCTAAGACCACGGCTGCAAGCTCGAGGTCATGGGTTGGATAGTTCTGTTCATGCTGCTTCAGCTGTCTTGAAAGGTAGGATACAACCTTGCCTTCTTGCATAAGCACACATCCAAGACCAGTCTTGGAGGCGTCGCAATATACGTCAAAGGGCTTTGCAATATCTGGCATGATCAGGATTGGGGATGTGGTCAGTCTACTCTTGAGCTGTTGGAAGCTCTCTTCACATTTGTCGGTCCACTCAAACTTCCTGTCCTTCTTCAGCAGTTGGGTCATTGGTCGAGCGATGCTCGAAAAACCTTCTACAAATCTGCGGTAGTATCCGGCTAATCCAAGAAAAGTGCGGACCTCGGTTTGTGTGGTTGGGGCTTGCCATTCCATAACGGTCTTGATCTTGGCGGGATCTACGGCAATTCCTCCTGCAGACAAGATGTGTCCCAGGAATCCAACTTCTTCCAACCAAAACTCACACTTGCTGAACTTGGCATACAACTTGTGCTGTCTAAGGGTTTCTAGGACAGTCTCCAAATGCTGTTCATGTTCCTCTTCGGACTTGGATTAGACGAGAATGTCGTCGATAAAGACAACGACAAACTTGTCCAAAAAGTTCATGAAGATCTTATTCATGAGATTCATGAAATAAGCGGGGGCATTGGTCAGTCCAAACGACATGACGTTGTACTCGTACAACCCATATCTAGTGGTGAAGGCAGTTTTTGGAATGTCGGTGGCTCGGATTTTCAGCTGATGGTATCCAGTTCTAAGGTCGATCTTGGAGAAAACTTTGGCTCCGGTGAGTTGATCAAACAAGTCTTCTATCTTGGGTAGGGGGTATTTGTTTTTGATGGTGACATCGTTAAGCTTACGATAGTCCGTACATAAACGATTTGCACCATCCTTCTTGTCCACAAACAAGACGGGGGATCTCCAGGGGGATGCACTAGGTCTAATCAGACCTTTGGCCAACATATCATCTATTTGCTTCTTCAGCTCCACAAGCTCGGTTGCGTTCATGCTGTAGGCTCTCTGGGCTATGGGTCCAGTTCCGGGGATTAACTCGATGATGAACTCGATATCCCTATCCGGGGGCATACCGGGTAGATCATCCGGAAACACATCAGGGTAGCGACAAACGACCCTGATTTGATCCAGAGTTGGCTTGGATACACTTTGGTTGCAGGTGAATTTTCTGGGTAGTTTTTCAAAGATATGCTCTACTACAATACCGGTTGCTGGTCATGGTTATGGCTTTCTTGGCATAGTCTATCAATCCATTGTGCTTGGACATCCAGTCCATTCCTAGGACAACTTCCAAACCTTTGGTTCCCAGAATGATTAGATTGGCATAGAAACCTACATCATGGATTTTGATAGGTACATTTTTGCAAAATTTTCTGGCTTTGGTGGTTGATCCGGGAATTTGAACTATCATAACATGCTTCAAACTGAGGGGTTGAATTTTACTTGTTGATGCAAAGTCTTCGGTGACAAAAGAATGACATGCCCCGGAATCAAACAACACTCTGGCAGGGATGTGATTGACAGAAAACATACCCAGTACGACATCTGGTGCTTCCTGGGCTTCTTCGGCGTTCATGTGGTAGAGGCGGCCATTGCGGTTATTGGGGTTGTTGGGGGCGAACTTCTTGCCGGTGGAGACACGACGTTGCTGCTGAGCAGGTGCTGCGGTGTTGCCGGCGAGCTTGGCAAGACGCTTGGGACACTCGTTGGAGTAGTGCCCCACTACACCACACTCATAACAAGTGATGGTGGTCTTGTCCTGCTTGTTCGCAACGGGGACGGCGTTGCTTCCGGTTCTGGGAGCGGTGTTGGTGTTGCTGTTGTTGTTGTTGGGGGCTCTGGGCGGAGCGCGGTTGTAGTAGTTGTTGTTGTTGTTGTTGTTGTTGTTGTAGCCTCCTGGCTTGGAGTTTCCTCCACTCCGGTTCTGATAACCGGGGCGCGAGTTCTGCAACGGTGGCTTGTTGTTTCTCAGAGTGAAACCTCCGCTTGAGCTGGGGCGAAACTTCTAGGTATGGCTAGACCCACTTTGATTCGCCATGCGGCGCTTGCGGTTCTCATTGGCTTTGTTCAACTTGCCCTCCATCTGGATGGCGGAGTCAACAAGGGCTTCAAGGTCGGCGAAGGGGATGTTGACGAGGACAGTCTGCATCTCATCATGCAGTCCGTTCAGGAATCTCTCCTTCCTCTTCTCAACGGTGTCGGTCTCATCAGGGGCATACCTCGACAGTGTGAGAAACTTGTCGCGGTATTCAACCACCGTCATGCGACCTTGTTTCAGTTCACGGAACTCATCCCTCATCTTTTTGATAAGACCCGGGGGTACATGGTACTTGCTGAACTTTAGCTTGAAATCCTCCCAAGTCATGAACTGACCTCCGTTCATGGCACGGGTGCTTGTCCACCAAGCGCGGGCTGGTCCAGCGAGATAGTGGGTTGCAAACAAGACTTTCTCGTTGGCTTCCACTCCGGCTACTTCCAGGTTGTTCTCCACAGTCTGGAGCCAGTCGTCGGCGTCGAGGGGCTCCTCGGTCTTGCTAAACACCGGAGGGTTGGTGTTTTGGAAGTTCTTGAGTTTGGATCCAGGGTGGTCATGATTTCCATGGCCTTGATTGGCGATGGTCTGCAAGGCGGTGATATTGGCTTGACGTTCAGCTCTTTCTGTCTCCCTGTCGGCAAGCAGGGTTTGTAGCAGTTGCATCATCGCGTCGTTGGTGCGATTGGGAGGGGCCATCTGAAGATATAGAAGATCATGAGATGAGAGGGAACATTCTATGGTTCATTTTGGTTATGTTTGAAAACATTTGAAACTTGTAAATTTTTCATGACAAACATAACATTCATTCATTCATTCAACACATAGTACAAACTAACACACACATACTCCAAATGGTTTTAAGAACCATTCTCATGCTACGATACAAAGGACGGGATACAACTCACACCTACATAAGTGAACTAGTGCAACTACTCCTCATCCTCGACATCGATCGGGACGTAGTCGTCGGGTCCTGCCTCCAGGAACTCGTAGTCCTCCTCCTCGGTGTTCTCGTCCTCCTCAAAGTCGTCGTCGTCGCTCAGGAAGGCTCCTCCTCCCTGAAGGTCGATGCCTCCGTCGTCATCCTCCAGCTCTCTGATCTGATCCTCCTGGGCATTGACAGTGGCCTCAAGTGACGCGATCTTGGCGCGAAGGCGCACAATCGTAGCGTCCTTCTTGGCACGCTGCTGGCGAAGGCTCTTGCGGTCGTTGTTGAGTAGCTTGATCGCCTCACCCTGCTCGATGATGTGAGCATGGGTCTGGTTCGCGTAAGCGCGAGTGGCGTCGAGGTCCTTCTGAGTCTGATAGAGCATGAAGTCCAGGTGCTCAGCATGGTGCCTCAACTCTGGGTGCGGCTGTAGCTCCATGGGCACTCCCATGGCATCACGCCTCACAAGATGCGCGTAGCGCGAAGCGAGGATGCGCAACATGTTCTGTCCACAGAGGCGCGCAAGTGCCTCCTGAAGGCCACGTGCGAGTCCGTCGAGCCAGTTGCTCTCGCGGAAAGAGAAGAGGATCCTCTCCGAGGTGGGAGGCTCCATCTTGCCCCTCAAGTCGGCAGTGATCACCCACTGCAACTCTCCTCCGGGCGTGTCGTCCAGCTGAACCCCGTGAAACTCGGGGTGTGGGCGCCCAAGGAAGTCAGAGACGGCGTTGAGGTCGTGCTCGAAGATCAAGCTCCCTCCGTTCCCAAGCTGGTAAAACTTGGTGTTGATGGGTTCATTCGGCTCCATCTGAAAGAGAATTGGATGAGTAAGTTAGAGAGTGCAAGGTGTGGCAAAATTTTAAGTTGATTCAAATAAGATAGAACATGATTAATCGAATTTTGGCAAAGTCTCAAAGACAAGAGTGTAAGTAAATTTTCACAAATATTTTCTTTCATTTGATTTCAAAGTTAAGTTTTTTTTTTCTTTTTCAGAACGCCCATTCTAACTAAGGTCTTCTAAGGTCAAACAATGGCTCTGATACCAACTTGTCAACACCCGGATTTTTAAGTCCGGATGCCTACTATGTCATACATCGCAATCCCAGGAATATTGTTGTTGCGAGGCATAATAGTTAAGTATCACAGTCATCATTCATTACAAACCATAAGGTCTTACAACTTGGAATCACATCATCCATATTACACGAATAGTTGATCTATCGATCAACAAACAAACACAAGTTCATTGCGGAAGCGTAAGATACAAGGACTCTCTAGTCCACAGGCCAATGCTTGACGTCGGAAGACTCCTAGTTGTCGTAGGCGTCCTGCTGGTCATCTCCTTGTTCATCTTCATACTCTGGCCATTTGAATAGCCAGGGACAAAGCCGTGAGTACTTTAAGTACTCGCAAACTAATACTGATGTAAGTGCTAGACAGTTCTAGTATGGTTTGCTAAGCTCTAGTTTATTTGCATAAAGCCAATTTTAGTTCACAAATATTTGAGAAAAGCTTGTTCAGATGCTAACTAACTCAAGTGGGAACATTAGTGCCATTCCCACCATTCAAGTGGTGATTTCAATTCAATTCACCACAAGTCATTTCACCATCATTTTCAAAGATATGACATCGAAAACTGTATGGCCTTTCCAACCGTCCGTAACCGTGGACGCGGCTATTCGAATAGATTTACCCTCTGCAGAGGTTGCACACTTGTGCCACAACATTTGATTTCATCCGTCGGGATTACCCCGAATCATCGTAACACAGTACGCGGATCATCAACCATAACCTTTCACTTACAAATCCTAGTATGAGCACCTCTCCCCATGAGCTTGGCCTCCCGGTGAAGACCAATCTGTCAACCCGGGAACCGCACGAGGCTTGGCCGTACAATTCACCTCAATTTCACATCATTTCTCAACAACGGAGGCAGCCTCAAGCAAAACCCCTATGACGTGTGTTCAGAGGGAACCCATACTAAGATGCATAAACTTCCAGTTAAGCCCTACCCATAATCAGGTATTGTGGGGGTACTTAATAATTGGAAAGGTATCGCATTCAAACCAACATCATTTTTATCAAAAATCACTATCTTCTCTTGGTCATATTCACCTTCAAAATTCATTCAATGGAATGCTTCATCATTCCAAGGTTTCAAATCCAGTTCAAGTCACCTTGTTCCCATCTAGAGTAGTCAAGTTTTATTTCATTAGCACTATCTCTAAATCCTGAGGGGTGCTATCTTGCTTTGCTTGATGGAGACTAACTTCACTACTCTAGTAAACTTCTTTACTTTGACCAAAGTAAACTATAAAAGTAACTCTTTAAGAAAACAAGTAAAAACTTGTAATGTATAAACTTGGGATAGGCTTATGTAAGAAAAGGTAAGATTCATGGTGCCTTGCCCCAAGGGGCTTTGCACTTTGCAAGATTATTAGCTTGCCTTGGTAGTTCTCAAAATTCTCCTCCTCCTCCTTTTGGTAGCAACCTTCTTCTTCGGCGTACTCTCTGGTGCTAGCGTCTAAATTTGAATATGAGTATAATTACTCACTAATTCAATGGCTATTCCATGTATCACATATAAACACACAAACTATTCTATGCACACAAATAATCTAATTAGGGTGCATGGGTTGTGTTGCTTGAGGAGAATTTACTTACTTTTATTGAATATGTAAATGATAGTTTCCATAGGGTTCTTGAGAAATAATTTCCTCTCATTGAGATCTTCTTAATATTTAATTTCTCAAACAATCATATATGAACTTATATTGACCTAAGTCAAATGTTCATCATCATCATTTGAGAAAATGATTTAAATGAGGTAGACCACCTCATACTATTTAATAGGTCTACATATGATTTAAATCTCCAAGTAATTCATATAAGTGAGTTTGGGCCAGGGGTCCAAACATCACATGAATTCATGTGAGACAATATTTAAATGAAGTATAATACTTCATATGATTTACTTAATAGTTTTGGACAATATCAACTAAGTAAACTAGCCATATGGTCCATCAATTTAACTAGGGCATGATCATGCAAAGTGACAACACCATTTTATTGCATAATCAATTAGTGTAAGTCAAATGTGAGCTATTAGAGTTGGAATTAACTTAATATCTATTTTGATTAATTTATAATAATTGTTTGAATATGGAAAAGTCCCTGCCTTCTTCTTTTTGCCAAATTAATTCTACAACAAATCTTGGCATGGGACCAGTGGCATTGTGTAGATATTTTCATTAGCTTTCCAACAATATAAAGTTCATTAAATTTGGTTGAGCCAATTGAAATCTATTGAATTATAGAATTTGAATTAAACAGGCCGGCGGGAAAAGCTAACGGGCCGAAATGGTTTAAAACGGCCCAAGGCCAGCCCACCACGCGTCTGTGCCCGCGTGGGCTGCCTGACAGTAGGGGGCCACCCGTCGGCGAGTCTTAAAACCCGAAGCGGTATGGATCACTCTGGCGAGTTGGATTAGAACACGGATCAATGGCTTAGGTTCATCGTCTCGCCGGCGAGAGAGAGAGTTCGCCGGCGGCTCAGGTAAGGGGTCGGAGGGCTTACGGCGGCTCCAGCTAGGGTTGGCAGTATGCTCGACGAAGTTGTGGACGATGGCAAGCCTCCTGGTAGCAGTGGCGTCGCCTGAGGTGGTCGGGCTCGCCGGCGATTGCTGCAGGGCTTCCGCGGCGGTGATCTCCCAATTGAGCTTGCTCCGGCGACGATCGAGTGAGCTAAGTGGTTGAGGAGAGGCAGTGAAGAGTGGGGAGTGAGGTGGTGTGCTCCGTTGCTTCCAGGGAACTCCCTATTTATAGAATCGAGTGAGGGTTGCGGGGCAGGGTGGTGGTCGACATGCTCGCGGCGATTCCGGCGAGCGGTCGAGCTACGCGAGGGTGCGGCGGAGCTCTACACGTCCAGGTGAAGCGAATGGTGGCGACAGCGTGGTCGGGCGACGTCGGAATAGCTCGCATTGTTTTCATGTCTGGCGGCGGCGTTCACGGGATTTCCTTCTCCTTCTCCGGTGGCGGCGGTCCAGGATCTGGTCGTGGGCATGTCTGGCGGCGCCGCGGTGGCACGGTGATGCTCAACGGCTAGCAAGCGGGGCCAGGGCGAGCGCGAGGTGGTGGCGCGGCGCGTGTCCAGTGCGTGCCCACGGCGTGCACACGCGCGACACGAGCGGCATCCTGGCGCGTTCTGGGCGCGCTGTCTCCGGCGACTCCACGGCGTCTACGGCGAGCTGGTGGGTGCTAGGCGAGGTAGAGAGGCTTGGTGGCGATGCTGGACACCAGGGCCAAGGTTGGAGAGTGAGGGGGAGAGGGGTGGCTCGACATGGCCGGCATGGCTATGTCATGCATGCTAGGGTTTGCCTCCCTAGGTTACTATGTGGTATTAAGTGAGAGAGGGGACCAGGGGACCATTTAGAGTAGTGTAGTGTAGATTAGGTTTGTGTAGAACACTATTTCAAATAGTGTCAAATAGTTACATAATTGGAAATTTGTAAATTTGTCCAAATTTGATTGAATTCAAATGGTTGACCAATTTGAATTGTGTGTGTTTGGTTGAGTTCTAAATGACCAGAGATGATGAGAGGTGGTGGTGGTGTTGTTGAATTCAAAGTTTTGCAAAAATTGATAAGTGGGAGATTGTTACATATGTTAAAAAGTTGCAATTTTGGTTGAGCATAGCTAATGATCAAGAATGAATTTGGCATGGTGATCTTTACAAAAAGTGTTCATCTTGATGTTGACTTGGATGTGGTGCAAAGAGTTAGCAAGGTTTGGTTTGAGAAAATTGAATTGTAATGGCTCAAAGTAGTGATCAGACTATAATTTGCAGTTTTGACCATTATCATATGTGAGCAAGTTTTGCATTTGAAATTCATTTGAATTATGATTCTTTGATTCCAAAAATTGTAATAAGTGTTTAGAAACATCATTCAACTAATGGTGAAGACCAAATTGGTCTAGGGTCAAAATTTATAAAAATGCAATAGAGCATATGTGAGGGTTTTTAGGGTTTTGTATTTATTTGATTTTCTTCCTCTTTTAGATTTATTTGGTTTGTGATCTTCTCATGATCACATTAGGGTTTTAGGGTTTATCATATACACCTAATAACAATCATCATGGCATATCAATCAAATGCACAAGTCCTATGCATGGCACTATATGCAATTTAAAAAGTTTTTGTTGGTTTGAAATTTTGCTCTCTGGAATTCTTCTAACTTTATTTTATTGAAATTTGGGATGTTACAGAGGGGGCTATGTCATGCGAACTATGCACGAGATTCTTGCCCGTGTATGGCTGCTCAAGAACCTGAACCTCACGTAGGAGGAGTGGGACATCATCATGCCTTACGATGTTATGCACATGATGCATGTGGCAGCAGGTGTGTCGTTGGGTCGGTGGCCTCCACTTCGACCTCACCCTTAGGGTGGACCACCGGCTCATCGTCAACTTGCCGGCGCTGCAAGACAGTTGGGTCCTAGTTGCGCCGGAGGACGGCCACTGCAGCATATGCATGTTGGGGCTGTCGCGGCGCACAACGGTGCGTCTCCGGGGATGCAAACACCCGTTCCATAGGAAGTGCATCTTCTCCTGGTTTGTAACAAACGCCATCTGCCCTATCTGCCGCGATAAAGTGCTGACCCATCTTATTTTCGATTTGTAGCATAGTATGAATAAAAACCCTGTATGATAGGGATGCCATGCCAACTTGAATCCTATGTCAAGAGAAATTCTATTTGATTGTGGTTATAAGATATTTTGCGTTAGTTTGATCTATTTTCCTATGGGATATGACCCTATGAATCAAACAGCCTGGTATTACTTCCACATAATTAAGTTTGACCAACTTTTAGTATGACAACAAACATAAATAATTAGTCATCATGGGATTACAATCCAACAGATAATTGTCTTCAGGACTCATACATTTTCCAAATAGAAAAATCAAAACAAATCATAGTTCTTCATCTCACAGCATGATACAGAGACAAGAGTCTAATCATCATCATCATCACCTCCGTCTTCATTCTGATATTCATGCATGGTCTCATCCTGCTCGTCGTGTCCATTATCCTCCTGAGATTCACCAGGTAGCTTCAGTTTATCCATCTCTTTGTTGACTATACTAACCTCAACAGTGAAATCTACTTCTCCATCAGGTGCAGGGATACATGTATCCAACGAGGTTTCATCAATGTCAGCAACTTTAGTTTGCCTAGAACCAGCGAAATCATCTTTCTGGGCACCAATTATTGGATCCGCATTCTCATCCAAATCATATTGTTCCTTGCCACAAACTTTTGCACATACTGCCATCCTTTTCTAGATCTGTCTTCCAAGAAAAGTACCTTGGCCGCTTGAGGTACCAAAATATAAGGATCATCCTTATACTACTGAGCAGTAGTATTGACTGATATGAAATACCCATCATTTCTGGCACCTTTGCCCTTGTTTGGATCTTGGTTGTACCAGTAACACTTAGATAGAACCACAGATCGGACATTAACCTTATCACTATAGAACAACTGAATAACCTCTTCTATGTGACCATAATGGTCAAATGACTCTGATCTCTTCTTTCTGGTTGTCAAGTGATCTCCACTGGTTGTGATGCCACTATTTTGTGTCTTCAAATGTTGTTCACGCTCATAGGAGCTGTAATGGACACCATTGGCTTTGCAAGCTGCAGCTACCAACACCCTCTTATCTGGACCATGTGATAGGACAAGGAGATCAGCACTAACAGCGCCTAGGTTCTCCGCATGGAGTTTCGAGATCTACGATTACAAAATAGACAAGAGGTCATCTCATGTGAAAACACATAGACAAGTCAGAGTGCAATTGAACATCTTACATGTTTCTCAAACCAGTCCTGAAACCCACTCCCATGTGCCGATAGCTTTCCATTCGTTTCCATGTACAACCTGCAAAACATAGCCAAGTCAGCTGAATATATTTCATTTTGATACAAGTTCATAGTATATGCGAGGAACTGAGGATATCGTGTGCATAGTACTCACTTAACATATTCATCAGCCTCTGCAACATTATTCAGCACATACCAAGACAGCTGTTCAAATTCAGACTAATCTAATGTTTTTTCGGTCCTCTTTCCTATTAGCTCAACACCATGATTAAAAACAAATCCTCCAACTTCCAAAATTCTGCGACCCCGGTTGAATCTGGTCTCAATATCAGGAATATATCTTGATGCAAATGTATATGCTTCAGCAGCAATATACGCCACTGCAATGCAAGCCTCCGGTCTAGCTTTGTTCCTAACTATATTCTTGAAAGTGCACAATCGACGTTCTATAGGGTACATCCATCCATACTGTACCGGACCTCTTAAAAGTGCCTCATCAGGTAGATGAACAGCCAAATGCACCATCACATCAAAGAACGCTGGAGGATATATCAGCTCCAGCTTGCACAAGATTACTGCTATGTCCACCTTAAGACGTTTTACAACAGCTCTGCTTAGATTTTTACTACATATTGTTGGAGATATGCCCAAGAGGCAATAATAAAATGGTTATTATAATATATGTTTGAGTTTATGATAATGTTTACATACCATGCTATAATTGTATTAACCGAAACATTGATAGATGTGTGTTATGTGAACAAGAAGGAGTCCCTAGTAAGCCTCTTGTATAACTAGCTTGTTGATTAATAGATGATCATAGTTTCATGATCATGAACATTGGATATTATTAATAACAAGGTTATGTCATTATATGAATGATGTAATGGACACACCCAATTAGGCGTAGCATAAGATCACGTCATTAAGTTCATTTGCTATAAGCTTTCGATACATAGTTACCTAGTCCTTCGACCATGAGATCATGTAAATCACTTATGCTGGAAGGGTACTTTGATTACATCAAACGCCACTCTGCGTAAATGGGTGGTTATAAAGGTGGGATTAGGTATTCGGAAAGTATGAGTTGAGGCATATGGATCAACGAGTGGGATTTGTCCATCCCGATGACGGATAGATATACTCTGGGCCCTCTCGGTGGAATGTCGTCTAATTAGCTTGCAAGCATATGAATGGTTCATAAGAGACCACATACCATGGTACGAGTAAAGAGTACTTGTCATGGGACGAGGTTGAACAAGGTATAAAGATACCGATGATCAAACCTCGGACAAGTAAAATATCGCGTGACAAAGGGAATCGGTATCATATGTGAATGGTTCAATCGATCACTAAAAGTCATCATTGAATATGTGGGAGCCATTCTGGATCTCCAGATCCCGCTATTGGTTATTGGTCGGAGAGAAGTCTCAACCATGTCTGCATAGTTCGCGAACCGTAGGGTGACACACTTAAGGTTTGATGTCGTTTAAGTAGATATGGAATATGGAATGGAGTTCGAAGTTTTGTTCAGAGTCTCGGATGGGATCCAGGACATCACGAGGAGTTCCGGAATGGTCCGAGGAATAAGATTCATATATAGGAAGTCACTTTCCAAGTTTGGAAATGGTCCGGTGAATTTATGGAAGGTGGTTTCTAGAATTATCTGGAATAAAGCACTATGGAAGGAGGTGTCCCGGAGGGACTCCACAAACCCTAACCAGCCAACCAAGTGGGAGGGCGGAGTCCATGGTGGACCCCACCTCCTTGGCTGGCCAAGTAAAGGGGGAAGGGGAGAGTCCCTGTCCCTCTAGGTTTCGTCCATAAGGCAGTTTTTCTGTTGGGGTCTTATTCGAAGACTTTGGGCAAACCCTTGGGGTTCCACCTATATAATGAGGAGGAGAGGGAGGGGGCTGCCCATGGCTTAGCCGCACCACCTAGGGCATCCAAGGGCCGGCGCCCAAGTGCCCCTCCCCTCTCCCCAAACCCTAGCCTCTCCTCCTCCACATAATACTCCCGCGGCGCATAGGCGAAGCCCTGCCGGAGTTCTCCACCACCACCGCCACCACGCCGTCGTGCTGCCGGGATTCCGAGGAGGATCTACTACTTCCGCTGCCCGCTGGAACGGGGAGGAGGACGTCGTCTTCATCAACACCGAATGTGTGACCGAGTACGGAGGTGCTGCCCGATTGTGGCACCGTCAAGATCTTCTACGCGCTTTTGAAAGCGGCAAGTGATCATCTTCTGCAACAACGAGATCTAATCTTGTAGGCTTTGGAAATCTTTAAGGGTTAGTCTCATGATCCCCTCGTTGCTACCATCTTCTAGATTTCATCTTGGCTTGGGTTTCGTTCTTGCGGTAGGAAATTTTTTGTTTTCTATGCTACGAATCCCATCAGTGGTATCAGAGCCGTGTCTATGCATAGATTGGTTGCACGAGTAGAACACAATTATTTTGTGGGTGTTGATGCTTTGTTGTCTTTAGTTCGTGTATTTTGCATCTTTGTGGCATAGTGGGATGAAGTGGCTCGGGCTAACTTTACATGACCGCGTTCATGATATTTCATGATATTTGCTCCACGCTCGACATGCAACTTGTATTGCATAAGTGGCTTTGCGGGTGTTTGTCTCTCCCACTATAGTGAAGATCCAATTTACTCTTTCTATTGACAACATTAGTATCACCGTTGTGGTTCATGTTCGTAGGTAGATTGGATCTTACTCGAAAACCCTAAACCACGTAAAATATGCAAACCAAATTAGAGGCGTCTAACTTGTTTTTGCAGGGTTTGGTGATGTGATATGGCCATGATGTGATGATTAATATGTATGAGATGATCATTATAGTATTGTGGCAACCGGCAGGAGCCTTATGGTTGTCTTTAAATTTCGTGTTGAGTAGTATTTCAAAGTAGTTGTAATAGTTGCTACATGAGGTGAACAACCATGAAGACGGCGCCATGGATCTTGACGCTACGCCGACGATGATGGAGATCATGCCCGTTGATGATGGAGATCATGTCCATGCTTTGGAGATGAAGATCAAAGGCGCAAAGACTAAAGGGCCATATCATATCACATATGAATTGCATGTGATGTTAATTCTTTATGCATCTTATTTTGCTTAGAACGCGACGGTAGCATTATAAGATGATCCCTCACATTAATATCAAGATAATAAAGTGTTCTCCCCTCGTATGCACCGTTGCAACAGTTCGTCGTTTCGAAGCATCTCGTGACGATCGGATGTGATAGACTCTATGTTCACATACAACGGGTGTAAGCAATGTTTGCACACACGGAATACTTGGGTTTGCTTGACGAGCCTAGCATGTACAGACATGGCCTCGGGACAACGGAAACCGAAAGGTTGAACACGAGTCATATGGATGATATGATAAACATGTTGATGTTCACCATTGAAGCTACATCATCTCACCTGATGATCGGTTTTGGTGTAGTGGATGTGGATCGTGTACCACTTAACAACTATGAGGGATGTTGTATTAAGTGGGAGTTCATTAGTAATTAGATTAAAACATGAACTAATTATCATGAACATAGTCTGAGTAGTATTTTGAATTAATTTTGTAGTATTGACATCCGTTTTCTACCATGCGCTAGTCTTGTAATTGAGATATAAATACTGTTAAAATCTAACAAGAAACTTTACGGACTGGTACCGTATTGTTAAAGAATCAAGAAATGATTAAGTCCTATTGCAAACTATTAGTAAACCTCACTTCGCTAATTCAAAGAACAATGGTTTCAATTAGTACCTAAAGTCATCTTGTCTCCGTGAAACTTAAAGTTCAAATCTGTTTGAAAAGTAAGGAGCTGGAAATTTTGTTTTCAGAAATAAGCAAGGTATGAGATATATGTGATATCTAAGACCTTATTTCAAGGTGATAGAATATAATTTGGTGAGACTACATAAACTCATAAGTTTTATGGGAATGTACGAAGGTTGAAGACGCAAGGCGTCCCAATCCTCCAACTATTGGGGCACTAATCATATTCACATATTGTTGTGGTCAAAACCCACCGGCGGGCAGCGACGGGCAACACAGTAGAGCCGGGAACAACCTAGGGCTGCGGCTGGCCCAGGTCCCTCCGAGCGACGGCCCGCAAAGCCTCTGGTACACACGTCCGATGCTGATGCAAGGGCATGCCACCTGACCTATACCCGGTCGGGAAGGTGATGGAGATGCCTCGCTTAGTTTCCTGCATGGCATACACGTAAACATTAAATACGAGCCTCGATCGGCTCTCAGGTTATCCTGTGAATCGGCTCAAGGAGCCGATCCACCCATGATTCGTACGAGGTGCACGAATATATGGTGGTCCTGCTTGATCAAGATAAAGCTAATTCAATCTACGACGATTTAGGGTTTTCACCGCATAATCGGATCATCCTACTCACGATTGGGCCTCGCGGCCATGCACGGTGATCGTAAGCCGATCCTAGATAGGGCCTAAAAACCAACACGAGGTTGATCCCCGGAACATCCTGTCTAGGACTAGCAAACGACACCCTACGTGCCGCTGGATCCTCCAACCCTTTGTAAGGCCTAACTATTGCAGATATTAAACTAATCCTTGATGAACAAGGAGCAACCGTAATGGATCGGATCTACTAAATAATGATCAAGCGGGTTGCCGTCCCTACACCTAAGATAGGTGTAAGGGCGGCTAGATATGCAAGGGTTGCACTACGACAGCATGTTTAAACGAAGAACAATGCTAACCCTAACACATCTATGATAACTACGTTGCTCGCCATCAAAAAGGCTTCAGTACGAGCAACGCATGAACAACATGAAGCTTATGCTGCCTAGATCGCAAGATGCGATCTAGGCAGACATGATGCTTACCGGTAGAAACCCTCGAGACGAAGGAGTTGGCGATGCGCCGAGATTGATTTGTTGGTTGAACGTTGGTTGTTGTTTATTCCATAAACCCTAGATACATATTTATAGTCCAGGGGACTTTCTAACGTGGGAACAATGCCCACCGTGCACGATACAAACTCTAACTTTTAATCTAAGATGCAATCTACTATAATTAAAGATACACGGGCAATCTAGCCCAAACTCTTCGTGCAAGGCCGCTTCGAGAGATCTTCCACGTGTAATCTTCCAAGCCCATCTCCCTTACGGCCCACCTCCTGATTTGGCCAAAATCTGGTGATAACACATGCCCCCCTGGTTTTGGCAATGATAATTTCAAAACCACTCTGTTTTTCCTTCGAAGGGTCATGTCGTGGCAGAGCAGACCTGTCGCAGTATTCTTCATCATGATGCCCTGTCTTTCCAGCTTCTCTGCAAAATTCGATAGCTTTGGCATCACTTCCTCGGAAACTGCAATGGCATTAAATTTCCACCAGGCTTCTCATTATTTAACTGTGCCGATCGATTAGCCCTCTTCATCCCCTTCCTCTGTTCTAGCTACCGGCACCAAAAAACCCTCTTCTTCCTCAGCCATGTCGTCTTCTTCCTCCTCTTCCGTCTCTCTCCAATCCTCTTCCTCAAGCGAGTTGGTTCCAGAGCACGACCAGATGGAGGCGTACAACCGTTGGGCTCCCAAACATTGGGACAAGCAGGAGTGGGACTTCGACTTCGTGCCGGAGGGTGAGGACCTCGTCTGGTCAGATGGGGCCATGCCCCTAACCGACGGGGAAGATGACCTCCGGTACCTGGTTGACGGAGCACTGGAGGCGGAGAGCGATGACGACGACCCTCCCTTCCAGGGTAAATTCACCTCCGTCACCAAAGAAGAAGAGGATGACGAAGAAGAAGACGTCTCCTCCGACGTGAAGAAGGAAGAGGAGGACGACACCTCCTCCGACGAACCACCACCAAAGCGTATCCGGGGCTGGGCTTGGTCAGACGAGGACGATGATGATGATGAGGAAGAGGCCTCTGCTGAAGGTCACAGTAGCAGCAACGAGGAACTCGCCGACAGCAGCAATGACGGCAGCTACCTCAGCGACGGCGAAGACAGCAACAGCCCTTAGAGTAGGGATTTACTAGCATAGGGTCGGCAGTAGTAATCCGTTCCCTTTTGTTGAACAATCGGCTTCTCCTTGTAAGAAATTTTATTATCAATGAAAACTTCTTTTGATTTTGCCGATGTCCTGTATGCTGATTCAGCCGATTTTCCCTCATCTGACTTTGTCGACCGTTAGCCCAATCAATGTTCAATGACTGATGGCGACGCATCGGTCTCTCACGATAATCTGCGAGACAGGCCAATTCAGTCATCCCTCCAAATTAGCCAGTCTTACCGATGACGATAGCACTGCCGATCGCAGTAAGCCGTAGGTTTAGTCTTGAGCAGGTGTCTTTACAAGGGCCCGGGAACTATCGCTGAATCAGCTTGGATGCTAAAGCTGATACCTCTGTAACAAAAGCACCTCTTTTCAGAATAGTTGCAATGCAGAGCCAGCCGATTCCAACCAAATTTGTTCTCCAGAGACAAGAAACTTTCAGGCGAGTTGCCCCCCAAGCCTCACCCAAGGCGAGAATAGTGATGAATCAGCCAAACACGTTACCATTGGCTTCCAAGTCATAATATGGAACCAGCTGATTCCAACGAAATCGGCTCTCCAGAACAAAGATATTCTAGGGCGAGCTGCCCCCCGAGCCTCAATCAAGGCGAGAATACCGGCATGGATGCACAGATCAAACAAAAAGGCTCTGACCTTAGGTAATCTGGTAATCCGTGATAGCCACCATGAAGAATCAGCCAGACTTGCCCCCATTGATCAGTCTCTTTCCACTGAGCGCCGATGTTGTAGATGAAACACCAACAGCTTTAACTGACGCAAAGGGTTGACCATCTTGGCGACAATGTGAGCCCTGAGCACATAGCCGGTAGGTCTTGGTCTTGTGTAATTGTACTAGAGTCGATGGCTGCGCATCGGCTTCGCTTCTTAATTCTAAAGTCGATGCCCTTGCATCGGCTGTATGTCATGTAAAAAATTTTTTTTTTAGTGGCCGATTTTTTCCTATCGGCTCCCAGTGTTTCACTGCACACATGTTTACACATGTTTATCTGCACATGTTCATCTGACTATATGCCCCCCAAGCCGAATCTGCCAGGTGACTGCAGAAATTGGCTTTGTGGTTAGCCAAGGCACTGTACTTGCACGTCGGCTCCGCGAGGATTCGTGTTGACTTTCATCCGCCGATGTGACCGCTGCCCAGTAGATCGATATTTGAACACAAGCAGAACATGTGGTGAAGATAATTTTGGCCGATTGCTGGAATCGGCCTCCATATTGACTGAAGCGCTCAATGAAGGCTTTGTAACGTTCCTTCATAGATCATTGGGGGGCCGATCCCCAGGGATCGGCCTCGCCACGTTTGCTCATCGGTTTGTCCTTGCTACTCGGTCAGGCTGGTGGATAAAACCAGCCCAACTTCTGACTTTATCATGTTGATGCGCTTGCTGTCGTCCACCTCGAGTGCCTCGTGTAATCGTGGAGCACTAAGCTCCGTCAGAAGGACGAGCACCATGTTTGTGCCAGCCGATGTTTCATCATCGGCTTTCCTTTGCTTGGGGCGCCACTCCATTTTCCGTGGACGACCCTCTTCGTCCAGGGTTCGCTGGACTTTCGCAGCCAGATCAGGTCGTGCCTTCCTTAACGTATGCAAGTACAACCTTTTGGCTTCCTCCAGGCCGCGCAATCGCTGAACCCTGCGCTTTTGTGAACGGCTGAGTCCATCAAGGCACCACCTTGGCCGGTGGTACCTGTCTTCTTCTTCTTCTTGTCCCTCGTCTTCTGCATCCTCGAGATCTTCCCACCGAGGGGACTCAGCGCGTTTGCTTTGTGGCGGGAGAGGCCCTAAGCGCTTGAACACGGACACGTTGGCTGCCTCCTTCTTCTTCTGGTTGCATTCTGGGCAATTGCCGATTGTGGGCAATCGGCTCATTCCTGAATCCCAGCGAGTGTACGAAGAAGGGGCAATCCCGGTGCCTATCGTTGTCGTCTTGCTCCCTTGATTTTCCTTTGGCACGGCGCTCGTGCTCCTCCTCATCGCGATCATGCCGACGATGTCTTCGGCTTCTCTAGCCGGACGGTCTCTTTCATCATCATCGCCGGATCGTCGGCGTTGGTCATACTGACTCACATACTTGTTGAGGAGGTGATCGAGAGAGGGTCGCCGATATCTTATGTTCTTCACTTCTCCCTCTCGTGACGTAGCGCTTGCCATCATGACGGAGCCGATCGCGTGGAGCGGCCTCCTCTGTGTCCTTGCTACGAGAGCAGCTGCCCTCGTCTCCATCTTTGCCAGAGTGGTGCCCAGGTCCTACCATGTTGATGTTGAACGAGGATCCCGGCTGGCAACCTTCAGGGTAAGTGCATTCCACCATGTTAACGGCGGGGAAGGGTTGGGTGTCCTTCATGGCGTACTGGTTGAAAATCAGACGTCCTTTTTCTATCGCCATTTGGATCTGCTGATGCCACACCCTGCAGTCGTTGGTGGCATGGGAGAGCGAGTTATGCCATTTGCAGTATGGCTTTCCGTTCAGCTCTTGTACCATGGGGAATTTGAGACCTTCGGGAATCGTCAACTGCTTCTCCTTGAGCAGGAGGTCGAAGATTTGCTCAGTTTTGGTCACGTCAAAATCAAACCCCCTGGGCGGGCCTGGTGGCTTTACCCATTTGCAGGACACGGGGTTTGCCCCCCGAGTCCATTCAGCCACTGCTACCTCTTGATCTCCCGCAGAAACTTCGTCTTCCTCTGCCTCGACCAGGACTACTGCACGCTTGAATTTATCCTGGTACAGGTCCGGGTGGCGCTGTTCATATGCCGACAGTTTCTGAACCATGTGCGCCAGTGAGGGATAGTATGCTTGGGAGGCCATGTCCTTGAGCGGTGTTGCGAGGCCCGCCACTGCCAACTCGACTGCTTCCTTTTTAGTCACACGAACCGAATAACATCGGTTCCTAAGATTCCTGAAGCGCTGGATGTATTCTGTCACAGTTTCTCCACGCTTCTGACGTATTTGTGCTAGATCAGCAAGGCCAGACTCGGAAGCCTCTGAGTGGTACTGCATATGGAACTGTTCTTCCAACTGCTTCCAAGTCCGGATCGAGTCTGGTGGCAACGAGGTGTACCACCCGAAAGCCGATCCCGTGAGGGACTGTGAGAAGAACCTCACGCGTAGTGAATCCGACACTGAGGCCATTCCTAGCTGTGCCAAATATCGGCCCACATGCTCGATAGAGCTGGAACCATCTGATCCACTGAATTTGGAGAAATCAGGGAGCCGATATTTAGGTGGTAGCGGGATCAACTCGTAGTCGTCAGGGTACGGCTTGGAATAGCCGATTGCCCTCCTTTTCGGCACCATGCCGAACTGGTCTCTCAGTATGGTGCTGATCTGATCCGCTGTGCTGGCTGCAGGAGTTGAACTCTGAAGATTCGCCGGGGTGGCGTACTTAGCCAGCCATGTTTGCTTTTCCAGCTCTGAGCCAACTGCAGGAGCTGAGCTCTGGAGGTTCGTCGGGGTGGCGTACTTGGTTAGCCACGTCTGCTTCTCAAGATCTGTCGCTGGCGTCCCTCCTATTTTCCCAGAAGTCCCTGATGTTGTGGCCTGGTTTGTGAGCGCCCAGTTACCGCAATCTGGCACATACGTGCACGTGTACCCGTGAGGGATCTCCTTAGGCGCCTCATGCAAGAACTGGCAGTCACTAGGGTCACCACCAATCTTGTAGACGACGAATGCCGGTGAATTTGGCACTTCTGGTGCTGCCAACGCAAATGGCAGCGGTGGACGGGACTGGAGTGGCAACTCTCCTTGATGCGTCCCGAGAGCTGGTCCTGACGGCGAGTACTAGTGCCTCATGATCTCCTGGATCACCCGAAGAGCGACACTCTCCAACGTGTTTACCAGGTTCTCAGAGTGGCGGTGTAGCGAGTGAGCCACCAAGAAGTTGATCTCCTGCCGCAGGGACCTGGTGCGTTCTTCTGACGGGGCAGAGAGGTCTATCCCATCGAGTGCACCTTCCGGTGAGAACCCCTTCCATCTGATGCCATGTGAACGGGTTCTGTGGAAAGAGCCGATGAGGTCGGCTTCGAGGATGGCTTTGACCTCGTCATACTTCTTCTTGAGCTCGTCGGTCAGATCCTCGTACGTGACTGGAGTGCCGTCCGCCATCTCAGATGTAGATGGCGAGGTGGTTGATGTCGAAGCTGGTCCCACCGGGCGTGCCAGAATGTGTTGCGGTCAAAACCCACCGGCGGGCAGCGACGGGCAACACAGTAGAGCCGGGAACAACCTAGGGCTGCGGCTGGCCCAGGTCCCTCCGAGCGACGGCCCGCAAAGCCTGCGGTACACACGTCCGATGCTTGATGCAAGGGCGTGCCACCTGACCTATACCTGGTCAGGAAGGTGATGGAGATGCCTCGCTTAGTTTCCTGCATGGCATACACGTAAACATTAAATACGAGCCTCGATCGGCTCTCAGGTTATCCTATGAATCGGCTCAAGGAGCCGATCCACCCATGATTCGTACGAGGTGCACGAATATATGGTGGTCCTGCTTGATCAAGATAAAGCTAATTCAATCTACGACGATTTAGGGTTTTCACCGCATAATCGGATCATCCTACTCACGATTGGGCCTCGCGGCCACGCACGGTGATCGTAAGCCGATCCTAGATAGGGCCTAAAAACCAACACGAGGTTGATCCCCGGAACATCCTGTCTAGGACTAGCAAACGACACCCTACGTGCCGCTGGATCCTCCAACCCTTTGTAAGGCCTAACTATTGCGAGATATTAAACTAATCCTTGATGAACAAGGAGCAACCGTAACGGATCGGATCTACTAAATAATGATCAAGCGGGGTGCCGTCCCTACACCTAAGATAGGTGTAAGGGCGGCTAGATATGCAAGGGTTGCACTACGACAGCATGTTTAAACGAAGAACAATGCTAACCCTAACACATCTATGATAACTACGTTGCTCGCCATCAAAAAGGCTTCAGTACGAGCAACGCATGAACAACATGAAGCTTATGCTGCCTAGATCGCAAGATGCGATCTAGGCAGCATGATGCTTACCGGTAGAAACCCTCGAGACGAAGGAGTTGGCGATGCGCCGAGATTGATTTGTTGGTTGAACGTTAGTTGTTGTTTATTCCATAAACCCTAGATACATATTTATAGTCCAGGGGACTTTCTAACGTGGGAACAATCCCCACCGTGCACGATACAAACTCTAACTTTTAATCTAAGATGCAATCTACTATAATTAAAGATACACGGGCAATCTAGCCCAAACTCTTCGTGCTAGGCCGCTTCAGAGATCTTCCACGTGTAATCTTCCAAGCCCATCTCCCTTACGGCCCACCTCCTGATTTGGCCAAAATCTGGTGATAACACATATCCATGAAGTGATTGTCCTTAGTATGCACCGTTGCTAAGTCTCATCGTTTCGAAGCATCATGTGATGATCGGGTGTTATAGATTCTACGTGTGCATACAACGGGTGCAAGCCAGATTTGCACATGCAAATACTGAGGTTAAACTTTACGAGCCTAGCATGTATAGACATGGTCTCGGAAAGTCGTCATGATATGATGGATAAAATTATGAGTGAAATTGTTCATCATATTACAAAATTACTAATAGTGAAATCTGGAACACTTGTCATATAATGATCAACTTCAAAGTAAGAACCTCAAGGTTATTGGTATTTGACCAACAAACCTAGAAGTTATTGATGTTGAAGTGTTTTTCTGAGAATGAGGAAAGCTAAAAGAGAAACTACAAAAGATATTTTGACAGAAAGAAAGAAAAGACTAGAAAGTCTAGCTCAGGTGTATATAAATGATATACATATTATGGATGTATTCCTTGTTTGGTCACATAATGAAATTCTTGGGTATTTGTACCAGATTAGTTGGTATGAGATGTCATACAATACAACGCAATACAAGAATATGATGGCCTAAGTGAATGATAAGGAATATGGTATTAATGCACGTCCGGAACATAATATAGTGTTATTATGTTTGTCGTTGGCATTCTACCTAGCCCTTAGAATTTATAATAAAGAACTTAATAATTGTTATTTTGCTCTGGTCAAATGAAAACAATGAGTTGTTCAAATTATGACATTACTCCATGTACGATGGATAAGTTATTATAAATCTTAATGGTGAAATACACATACATAACACTGACGCTAAAAGGCCATAAGGCAAATGATTTGAATTCCACTTAATTATGGAACCGCAATTTAGGCCATGTTAGAGAGGAACGCATGAAGGAACTCCATGCAAATGGATTTTTGGAGTCATTTGATCTTTGAATCGTTTGGCGCTTGCAAATATTTTCTAAAGAGAACGACTGAAATACCGTTCATAGGCCAAGAGTTGAACGGGCAATTAACTTAGTGGAAACATACATGATGATGTATGTGGTTCACTGGGCATAGTTGTGTACGGGAGATTCTTCTACTTCATGAAAACTTCCAACAATGAATTGAGTATATATATGTGGATATATTCGATAAGGAAGAAGTTTGAAACATTTGAATGGATTCAAATAAATTTCAGCATGAAGTGGAAATCATCGTAATAGAAAAGTCAAATATCTATGATTGGATCATGGTGGAAATATTTGAATTACGAGTTTTAGCGAACATCTAAGAGAGTTATGAAATTGTTCTACAACTCACATTTCTTGGAGTATCATAGTGATGATATAGTTTCTGAGAGATGTATCCAAACCTTGTTGGGTTAATGATAAGATAAAATAAAATGACGCCATTATATTTTTGTGGATTATGCTTTAGAGACTAACGCTTTTACACTAAATAGAGCATCATCATAATCCGTTGAAATGACACCATACGAGTTATGGCATGGGTATCAACCCTAATAGTCCTTTCTTAAAATTTTGGTCTAAGAGTTCACAACCAGAATCAGATGAATGTCTTTGTTAGTTATCCAAAAGTATTGATTGGGAATTCTTTCCACTATGGATACAAAGACAAAAGTGTTTGTCGATGTTTCTTATTTATTTCCAAGAAATTATTTCTAGCGAAGTATTTGAGTGGGAGGACAATAGAGTTTGATAAGGTTTATCAACCTGAGCATAATGATCAGAGTAGCGCAGCATCAGAAATTGGTTCCGGAAGCGGCCACGACGATCATGGCTCCCATGACTACAAAGTGTTTTAGCCATGGAGATCGAAGTACTTATTGAACCTTGTAGGTATGGTTTACTTTGTGATCAAATAAATGATTTGCGGACAAAGGATTGATTTTGTACAATGATAAACCAACTACAAACAAAGAAGTTATGATGGGCCCTAACTCCGTTAAAATAGCCATGCGCCATGAAATCCATGATAGATGAATACTTTTTGAAAGTAAATGGATCTATAAATTGATGGACTTGGATGGAATATCCTTGAAGAATCTCGACTTGTCAAAAGTTGTTTACGACAAAGTTCAAAAAGTTGACTACGATAAGATTAGATCTTCCGTAGCAATGCTTATAGTCTATGTGGATTATTCTAGTAATCGCTACATATTTCTTTTATGAGATATGCTAGTAGGATGGTGATGACGCGTAAAGCACACGCCCGTTGGGAACCCCAAGAGGAAGGTGTGATGCGTACAACAGCAAGTTTTCCCTCAGTAAGAAACCAAGGTTATCGAACCAGTAGGAGATGAAGGCCACGTGAAGGTTGTTGGTGAAGGAGTGTAGTGCGGCGCAACTCCAAGGATTCCGGTGCCAACGTGGTACCTGCACAACACAATTAAAATACTTTGCCCCAACTTAACAGTGAGGTTGTCAATCTCACCGGCTTGCTGTAAACAAAGGATTAAACGTATGGTGTGGAGAATGATGTTTGTTTGCGAAGAACAGTAGAGAACAATGATTGCAGTAGATTGTATTCGGATGTAAAAGAATGGACCGGGGTCCACAGTTCACTAGTGGTGTCTCTCCAATAAGAAATAGCATGTTGGGTGAACAAATTACAATTGGGCAATTGGCAAATAGAGAGGGCATAACAATGCACATACATATCATGATGACTAATATGAGATTTACTTAGGGCATTACGACAAAGAACATAGACCGCTATCCAGCATGCATCTATGACTAAAAAGTCCACCTTCGGGTTAGCATCCGCACCCCTTCCAGTATTAAGTTGCAAGCAACAGACAATTGCATTAACTATGGTGCGTAATGTAATCAACACAAATATCCTTAGACAAAGCATTGATGTTTATCCCTAGTGGCAACAACACATCCATAACCTTAGAACTTTCGGTCACTGTCCGAGATTCAATGGAGGCATGAACCCACTATCGAGCACAAATACTCCCTCTTGGAGTTACAAGTATCAACTTGGCCAGAGTCTCTACTAGCAACGGAGAGCATGCAAGATTATAAACAACACATATATGATAGATCAATAATCAACTTGACATAGTATTCCATATTCATCGGATCCCAACAAACACAACATGCGGCATTACAAATAGACAATCTTGATCATGATAGGCAGCTCACAAGATCTGAACATGATAGCACAAGAGGAGAAGACAACCATGTAGCTACTGCTATGGACCCATAGTCCAAGGATGAACTACTCACACATCAGTCTGGAGGCGATCATGGTGATGTAGAGTCCTTCGGGTGATGATTCCCCTCTCCGGCAGGGTGCCGGAGGCGATCTCCTGAATCCCCCAAGATGGGATTGGCGGCGGTGGCGTCTCTGGAACTTTTCTCGTATCGTGGCTCTCGGCCATAGGGTTTTCGCGACGAAGGGAATAAATAGGCGAAGAGGCAGAGTCGGGAGAGGCTCGAGGGCCCAACCCCACAGGCCGACGCGGCCAGGGGCCCCACCGTGCCGCCCTAGGGTGTGGGCGCCTCACGTCCCCTCTTCGTCTCCCCTTCGGACTTCTGGAAGGCTCCGTGCAAAATAAGACCGTGGGCTTTTGTTTCGTCCAATTCCGAGAATATTTCCTGTGTAGGATTTCTAAAACCAAAAACAACAGAAAATAGGAACTGGCGCTTCGGCATCTTGTTAATAGGTTAGTGCCGGAAAATGCATATAAATGATATAAAGTGTATATAAAACATGTGAGTATTGTCATAAAACTAGCATGGAACATAAGAAATTATAGATACGTTTGAGACGTATCAGATGGCAAAATACATTACTTAACAGAAGTGTGTATTAAAGTTGTATACAAGATACAACCAAGAGTTTTGCTAGTCCGTGGAATACTAGATAGGTATTCGAACTTCAATTGGATGAAGTAAGTATCGCGGAGTTGGAATCTTCACCAGATGAAATAGTCAAAGAGTTTTTGATTTCATCAGAGACGATGAAGAGGCTTGCATTTGCAAGAAATTAAGTGGGAGTGCTGAGACATATTTATAATACTTTATGTAGATGACATATAGTTGGTTATAAATAATGTAATTATATACTTGATTATAAAATGTTTCATTGAGAATTAACTTCAATGAAAGGATATGGACTGAAACATATTTAGTGTCAAGATCTATGAAGATAGATTGAAACACATAATAAGTTTAAATCAAAGTACATAGAATGGATATTGAAGTAGTTCAATATAGAATTATTAAAAAAATATTCTTGTCATGTGAAGGTTTAACAAGACTTGAGTGTATCTGACACTCAATGAGTAAAAACACATGAGTGATTATAGATCACGAATAATATGTACACAATCAGATGTCCTGTGCTCTAAAGTATTATGAGCATATACCAGAATGATTCATGTGATGATCATTGGACGATAGTAAGAATATCCTTGATTACTTTAGAAGAACCAAGGATATATATATAGTTTTGTATGGAGAAATGACAAACAAATTGCTGTAAGTTGTTGCACCGATATTAGTTTGGTCACATATAAAAATGAATTTCAAATCTCAATTAGGCTAAGTATTGATTAAAAGGTAGCACGATGATCTAGAAGATGTCTATGCTAGATTTAGATGAGTTCTAAATATTGTGACGGATTCTACAAATGAAGGCAGATTATGTCATTGTTTTGACAATGACTGAAGATGTTAAGTCGATAAATTCTTTGAGAACTTGGTGTAGTTCCGATAGTGTCAAAACTTTGAAGCTATATTGTGTGTGACAATATTAGTGACATATTTAAGACCGCGGAATTAAGGTTCCACCAGAAGACCAAACATATTTAATGCCGACTCATTAGGAAAATGAATGATGCGTGAAGACGCAAATGAATTTCAAAATACATATTCTGAGCATGTCAGGTTTGTTGACTAAAACCTCTCCCGTGAGCAAAACATGATAAAGCACCGGAAGGCCAAGGTGTTATATATTTACAAATGTAAACTAGATTATTGACTCTAGTGCAAGTGGGAGACTGTTGGAGATATGCCCAAGAGGCAATAATAAAATGGTTATTATAATATATCTTTGAGTTTATGATAATGTTTACATACCATGCTATAAATGTATTAACCGAAACATTGATACATGTGTGTTATGTGAACAACAAGGAGTCCCTAGTAAGCCTCTTATATAACTAGCTTGTTGATTAATAGATGTTCATAGTTTCATGATCATGAACATTGGATGTTATTAATAACAATGTTATGTCATTAAATGAATGATGTAATGGACACACCCAATTAAGCGTAGCATAAGATCACGTCATTAAGTTCATTTGCTATAAGCTTTCGATACATAGTTACCTAGTCCTTCGACCATGAGATCATGTAAATCACTTATCTTTGGAAGGGTACTTTGATTACATCAAACGTCACTGCATAAATGGTTGGTTATAAAGGTGGGATTAGGTATTCCTAAAGTATGAGTTGAGGCATATGGATCAACAGTGGGATTTGTCCATCCCGATGACAGATAGATATACTCTGGGCCCTCTCGGTGGAATGTCGTCTAATTAGCTTGCAAACATATGAATGGTTCATAAGAGACCACATACCATGGTACGAGTAAAGAGTACTTGTCATGAGACGAGGTTGAACAAGGTATAAAGACACCGATGATCAAACCTCGGACAAGTAAAATATCGCGTGACAAAGGGAATCAGTATCATATGTGAATGGTTCAATCGATCACTAAAAGTCATCGTTGAATATGTGGGAGCCATTATGGATCTCCAGATCCCTCTATTGGTTATTGGTCGGAGAGAAGTCTCAACCATGTCTGCATAGTTCGCGAACCGTAGGGTGACACACTTAAGGTTTGATGTCGTTTAAGTAGATATGGAATATGGAATGGAGTTCGAAGTTTTGTTCGGAGTCTCAGATGGGATCCAGGACATCACAAGGAGTTCCGGAATGGTCCGGAGATAAGATTCATATATAGGAAGTCACTTTCCAAGTTTGGAAATGATCCGGTGAATTTATGGAAGGTGGTTTCTAGAATTATCCGGAATAAATCACTATGGAAGGAGGAGTCCCGGAGGGACTCCACGAACCCTAACCAGCCAACCAAGTGGGAGGGTGGAGTCCATGGTGGACTCCACCTCCTTGGCTGGTCAAGGAAAGGGGGAAGGGGAGAGTCCCTGTCCCTCTAGGTTTTGTCCATAAGGCAGTTTTTCTGTTGGGGTCTTATTCGAAGACTTTGGCCAAACCCTTGGGGTTCCACCTATATAATGAGGAGGAGAGGGACGGGGCTGCCCATGGCTTGGCCGCACCACCTAGGGCATCCAAGGTCCGGCGCCCAAGTGCCCCTCCCCTCTCCCCAAACTCTAGCCTCTCCTCCTGCACATAATACTCCCGCAGCGCATAGGCGAATCCCTGCCGGAGTTCTCCACCACCACCGCCACCACGCCGTCGTGCTGCCGGGATTCCGAGGAGGATCTACTACTTCCGCTGCCCGCTGGAACGGGGAGGAGGACGTCGTCTTCATCAACACCGAACGTGTGACCGAGTACGGAGGTGCTGCCCGATTGTGGCACCGTCAAGATCTTCTACGCGCTTTTGAAAGCGGCAAGTGATCATCTTCCACAACAACGAGATCTAATCTCGTAGGCTTTGGAAATCTTCAAGGGTTAGTCTCGTGATCCCCTCGTTGCTGCCATCTTCTAGATTGCATCTTGGCTTGGGTTTCGTTCTTGCGGTAGGAAATTTTTTGTTTTCTATGCTACGAATCCCATCACATATTTCCCTAAAGAACCTTCCCAACTCCGCAATCACGTTGTACATATTTGGCTTCACTAAATATTGAATGCCAATAGCTAAAAGCCTTTGCAGCAGGATGTGACAATCGTGAGTTTTCAACCCTTGGAGCTTGTTTCCTTCATCATTGAGACAATTTGCAATGTTGGAAGCAAATCCGAACGGGAACATCACACCTCGGAGGTACTCACAAAATAATCTCCTTTTAGGCATCGGCAATGTGAATTCCGCGCCTCGAAATTTATAATGTTTTTCCTTGCCTTTGTTCACTTTGTCATTACGATCCAGTTGCAAGTGCCTGTTAACATTCAATGTTGCTAAATCAATCCTAGCATTTGAGCTATCTTTTGTCTTGGATGGAATGTTGAGTAATGTGCCGACAATGTTGTCACATATATTTTCTCCATGTGCATGATATCAATATTATGACGAAGCTTCTTACCAGCCCAATACAGCAAGTCCCAAGGAGTGGCCCTGCGCTTATAAAATATTCTCGGTCTATCATTTTCCATTTCCTTCCTCTTGGTACATGCTGCTATTTAATCTCCCATCTTCCTTTTGGTAGCTGCTAGGCTCAGTTCATCTCCTCTCTTCTTCCTTTTCCTACCTGCTACTCATCGCTCGTTGCATCTTCTGTATTCTTCTCTGCTGTACCTGCTGTAGCGGCTGGTGGTTTTCCTGGTTTAACATTACTGACCGCTTCTAGGTGCGCCTCCAACTCGTGACTCGTAAAGTGATGCGGTCCAGTCTTTGCAAAGGCCTGATCACCAATAAATTGCAATTTTTTATTATTATTTCGGAAACAGTGACCTATTGGAAGGAAACGGTGATGGTCCATATAGCATATCTTGTTTATTATCCTCACTGCCAGCTGATCTGTATCACAGTGAACACATGCATTAAAACCTGATGTTACTCTGCCTGACATAGTGCCCAAAGCTGGATAACCATGGGTGCAATACAGTACAGTAGCACGTAATAGAAAATTTTGTTCTTTAGGTTGACACACATCCCATGTAGGGACTGATACATCTCCGACGTATCGATAATTTCTTAGGTTCCATGCCATATTATTGATGATATCTACATGTTTTATGCATACTTTTTGTCATATTTATGCATTTTCCGGCACTAACCTATTAACGAGATGCCGAAGAGCCGATTCTTGTTTTTCTGCTGTTTTTGGTTTCAGAAATCCTAGTAAGGAAATATTCTCGGAATTGGACGAAATCAACGCCCAGGGGCCTATTTTGCCACGAAGCTTCCAGAAGACCGAAGGAGAGACGAAGTGGGGCCACGGGGCGCCACCACACTAGGCTGGCGCGGCCCAGGGGGGCCCGCGCGGCCCTAGCGTGTGGGGCCCCCATGACGCCTCCTGACCTGCCCTTCCGCCTACATATAGTCTTCATCGCGAAACCCCCAGTACCGAGAGCCACAATACGGAAAACCTTCCAGAGACGCCACCGCCGCCAATCCCATCTTGGGGGATTCAGGAGATCGCCTCCGGCACCCTGCCGGAGAGGGGAATCATATCCCGGAGGACTCTTCACCGCCATGGTCGCCTCCGGAGTGATGAGTGAGTAGTTCACCTCTGGACTATGGGTCCATAGCAGTAGCTAGATGGTCGTATTCTCCTAATTGTGCTTCATTGTCGGATCTTGTGAGCTGCCTAACATAATCAAGATCATCTATCTATAATGCTATATGTTGTGTAATGCTCTCCGTTATTAGTAGAGGCTCTGGCCAAGTTTTTACTCTTAACTCCAAGAGGGAGTATTTATGCTCGATAGTGGGTTCATGCCTCCATTAAATCTGGGACAGTGACAGAAAGTTCTAAGGTTGTGGATGTGCTTGTTGCCACTAGGGATAAAACATCGATGCTATGTCCGAGGATGTAGTTATTGATTACATTACGCACCATACTTAATGCAATTGTCCGTTGTTTGCAACTTAATGCTGGAAGGGGTTCGGATGATAACCTCGAAGGTGGACTTTTTAGGCATAGATGCATGCTGGATAGCGGTCTATGTACTTTGTCGTAATGCCCAATTAAATCTCACAATACTCATCATATCATGTATGTGCATTTTCATGCCCTCTCTATTTGTCAATTGCCCAACTGTAATTTGTTCATCCAACATGCTATTTATCTTATGGGAGAGACACCTCTAGTGAACTGTGGACCCCGGTCCATTCTTTTAATCGAATACAATCTACTGCAATACTTGTTCTACTGTTTTCTGCAAACAATCATCATCCACACTATACATCTAATCCTTTGTTACAGCAAGCCGGTGAGATTGACAACCTCACTATTTCGTTGGGGCAAAGTACTTTGGTTGTGTTGTGCAGGTTCCACGTTGGTGCCGGAATCCCTGGTGTTGCGCCGCACTACATCTCGCCGCCATCAACCTTCAACGTGCTTCTTGGCTCCTACTGGTTCGATAAACCTTGGTTTCTTACTGAGGGAAAACTTGCCGTTGTACGCATCACACCTTCCTCTTGGGGTTCCCAACGGACGCGTGCCGTACGCGTATCAAGCGGATTTTCACGGCGCCGTTGCCGGGGAGATCAAGACACGCTGCAAGGGGAGTCTCCACATTCCAATCTCTTTACTTTGTTTTTGTCTTGCTTTATTTTATTTACTACTTTGTTTGCTTCACTAAAACAAAATACAAAAAAATTAGTTGCTAGTTTTACTTTATTTGCTATCTTGTTTGCTATATTAAAAACACAAAAAATTAGTTACTTGCATTTACTTATCTAGTTTGCTTTATTTACCGTTGCTAAAATGGGTACTCCTGAAAATACTAAGTTGTGTGAATTCGCAACCACAAATAATAATGATTTCTTATGCACACCTATTGCTCCACCATCTACTACAGCGGAATTCTTTGAAATTAAACCTGCTTTACCGAATCTTGTTATGCGAGAGCAATTTTTGGTGTTAGTTCTGATGATGCTGCTGCCCATCTCAATAACTTTGTTGAATTATGTGAAATGCAAAAGTATAAGGATGTAGATGGTGACATTATAAAATTAAAATTGTTCCCTTTCTCATTAAGAGGAAGAGCTAAAGATTGGTTGCTATCTCTCGCCTAAGAATAGTATTGATTCATGGACTAAATGCAAGGATGCTTTTATTGGTAGATATTATCCCCCTGCTAAAATTATATCTTTGAGGAGTAGCATAATGAATTTTAAACAATTGGATAATGAGCATGTTGCACAAGCTTGGGAAAGAATGAAATCTTTGGTTAAAAATTGTCCAACCCATGGATCGACTACTTGGATGATTATCCAAACCTTTTATGCAGGACTGAATTTTTCTTCACGGAACCTATTGGATTCAGCTGCTGGAGGTACCTTTATGTCCATCACTCTTGGTGAAGCAACAAAGCTCCTTGATAATATGATGATTAATTACTCTGAATGGCACACGGAAAGAGCTCCACAAGGTAAGAAGGTAAATTCTGTCGAAGAAACCTCTTCCTTGAGTGATAAGATTGATGCTATTATGTCTATGCTTGTGAATGATAGGACTAATGTTGATCCTAATAATGTTCCGTTAGCTTCATTGGTTGCTCAAAAAGAACATGTTGATGTGAACTTCATTAAAAATAACAATTATAATAATTCTAGGCCATATCCTGCTAATGGTAACTCTTATGGTAGATATGCTTCACCTAATGAGGAAAAGATGTTAGAAATTGAAAGATCCACCAAGAGCTTTATGCAATCACAATATGAGCAAAATAAATTGTTTACTAAAACTATGAATGAACAATCTACCTTGTTGAAGAATATAGGAAAGCAACTTGAAAATTTGAATATGGAGATCTCTGGGTTGCAAACTAAACTTGCAAATGTTGAAAACCGAATCTTATACATGTCTGCGTCACAATCTTCTTTCATTAATAAAATGGCTGCTAAACCTGAGGATATAGATAATAAAATTGTTACTACAGCAAATGCCATCCAAGTTAGAATTAATGAGAATATAAGATTGATGGCCGAATTGCGTGCTAGGTGGGAAAGAGAAGAAAATGAAAAAGAAGATAATATAGCTAAAGTTTGGACTATTACCACCACTAGTAATGCTTATGCTCCACATGTTGCTGCACCTCCTACTATTAATGGTAAAATAATTGGTGTTGGCAATGTTTCCACTTCTAATGCAAAGCGTGAAAAACTGCCTGGAACTGCTAAAACTGCTGAAACTGCCTGTGATAAAACTGCTGAAATTTTTTCCAACATTGGGGATGACGATCCCATTGCTTTAGATCATAATGGTTTAGATTTTGATGATTGCCACATCTCCGAAGTTATAAAGTTCTTACAAAAACTTGCTAAGAGTCCTAATGCTAGTGCTATAAATTTGGCTTTCACGAAACATATTACAAATGCTCTCATAAAAGCTAGAGAAGAGAAATTAAATCGTGAAGCTTCTATTCCTAGGAAGCTAGAGGATGGTTGGGAGCCCATCATTAAGATGAAGGTCAATGACTTTGATTGTAATGCTTTATGTGATCTTGGTGCAAGTATTTCCGTTATGCCTAGAAAGATCTATAATATGCTTGACTTGCCACCATTGAAAAATTGTTATTTGGATGTTAATCTTGCTGATAATTCTACAAAGAAACCTTTGTGGAAAGTTGATAATGTTCGCATTACCGTTAACAATAACCTTGTCCCCGTTGATTTTGTTGTCTTGGATATTGAATGCAATGCATCTTGTCCCATTATATTGGGAAGACCTTTTCTTCGAATCGTTGGTGCTATCATTGATATGAAGGAAGGTAATATTAAATATCAATTTCCTCTCAAGAAAGGTATGGAACACTTCCCTAGAAAGAGAATGAAGTTACCTTTTGATTCTATCATTAGAACAAATTATGATGTTGACACTTCGTCTCTTGATAACAATTGATACACACTTTCTGCGCCTAGCTGAAAGGCGTTAAAGAAAAGCGCTTATGGGAGACAACCCATGTTTTTACTACATTACCTTTATTTTATTTTTGAGTTTTGTAAGTTGTTACTACTGTAGCAACCTCTCCTTATCTTTGTTTTGTACATTGTTGTGCCAAGTAAAGTCGTTGATAGTAAGGTTCATACTAGATTTGGATTACTGCGCAGAAACAGATTTCTTTGCTGTCACGAATCTGGGTCTAATTCTCTGTAGGTAACTCAGAAAATTATGCCAATTTACGTGAGTGATCCTCAGATATGTACGCAACTTTCTGTCAATTTGAGCATTTTCATTTGAGCAAGTCTGGTGCCTCAATAAAATTCATCTTTACGAACTGTTCTGTTTTGACAGATTCTGCCTTTTATTTCGCATTGCCTGTTTTGCTATGCTTGATGGATTTTTCGATTCCATTAACTTTCAGTAGCTTTGTGCAATGTCCATAAGTGTTAAGAATGATTATGTCACCTCTGAACATGTAAATTTTAATTATGCACTAACCCTCTAATGAGTTGTTTTGAGTTTGGTGTGGAGGAAGTTTTCAAGGATCAAGAGAGGGAGATGATACAATATGATCAAGGAGAGTGAAAGCTCTAAGCTTGGGGATGCCCCGGTGGTTCACCCCTGCATATTTCAAGAAGACTCAAGCGTCTAAGCTTGGGGATGCCCAAGGCATCCCCTTCTTCATCGACAACATTATCGGGTTCCTCTAGTGAAACTATATTTTTATTCCATCACATCTTATGTACTTTGCTTGGAGCGTCGGTTTGTTTTTGTTTTTGTTTTGTTTGAATAAAATGGATCCTAGCATTCATTGTGTGGGAGAGAGACACGCTCCGTCGTTGCATATGGACAAATATGTCCTTAGGCTTTACTCATAGTGTTCATGGCGAAGGTTGAATCTTCTTCGTTAAATTGTTATATGGTTGGAATCGGGAAATGCTACATGTAGTAATTGCTATAATGTCTTGGATAATGTGATACTTGGCAATTGTTGTGCTCATGTTTAAGCTCTTGCATCATATACTTTGCACCTATTAATGAAGAAATACATAGAGCTTGCTAAAATTTGGTTTGCATAATTGGTCTCTCTAAGGTCTAGATAATTTCTAGTATTGGGTTTGAACAACAAGGAAGACGGTGTAGAGTCTTATATTGTTTACAATATGTCTTTTATGTGAGTTTTGCTGCACCGCTTCATCCTTGTGTTTGTTTCAAATAAGCCTTGCTAGCCTAAGCCTTGTATCGAGAGGGAATACTTCTCATGCATCCAAAATCCTTGAGCCAACCACTATGCCATTTGTGTCCACCATACCTACCTACTACATGGTATTTCTCCGCCATTCCAAAGTAAATTGCTTGAGTGCTACCTTTAAATTTCCATCCTTTATCTTTGCAATATATAGCTCATGGGACAAATAGTCTAAAAACTATTGTGGTATTGAATATGTACTCATGCACTTTATCTCTTATTAAGTTGCTTGTTGTGCGATAACCATGTTCCTGGGGACGCCATCAACTACTCTTTGTTGAATATCATGTGAGTTTCTATGCATGTCCGTCTTGTCTGAAGTAAGGGAGATTTACCGCTAGAATGGTTAGAGCATGCATAATGTTAGAGAAGAACATTGGGCCGCTAACTAAAGCCATGATCCATGGTGGAAGTTTCAGTTTTGGACAAATATCCTCAATCTCATATGAGAAAATTAACTGTTGTTGAATGCTTAAGCATTAAAGAGGAGTCCATTATCTGTTGTCTATGTTGTCCCGTTATGGATGTCTAAGTTGAGAATAATCAATAGCGAGACATCCAATGCGAGCTTTCTCCTTAGACCTTTGTACAGGCGGCATAGAGGTACCCCTTTGTGACACTTGGTTAAAACATATGCATTGCGATGATAATCCGAGTAATCCGAGCTAATTAGGAAAAGGTGCGGGCACTATTAGTATACTATGCATGAGGCTTGCAACTTGTAGGATATAATTTACATAACACATATGCTTTATTACTACCGTTGACAAAATTGTTTCTTGTTTTCAAAACCAAAGCTCTAGCACAAATATAGCAATCAATGCTTCCTCTCGCGAAGGGCCTTTCTTTTACTTTTATGTTGAGTCAGTTCACCTATTTCTCTCCATCTCAAGAAGCAAACACTTGTGTGAACTGTGCATTGATTCCTACATACTTGCATATTGCACTTGTTATATTACTTTATATTGACAATATCCATGAGATATACATGTTACAAGTTGAAAGCAACCGCTGAAACTTAATCTTCCTTTATGTTGCTTCGATACATTTACTTTGATTTATTGCTTTATGAGTTAACTCTTATGCAAGACTTATTGATGCTTGTCTTGAAGTACTATTCATGAAAAGTATTTGCTATATGATTCATTTGTTTACTCATGTCATTTACATTGTTTTGATCGCTGCATTCATTACATATGCTTACAATAGTATGATCAAGGTTATGATGGCATGTCACTCCAGAAATTATCTTTGTTATCGTTTAACTGCTCGGGACGAGCAGAAACTAAGCTTAGGGATGCTGATACGTCTCCGATGTATCGATAATTTCTTATGTTCCATGCCACATTATGGATGATATCTACATGTTTTATGCATACGTTATGTCATATTTATGCATTTTTCCGGCACTAACCTATTAACGAGATGCTGAAGAGCCAGTTGCTGTTTTTTGCTGTTTTTGGTTTCAGAAATCCTAGTAAGGAAATATTCTCGGAATTGGACGAAATCAATGCCCAGGGGCCTATTTTGCCATGAAGCTTCCAGAAGATCGAAGGAGAGACGAAGTGGGGCCACGGGGCGCCGCCACACTAGGGCGGCGCGGCCCAGGGGGCCCGCGCGGCCCTAGCGTGTGGGGCCCCCGTGACGCCTCCTGACCTGCCCTTCCGCCTACATATAGTCTTTGTCGCGAAACCCCCGATACCGAGAGCCACGATACGGAAAACCTTCCAGAGACGCCACCGCCGCCAATCCCATCTCGGGGGATTAGGAGATCGCCTCCGGCACCCTGCCGGAGAGGGGAATCATCTCCCGGAGGACTCTTCACCGCCATGGTCGCCTCCGGAGTGATGAGTGAGTAGTTCACCCCTGGACTATGGGTCCATAGCAGTAGCTAGATGGTCGTATTCTCCTAATTGTGCTTCATTGTCGGATCTTGTGAGCTGCCTAACATGATCAAGATCATCTATCTGTAATGCTATATGTTGTGTTTGTTGGGATCCGATGGATTGAGAATACTATGTTATGTTGATTATCAATCTATTACCTATGTGTTGTTTATGATCTTGCATGCTCTCCGTTATTAGTAGAGGCTCTGGCCAAGTTTTTACTCTTAACTCCAAGAGGGAGTATTTATGCTCGATAGTGGGTTCATGCCTCCATTAAATCCGGGACGGTGACGGAAAGTTCTAAGGTTGTGGATGTGCTGTTGCCACTAGGGATAAAACATCGATGCTATGTCCGAGGATGTAGTTATTGATTACATTACGCACCATACTTAATGCAATTGTCTGTTGTTTGCAACTTAATACTGGAAGGGGTTCGGATGATAACCTGAAGGTGGACTTTTTAGGAATAGATGCATGTTGGATAGCGGTCTATGTACTTTGTCGTAATGCCCAATTAAATCTCACAATACTCATCATATCATGTATGTGCATTGTCATGCCCTCTCTATTTGTCAATTGCCCAACTGTAATTTGTTCACCCAACATGCTATTTATCTTATGGGAGAGACACCTCTAGTGAACTCGTGGACCCCGGTCCATTCTTTTAATCGAATACAATCTACTTGCAATACTTGTTCTACTCGTTTTCTCGCAAACAATCATCATCCACATTATACATCTAATCCTTTGTTACAGCAAGCCGGTGAGATTGACAACCTCACTGTTTCGTTGGGGCAAAGTACTTTGGTTGTGTTGTGCAGGTTCCACGTTGGCGCCGAAATCTCTGGTGTTGCGCCGCACTACATCTCGCCGCCATCAACCTTCAATGTGCTTCTTGGCTCCTACTGGTTCGATAAACCTTGGTTTCTTACGGAGGGAAAACTTGCCGCTGTACGCATCACACCTTCCTCTTGGGGTTCCCAACGGACGCGTGCTGTACGCGTATCAGGGACACCCCCTCCCATAATGTTTGCAAGTCTCTAATAAGAGGCTGCATGAACACATCAAAATCCTTCCCAGGAGATTTGGGACCTGGGATGAGTAAGGCCATCATATAGTTCGTGTAACATCCCAAAATTTAATAAATTTTGAAATGTAAAAATAAATAACATTAGTTGATTGAATTGTGTGTCTTTGTCGAAATTTCACAAGGAATCAAAACTTTTGAGTTTTATTTGAAAGTCTTTCCCAAAATGAAGTTACCACACAGTTTTGCTTTCAAAGTGTTTCCAAACCAAACCTATTTCTATTTTATAGTTCTAAAATCATATAAGATATTATTTAATACAAATGCCCCAAATCTTATTTTGGAATATCAATGCCCAAGTAGTCATATAAAGCATTACATGCGTAATAACATTTTTATAATTTGGTTTTGACCCTAATAAGTTTTATATATTCATTTGAGTCATTTTCGACTACAATATCAAAATCCAGGTTTGAAATAAAACCTTCGAAAAGTTTAAGTTTCAGGAAATATTTTAATTATCCGATTTCATAAAATCCAAAGTATGTTTCTAGTTTTCCTAAATAGCCTATAAGACAAGTGTGTAACAATCTACTCATGCATTTTTTTTGAACTGAAAGTATAATGGGTGACCCAAAATCATATGGCACAGATTACAAATTTACAAAAATTATTTAAGTCAATTTGGTGGCCTAAAGCGATTTAAATAAAGAATAAAAGAAGGAAAGAAAATAAAGTAAAAACTGACCAGCCAGGCCAGCTCAAGCAGCGAGCCAACCCAGCCAGCACCACGCGTGCCCAAAGGCCGAGCTAGCCTAGCGCAGCAAAAGCACCCTGCCCAGCATGACTTTACGTTTCTTTTCCCACACGGGCCCACGTGTCAGGCCATCTCCTAGCTCCAGCACAGGCCACGAACTGTACGAGTTCGTCTCCAAAACTGACCACCAAAATCTCCGGTTCTAGTTCGATTTTGATCAGTTTCATAAATATCTACATATCTCCTCTGTTTATGCCCCTCCGAAACCCTAATTTTGGTGCCGCCAGGCCGCTCAATTTCGCCACCGGAGTTCGCGCCTCCGCCGTCGTCGCTGAGCTTCGAGGGCTGACGTGACCATCGTCTCAGACCTCCCGAAACCCTCTTCTTCATACCAATCTCTCACCCTTGGTCTACCATCTCGTTCTCACCCTTTCCCCTCATCTGCAGAGCACGGAGACGCCTCGAATTTGTCGCCGGAGTTCACCTGAGTTAACCACCGTACCGCCACCTCCATTTCCCGCAGCTGCGACCCGAGCAAGAAGAACACGACGGAAAGGCCAATACCGTGACTGCCGTTGTCCACCACACCTCGTCATGTACTTCGCCGCCACCCCAGAGACGCCCACAACGCCGCCACCGTCGACGTCCTCAAACAAGCACGAACACAGACCGCCATCACCGGTAATGTAGTGTGCAAGTGATGTCTACAGTCTCCATTAGATTAAGGTAAGTCAACTTAAACCATTAGATCTAAATCTAAGCGTTCCTGTTAGGCTAATTGAACCGGACCATACTCATCATGTTTCCGGTCGATGGATCGTGTGCGGATTGTACTAGCTCCTAGCTCATATCTAACTTCAAAATTCTATATCAAATTAACTATAGCTCGGTTTTAGGTGACGTTTCTTGCGCTGAGTTCGTAATTAAATTCTCTACAACTTTCATGTAGGAAGTTTTCTATCCGATAAATTTTTTCGGACAACTTTTCGTACAACATCAAAATTTAACCGCGACATGTTTAATCTTGTAAAAATATTAGAAAAATAATTACACGTCCAAAATTAGGAAATAATACACCCCTGCATTCATAAAAATGAGAAGAACACCTTGGTACGTTAGGTTGTATTTTTACGGAAGTTGCAGATTTTTAAATTTATAACTAGTACTATAGTATTTTTAATGTATTATAAATTTGGTAAACGCTTTTATTTTGATTCCAACGCCAAATTAAAGATACGGAGATTTTCTATAAATTACTACATGTCTATAACATTTATGAAAGTATTTTATATAGAAGGATATTGTCCGTGTTAAAATGCCTATTTGAAATTCCTATTGAATAAACAACTTTGTTATAAAGTATTTTTGAATCTAAATTATTCCCAGAGCATGCATGCATTACTTTGTTATGTGAATTCTCTGTTTGTGCTCTCTGGATATTTATTGTGATTATTGTATCATCTAGATCGTGCGGAGTGTAATACCTATTGTTGCAAGGAGAGTGCGAGCTACAACAACAAATAAGGCAAGTTGAACTTTTGATCATAACAGATCTATTGTTTTCCTATAAGTGCAGTAGGATTTTAGTACAAGTACATGTGTAGGATTGTTATTGATGGTTTGTGTGCTATTGCTATGAAACCCGCGCAGGATAGCCATATGTTTATTATGTTTGGATTCATTGCTCGTCAATCTATGTTTGATTGCTTGGATACACTTACTTTATAAGTGGGTGGAATATCATGTCATGGATATGTATTAGTTGAAAGGTTAGTTTTGAGTTGACAAAACAATTATTGGATGAATTGGGGCGGATAAATAGTACTTGAGAAGGTTGTAGGTCGACCGACATGGTAAGGGCTTTGAGCCGGACTTACTGACATGTATAGGTCGAGTGGCATGGTAAGGGCGAGAAGCCGGACTTACCGACATGTACACTAGTTGATGGGAGGGTGGCATGGTAAGGGCGTTGAGCCCGACTTACCGACATGTTCACCGGTGGTGAGTGGCATGGTAAGGGTGTTGAGCCCGACTTACTCGACATGTACACTCGGTGGTGGAATGGTAAGGGTATTGAGCCTGACTTGCCGACATGTACACTAGTGGAATGGAGATTGGCATGGCAAGGGCATTGAGCCTGACTTACTGACATGTGCAATGAAGAAAAGGAGATTAGCATGGTAGGGGCCCTGAGCTTGGCCTACTCACATGTGCACTAAAGGAGTTCGGAGATTAAAGTTGCCGGGATAAAACTAGGACGATACTATGATTGCTTTGTGCAAAATAAAATAAAAGTTTGAACCCTCAACTCGAAAATGTACTTGATAGATTGTTATAAGTCTCTAGTGATACTCGCCAATACATTCAATGTATTGACCTCGCGTGGCTGCAACGTTTCATGTTGCAGATATTTTGATGAACGAGTGAGGTTCGATGGTTAGGGTTACGAGTCTATACTCGACATGCTCGCTTGTGGCACATGAAGACGAAGGGCTCCATGCTGATATGTTTCGTTGTAAACTCTGATACTGAGCTAGCCTTGTGCTATGCAACTTGTAATTATTATGTCATATTTGGATCATGCGATGTAATAAAGACCTTTGTTTCTTGGTATTACATCTTAAACTGTGTGTGCTAGCGATTGATCCAGGGACTAGCACAGATAAGCACAGAGATTCAACCCTTATCGGTTCGGATCGGTACAGATGGTATCAGAGCATTGTGTTGACTGTAGGTTCGTGACCCTAGGTTTGGAATAGTAATAGGAAGACCTTAGGATGAAAAATTTATCTAAACCAGTTTTATTAAAAGATCTTGCATTTGGAACTTCTTGTATTCTCATCTATTTCACCTTCGAAAGAATTTCCTCTTACCTTAGATGGCCTAATTCTTGAAATCCATCAAGGAAGGACTGATGATGACCATGTCCGATGACCATGTCCCTTAAGTGTGAAGACCGATGCTTCATATGTTATTATTCGACTCAGCATGGTGCAACTTCATGGAAGGCCAACGAAGAACTTGGAGAATACCTTGATGCATCCTTGACAACCCCAAAGATACATCATAACAGTAGAAGAAGTTGAAGCATTGAATCCAGAAATAGAATAGACCACCACTTATTACACCAACGATATTGCAATAGCGTTATGATCATACTAACTTGTGGTATGACCATACTAGATTTTTTGTGTGTGTTTGAACTAGTTTGCTTGATGTGATGAATGCTTGTTAGATCTTGTTTGTAAGATGAATTGCCTTGATCTGTCGGTTTAAGGGTAGGAATCTTCTTTAGATCCTTCTATCCATTCTCATCTATACCTCAACCTAGCAAGTGTCTTCTCTAAAATTTGTAATGAAGACAACCTTAGTCAAACCAAACTCGATGTCCCTATCAAGATGAAGAACTGAAGAGTGTGAGATACGCAAAACCCTAGTTAAGGATCGATAGAAATATTTTCAAAACAATTCACTAATGGGAACTGAAACATTGATTCAATTCTCCATGGAAATTTTTATCAAACTTGTGAGGTTGACCAAGTGTTAGAGTACGAGATTCAGTAAATCAAATACGGAGTAATGATCTGGGTGCAGGATGGATTGATCACCATTCCTACTACTCTTATTATTCACTTTCGTAATGTTGACTCTGCGAATCTAGAGAGATATACCTATAAAAGAGATGTTGACGAATAAGCCTAAGCCCTAGGGTGGAAAAATATTATACTCTTATAGTAGGCAAGTGCTGCCAAGCGTAGGACTACAATGAGAATGAACATCCAACTACAAGATGAAGATAGTGGAAGACCGTCCATGACACTAACAAGTAAGATCATGAAGGATGTTGTGAAGTCCTCTCATCTTGGTCTTCTGATAGACTCAAAGAGTGACCAATCAGTGTCAAAAATAGTTCAACAACCAACTATTTGGATTACAAGCCTCACCATGAGGAAAAGCCTACTCAAGTCACTTTAAAGAGATATGTTGTTCACTATATGTGAATAAACAACAACATATTGGATATTAGCTCAGAAACCAGAGACGTTTTCAAAAGATGGCCTGTTGTCAAGTCATATCCTGCAATGTGTCAAGTCATACCCAAGATGAGCTTAGCCTAAACCAAAGACTTAAGACTACCTACAAAAGTTTCTTTTAAGGGTGGTAGCCCACCCCAACATATTCCAAACCCATCTTTCTTTCTGGCCTTTCTCGAATCTCGAGGACGAGATTCCTTTTAAGGGTGGTAGTCTGTAACATCCCAAAATTTAATAAATTTTGAAATGTAAAAATAAATAACTTTAGTTGATTGAATTGTGTGTCTTTGTCGAAATTTCACAAGGAATCAAAACTTTTGAGTTTTATTTGAAAGTCTTTCCCAAAATGAAGTTACCACACAGTTTTGCTTTCAAAGTGTTTCCAAACCAAACCTATTTCTATTTTATAGTTCTAAAATCATATAAGATATTATTTAATACAAATGCCCCAAATCTTATTTTGGAATATCAATGCCCAAGTAGTCATATAAAGCATTACATGCGTAATAACATTTTTATAATTTGGTTTTGACCCTAATAAGTTTTATATATTCATTTGAGTCATTTTCGACTACAATATCAAAATCCAGGTTTGAAATAAAACCTTCGAAAAGTTTAAGTTTCAGGAAATATTTTAATTATCCGATTTCATAAAATCCAAAGTATGTTTCTAGTTTTCCTAAATAGCCTATAAGACAAGTGTGTAACAATCTACTCATGCATTTTTTTTGAACTGAAAGTATAATCGGTGACCCAAAATCATATGGCACAGATTACAAATTTACAAAAATTATTTAAGTCAATTTGGTGGTCTAAAGCGATTTAAATAAAGAATAAAAGAAGGAAAGAAAATAAAGTAAAAACTGACCGGCCAGGCCAGCTCAAGCAGCGAGCCAACTCAGCCAGCACCACGCGTGCCCAAAGGCCGAGCTAGCCTAGCGCAGCAAAAGCACCCTGCCCAGCATGACTTTACGTTTCTTTTCCCACACGGGCCCACGTGTCAGGCCATCTCCTAGCTCCAGCACAGGCCACGAACTGTACGAGTTCGTCTCCAAAACTGACCACCAAAATCTCCGGTTCTAGTTCGATTTTGATCAGTTTCGCACGAAATAAAATCCCTATAAATACCTACATATCTCCTCTGTTTATGCCCCTCCGAAACCCTAATTTTGGTGCCGCCAGGCCGCTCAATTTCGCCACCGGAGTTCGCGCCTCCGCCGTCGTCGCTGAGCTTCGAGGGCTGACGTGACCATCGTCTCAGACCTCCCGAAACCCTCTTCTTCATACCAATCTCTCACCCTTGGTCTACCATCTCGTTCTCACCCTTTCCCCTCATCTGCAGAGCACGGAGACGCCTCGAATTTGTCGCCGGAGTTCACCTGAGTTAACCACCGTACCGCCACCTCCATTTCCCGCAGCTGCGACCCGAGCAAGAAGAACACGACGGAAAGGCCAATACCGTGACTGCCGTTGTCCACCACACCTCGTCATGTACTTCGCCGCCACCCCAGAGACGCCCACAACGCCGCCACCGTCGACGTCCTCAAACAAGCACGAACACAGACCGCCATCACCGGTAATGTAGTGTGCAAGTGATGTCTACAGTCTCCATTAGATTAAGGTAAGTCAACTTAAACCATTAGATCTAAATCTAAGCGTTCCTGTTAGGCTAATTGAACCGGACCATACTCATCATGTTTCCGGTCGATGGATCGTGTGCGGATTGTACTAGCTCCTAGCTCATATCTAACTTCAAAATTCTATATCAAATTAACTATAGCTCGGTTTTAGGTGACGTTTCTTGCGCTGAGTTCGTAATTAAATTCTCTACAACTTTCATGTAGGAAGTTTTCTATCCGATAAATTTTTTCGGACAACTTTTCGTACAACATCAAAATTTAACCGCGACATGTTTAATCTTGTAAAAATATTAGAAAAATAATTACACGTCCAAAATTAGGAAATAATACACCCCTGCATTCATAAAAATGAGAAGAACACCTTGGTACGTTAGGTTGTATTTTTACGGAAGTTGCAGATTTTTAAATTTATAACTAGTACTATAGTATTTTTAATGTATTATAAATTTGGTAAACGCTTTTATTTTGATTCCAACGCCAAATTAAAGATACGGAGATTTTCTATAAATTACTACATGTCTATAACATTTATGAAACTATTTTATATAGAAGGATATTGTCCGTGTTAAAATGCCTATTTGAAATTCCTATTGAATAAACAACTTTGTTATAAAGTATTTTTGAATCTAAATTATTCCCAGAGCATGCATGCATTACTTTGTTATGTGAATTCTCTGTTTGTGCTCTCTGGATATTTATTGTGATTATTGTATCATCTAGATCGTGCGGAGTGTAATACCTATTGTTGCAAGGAGAGTGCGAGCTACAACAACAAATAAGGCAAGTTGAACTTTTGATCATAACGGATCTATTGTTTTCCTATAAGTGCAGTAGGATTTTAGTACAAGTACATGTGTAGGATTGTTATTGATGGTTTGTGTGCTATTGCTATGAAACCCGCGCAGGATAGCCATATGTTTATTATGTTTGGATTCATTGCTCGTCAATCTATGTTTGATTGCTTGGATACACTTACTTTATAAGTGGGTGGAATATCATGTCATGGATATGTATTAGTTGAAAGGTTAGTTTTGAGTTGACAAAACAATTATTGGATGAATTGGGGCGGATAAATAGTACTTGAGAAGGTTGTAGGTCGACCGACATGGTAAGGGCTTTGAGCCGGACTTACTGACATGTATAGGTCGAGTGGCATGGTAAGGGCAGAAAGCCAGACTTACTGACATGTACACTAGTTGATGGGAGGGTGGCATGGTAAGGGCGTTGAGCCTGACTTACTGACATGTTCACTGGTGGTGAGTGGCATGGTAAGGGTGTTGAGCCTGACTTACTGACATGTACACTGGTGGTGGAATGGTAAGGGTATTGAGCCTGACTTGCTGACATGTACACTAGTGGAATGGAGATTGGCATGGCAAGGGCATTGAGCCTGACTTACTGACATGTGCAATGAAGAAAAGGAGATTAGCATGGTAGGGGCCCTGAGCTTGGCCTACTCACATGTGCACTAAAGGAGTTCGGAGATTAAAGTTGCCGGGATAAAACTAGGACGATACTATGATTGCTTTGTGCAAAATAAAATAAAAGTTTGAACCCTCAACTCGAAAATGTACTTGATAGATTGTTATAAGTCTCTAGTGATACTCGCCAATACATTCAATGTATTGACCCTGCGTGGCTGCAACGTTTCATGTTGCAGATATTTTGATGAACGAGTGAGGTTCGATGGTTAGGGTTACGAGTCTATACTCGACATGCTCGCTTGTGGCACATGAAGACGAAGGGCTCCATGCTGATATGTTTCGTTGTAAACTCTGATACTGAGCTAGCCTTGTGCTATGCAACTTGTAATTATTATGTCATATTTGGATCATGCGATGTAATAAAGACCTTTGTTTCTTGGTATTACATCTTAAACTGTGTGTGCTAGCGATTGATCCAGGGACTAGCACAGATAAGCACAGAGATTCAACCCTTATCGGTTCGGATCGGTACAGTTCGACTGATTGGTGCATGTCCAGGGAGCCTGGTTGTATGGTGTAACTAGTACTGGCCACATGCTATACGAGTTGCTCATGTTGCCAAATGGGTTGAATCCATCTGTAGCAAGGCCAAGTCTCAGGTTCCTTGGATCTGCAGCAAAATCTGGATGATCCAGGTCGAATTGCTTCCATTCATCGCCATCAGCAGGATGCCTCAGTAAATCAGGGTCGGGCGTGAGAATCTCTTTGTGCCATCTTGTTTCCCGAGATGTTTGTTCTGAAGCAAACAACCTCTGCAATCTTTGTACAAGTGGAAAGTATCTCAGAACCTTCCAAGGAATCCTCTTCTTACCACCAGCTCCATCATGTTTCCATCTTGATTCCTTACATACTGGACATTCATCGAGGTCATTATACTCCATCCAAAACAGTGCACAGTTATTTTTGCAAAAATTAATCTTCTCATATCCAAGTCCCAGTACCTTGATGTACTGCTTCACCTCATAAAAGGATTTTGGCAGTCCAGCCCCAGGGAGTGCATCGCTGTATGTCTTCGCAACTGCATTGAAGGCTTTATTGGTTATCCCCTGGTATGACTTGTCATGAAGTAATTTCACAATTAATTCGAATCTTGACACAACAGAACCAGGGGCCACTAAGCGCTTAGCATCTTCTATCAGGTCATGGAAAAGAGGCTTTTTGTGATAACCATGGGGTTGTTGGCTTGCATATGGATACAGATCCCGTAACAAATTAGCAGTAGCCTCATCCAGGACGAGATCTTCAGGCTGATAACCATCAGAATAAAGAGGATCAATAATCTCAGGCTGATCATAGTGTTCACCATGGTTAATCCACTTGATATATGTCTGGTCCATCCCATAAACGAATAAATGATCTGAGACTACATGTTGAGGCTTGGACCCAATATTCAAACATACGCGGCATGGACAAATCACTTCCTTTGTTGTGTCTTCGTCAGTAAAATCACTAACTTGCTTCATGAATTCTTCAATACCACTCAAATATGTTGGTGTGTTTAATGAGTGAAATAATATCCAAGTTCTGTCCATCTGTTGAGGGAATAGATGGTCAAAGAAGCGATAAGCTATTTCAACAAACAGGTCACCTACGAATGTAAGCAAACATACCTGAGCAAACAGGTCGAATATAAAACTATAAATGCTACATTATTTGAGCCGATTTCAGCAAACGAACTGAGTGCAAAACTACGGCTACCTAGCGAACAGATTTTTTTAGGCTGACCACTGGGTTTCCCCACTTTGTATTTTTTTTCTTTTTATTAATAAAAAGAGGGAAATATGTACAAAAGTTGCTGGAGAGCAGCAACTAAAAGGATCATAGATCCCAAACAGCAATTTATATATAAAATGTTCTACCCATGATATGATTTCCTCTTTGCCTTATGAACAAGGAGAGCAATTTTATCCTTGAATCTCTTGTGCCATCTGTAAATGCTTGGGGGGGGGGCGAACAGATATATCGAAAGCAATACAATACCAACACATTCTTTCTTCTTTTTTGCCGTAATTCCGCCGATCTATTAGCAGTGCAAAGAAGTCAAAAGTAATAAGATTACAAACAGGTCCACAGACCACCAGGGTCGTACCTGAGAATACGGAGGGCCTGAGCAAAACAAGAAATAGAGGACCTCAACATGATCATTGGCAACTAAAATGATTTTATATATACTACTCACTCCATTTTAATAAACAATGCACCCTTGTTTTTCGTATTTTATCTTCAAAAAATATTAATCTATATCTCTCTATTTAAAAATGATGTTTCAATTTTATGTAGATATACATGTATTTAGATGAGTTTAGTTTGCAGATACATGCAAGTTTTGATGAAGTTGAAACATATTTTTCAGGATGAAGTATATAAAAAAAATTGATATAAAACTGGTATCATTAGAAATTATTTTCCAGCATGATTCTAACAATGCTGCTTATGTATTATATGATCGTGATATTGTTGTACTATTTATTTGGTCAAGGTTCACATTGAAATGTGGTAAAATAAATTAAAAGAAGTGCATCGTGTGAAAAAGCAATCTAAGAATTCAAAAGTGCTAATTGTTAGTCAAAACATGACATCTTTCAAAAATTAATCTTCAATTAGTACTTCATAAAAATCATTGAGACAAAATATTAATATTCATTGGAAGACTAACTGAATTAGCTGCACTCGCGATGAAAGAGAAGATAGGGTAAGAGCAAGTACAATAGGGTACAATCTTTTTTTTGTTTGTTTGGGTTGCTCATCAAGCTTATTGCTCGATACAATAAGTTACACTCAGCGGGAGTGGTGTTTTGGAACATGGGTGCATAGTGGGTGGTATCATGGAGTACTATCATAGATATGCTATATTTATTATAGTGGAGTATTGAAAATGGCATAGAAGGGGATATTGAGAATTGAGAGTGGCATAAGCACAACTTCAGTTTTTGTAATGGCATAAACACAACTTGTGAATTGAGGAGTGGCATAGAACCAATTAACCATTGTTTCAATAACAGCCATCAAAAGCCGATCGAATGCACGAGAATGGATCCAAAATCTACCCATTTTTAGTTTCACGAGAAAATTTTAAACTTAAAATTCGTACTGCCTAGAAGTATTTGAAACAAAAATCCAGTAAATCTTATATGTTGGGTTATGCATTCTGGGGGAGTTTCATCAGATTCAGCCATATTGTTTATCAATAAACCTCATTTTATGTTTTACAACCAACTTTAAACTTAAAATTCAAACTGTCTAGAAAAAAGAACAACATTCCAGTAAATCTTATATATTTCTTCTGTATTCTGGGAAATATTGGTCGGATTCAAAATAATAGTTTGGGAATAAACATTGTTTTAGTCTGGAAACGACTTATTGTAGAGTGATTTTTGGTTGGATACATTCATGTGCGTTCGATTGGCTTTGGATGGCTGATATTGAACCAAAGTCAACGCTGGACTTCTGACCTGAACGTCACTGGAGCTGCGTCAAAAGTCCAGCCATGACTTTGTCTCAATAACAGCCATCAAAAGTCGATCGAACGCACATGAATGGATCCAACCAAAAATCAGTCAACCGCTGGAATTTTGACCTGAAAGTCACTGAAGTTGTGTCCATACTTGCCCAACAGGTTGCGTATGAATGTAAACCAACATATCTGAGCAAACAGGTCGAATATAAAACTATATAACTAAATGCCACGTTATTTGAGCCAATTTCAGCAAACCAACTGAGGTCTATTTTTTTAGGCTGGACAGTGGTTTCCTCGCTGTGTATTTTTCACTGTAATAAAAAAGAGGGAAAAGGTTACTGGAGAGCAGCAAGTAAAAGGATCATAGATCCCAAACAGCAAAATCTAGCTAAAAAAGTTCTACCCATGATGATAAGCCATGATATGATTTCCTCTTTGCCTTACAAACAAGGAGAGCCGTTTCATCCTTGAATCTCTTGCGTCTTCTGTAAATGCTTGGGGGCGAACAGATCAATCGAAAGCAATATAATACCAAATTTTTTTCTTCTTTTGGCCGTAAATCCACCGATGTATTAGCAGTGCAAAGAACCCAAAAGTAATAAGATTACAAACAGATCCATAGAGGACTGGCACAGACATTGGGCAATGGTGAGCAGTACAGCGTATAGTACAAATGAATTCGAGCAAATAGGTAAAGCGGAAAACAATGTCAAACAAACACATCGAAAGGAAAACAATATCAACTGATCGATTCGAACGAACTAATGAACTTATAAGGGCTGGGCGACGGCGACTGACTTCAATTGAGCTATAATGAATCGTACTTGCCCAGGCCTGAAGATAGCATGCATACCGTGAGGATCAACCAGCTGACCGCGCCTGCCGGTGCGGTTGGAGAAGAACGGCGCCACCTGTCACAACCCATTTTTCCAAACCTGCATATTTTCTAGTTTTAAAAATATGGGCCAACAAAAACTTTTATATATCTTGCTACCTAGTGTGCATAGCTTGTAGTTTTGATTAGGATTGTTAGTAGTGTGTGTTAATAAACAACTTCCCACACTAAAAACCCTAGAAACAAGTTTATGTGCCAAAAATTTAAAAGAGGAAAAACTCTTCATGACACCATTTAGTGAGGCACACCACACCCAACTTCTCCTCTTAGAACAATTTTTGCACTCTTAATCAATAAACTTGGGTGCATGAGTGCATGCAACCACAAGACACCTTTTCTCTCCATGCACCATGCCCCTCTCTTCTCTCCCCATAGGGTAAACCCTAGGATAAGGGGACACTTCCCTCTCTTTTCTCTGGCATGTGGCCGTGGCCATGGACCCCTCTTATTTTCTTCTTTTCACCACCACTTTGATCACTCTCTTTCTGACAAACCCTAGAGGGCAACCACCCCCTCTCTTACCTCTCCCTCTTTTTCTCTTGTGCATGGCCGAGTTGGGAGGCCATGTCCCTCTCTATGGCTGGCACTTGGTGCCACACCCACCCCTCAAGCCCACCTCATTCTGGCCCGCACCCCACCTCCTTTTGGACCCCTGGACTCCTCTCCCTCTCCCCGACTCGGCCCAACGTGCACCAGGCCCACCCACCCTAAGCCCTCGGCCCGGAGGACACGCGCGCCGGAGAAAACCTCCCGCGCGGGGCGACGACGCATGCGCGCCTCGGCTGCCGCTCGACGCCTCGACTCCCTCCCTCGCCTCGTGAACGCGCGCACCGCCTCGACTCCCCCGCTTGCTGACGCCACCGCGCGGACGTCACCACGGCCCCACCGCGATGACGCCAGCCCTCGTCTCCCGTTGGCCAGAACCACCGCCCAGCCCCGCCGGCTTGCCCTCCTCCGCCTATAAAAGGGCACCCGCACCCCCACTCCGCCCTCACACACTCACTCCACTCCCTTCCTCCACCTCCACCAACGCTCCCGAGAGCGCCCGGGCGGCTGCTGCGGGCTGCTGCTCGCCAGCCACCCGGCGGAGCCCGCCCGATCACCGCCGGAGGACCCGAAGGTCGCCGAGCTCTGCCTCGACGACGCCCTCCCTCTCCCTCCGTTCCATTCCTTCTCTGATCGGCCTGGAAGCTCACCGTGCTCCCCTTCTTCCCGCCAGGCTCGCCGGACGTCGCCGCCCCAAGCTCTGCTGCCGGACGCCGTGACGGGGGAGGTGCTGCCGGGAGCCAAGACGAAGGAGAAGACGCCGCCAAGCCTGCCCGCCCGTTCGCGACGCCACCGACCCGCCTCGACCTCGCCGCCGTGCCCTAGGCGCCGCCGGTGAGTTCCCCGGCCGTCCGCCGCTCCTTCTCTGCCGAGCACGGCCGCCCGGTCGTGCCCGCGCGTCGCGTGGAGGAGACGATGGCCATGGGCCATCGGATCCCCATCCGGCGCTCGCATGGGCCATGCGGGCCAGGTGGCCATGCACGGCCTGGCCCACCCGGGGCCCTCCCCTTTTCTTTTTGTTTTTCTTCCTTTTTCTTCTCTGCCCGCGTGGCAATTCTCCTGGGCCGGCCCGTTTCACTCACAGCGCGGCCCAGCTCCTTTCCCGCCCGTTTTCCGTTTAAACAATTCTTAAACATTTCCTGTTTTTGTATTTAAAACCTGTGAACTAAAATCGCTTATAATTTGAGATCCTATAACTCGAAATCAAATTGAAACCAACTACGTTAGAACCAGATTTTCAATACCTTTCACATGCCACTGGCCCCATATTTTTAGGATTTTTACACGAATTTTAGTGTAATAAACTTGCTCTATGTATTCTGTACACTCCACAAAAATCCTAAAATCATAGAATTAATATTTTTGACTGATTCCAATTGTGTTAATCTTGTTTTATTGTTGTCCATCTGAGAAAAATAATATTGGTCCCTGTTAATATTAATTCTGGATCGTTTATAAAAATGTTTTGTCACATGAAATGTTGTCCATTTTAAACACTTGTTCTTTTTAATTGATTTCCACCTCAACCCTTTTTCCATCATAAATTTGGCCAAATCATGTTTTCACTTTAATACAACATATACCCCTGCATGCTTTGTCATATTCTCTCAAAAACTTGATTCTTGAGTTATGTGTTGATTGTATGTTGCCCTTTTGTTTTCGCGACGCTAGATACGAACGTGGGAGAAGCCGAAGGAGAGGATTTTGGAGAAGGTGTTGAAGAAGACCAGGGACTAGCCAGCCAAGGCAAGCCATTTACTTTGACTCCTTGATTTTCTATGTTCTTGGTTGAGATCTTTTTATTCTTCCCCATCTTGATCCTTTGCGTTTTTCGGTTGAGATAATTCTCCTCTTTGACATACTTGCCGCCAAGTATGTATTTATCCCCTCTTGGTAGATTCGCGTACTCTAAGTATGTGGATTAAAACTCACTCATTTGACACCTCCTAATTCTAGTACAAACTTGGGTTAACATCATGATTATTGCTCCACTTTTTGATTATCTTCATCCATGCTCCATGTAAGTATGGATGTTGTTGACACCCTTCATGGTATGATGGCAACCTTGATGCTATTGTACATCTTAGTTCACACATAAACTTTAGGTTGGGAAAACCCTCAAGGTCTTACCTTGTTGTAAAAGTTTTTCTTAAAAACCTTGGGAAGATGAGATCTTGCCCATGTGTAACTTTGAGTAAAGGTTTAAAGAAAACAATATTGAGGTTTTGAAGGAGAGGTGGTATGGTAACTTGGTTTTGGGAAAAACAACACATGGTTCTATGTATTCGCCGGAACAACCTTCTAGCGCAACCACACTATCCAAAGTGGGCACGGGCTTAGTCCGTAGTTTGTTGAATTTAACGTGAGATACCTTCACCACTCTCTAGGAGGGTCACGATGACCTACGACACCGGGTTGCGCTGCGAAGGAGGCAATACACCGCATTAACTTGCAGCCGGACGATTGCGAGGGTCTTCGTCGTGGCGCCGGAGATACGCTCAAAAAGGAGGTATGCTTGCTGGGGTGCCTAGAAGGGTTAAGCCCGCGGGGAAGGGCTCATGTTAAGGGAGACAGGCGAAAGACTATGACCGATTATCCGAGTCTCGCATACTTTCGTATGACGATCCGGGGATGATCTCGGCGGATTTATCGGTTCTTGTGGGGAAAGTGCGCAAACTCTGCAGAGTCAAATCTATTCGAATAGCCGCGTCCGCGGTCATGGACAGTTGGGATGGCCGTTGCTTAGGCTGTGTTGAGTTTTGTTTTAAGAAAGGATTTACAAGAAAAGAAAGTGTTTTCTGGAAGTACTTAGAGTACTGGAAAAATGGTGGTGACCATAATGAGATGGTCGGAAAGGAAATAAAATGTGGGTCTACCCTTCCTAAGTGTTTTATGTAGTGAAGGATCTTCTTAAATTAAATCTTGTAGGGATGTCTTAGATGAATCTTTAAGTGTCTCCTTCGCCCATGAAGTTGAGATGCTAACTCCACCAAAACACTTCTTCTCTCCTACATGACATGTTCTTAAATGAAGTTAGATATTCCCTCTTGATCTCCTAGTTTAGTCTTGGTACCTTGTTTCCTTGTTATGTTTCATTTGTAAATGGTTTGCGAGTACAATTCAAAATGTACTCACGGCTTTGTCCACTGGCTATTTACTTGGCCAGACTATGAGGAGGATTTTGAAGATGATGGAGGTTATCAGGACGACTATGCGTCTTAGGACGTTTCCCGGTCAGCTGCATGTAGGGTTTTAAGGCATGACTTGGGCCCGACGAAGTTGATTTGTATCCGCTGCTTTTGGATGTTTGAATTCAGCCCGATGTGGCCATTTGTGTAAGACTTGGTCATAAGACCGTTTGTAAGACTATTTATTATTTCGGTACTATGTAATGGATGTTGTAACTCTGTTTATCGGTTCGGTTATGTGCTCATGTTACACTGATCATGGGATCATGAGTGAATGCATAACGGGTATTTCGGACAGTTGGTCCGGGGTGCCACAGAGCTGGTATCAGAGCCATCCTGACTCTAGGGAAAGCCTTAGTTAGCATGGACGTTAAGGTTAGAATAAAATTATTTTTCAATATCAAAAACGAGATGACTCTAAGCTGAAAGAATGCCTAGTCTCCTCCCTAAATTTTTCTCCTTAGAGATAAACTACTTGCATTAATCTTAATTGTTTTATATTATGTACCTTAAAATTTTGCACACTTGACATATTACTACTTGTATTAACACTAAAATTTTGTGTAGATGGAGGAAGTTATGTACACCCGGAGCCGTCAGGTGGGAGAGTCGCAGCCCTTGTTCCTCTTTGAGACTGCCACGATCGACGTGTGTCACGCCGTCGGTCGCCTCCGCCCCGAGGTGAAGGGCGGACGGATGGAGCGATCTCGATGAACGAGGACTTGTCCTGGATGATCGTCTGCACTATCCGGGGCTCCCACGTCAAGCAGCTCCCGGAGTTCGAGATCCAGCTGTTTGAGCGCACTTGGGAGGACGGTTTGATCCGTGCGCTTCAGGCAGCTCTTGCACGCCTCACCTACCACCACCGTGCCGAGCTCGAGGAGATGAACCTCCCTTATGCTCACTTTGGGCGGCGTGACGAGGAGGGGCTTCCCACCATGGTGCCCTATGTTTGCCCCCTCGGTCGCCACGCTTCCCAGATGGAGTTCATGCTCGGCAAGACTCGGAACAGCCTCGACATCACGTAGGATGGAGCAAGGAGATGCTTGACGAATGAGTTGGGCGAGGTCAAGAAAGACCTTGAGGAGATGAGGAAGAGAGCTCGCCGTCGGCGCAAGCTCAAGCTCCGGGCAAGAGAGGCCAAGTACATGCTTAAGGTGAAGGTGAAGCACCTTAAGACCGCACTCCGCGAGGCCGAGACCAAGATAGAGGAGCTTGAGGATGATGGCGAGGATCTCCGTAAGGAGAATGCTGCACTTCTTAGCGATGATGATGACTACATGGATGAAGAAGGGTATGATTGGAACAACCCGTCTGAGGAGGAAGATGAGGATGATATGGATTTCATCAATGATGAGCCCGAAGAGCCGGCACCCTCTACCCCTCGTGAGTCGTCCGAGGAGGAAGACCCCGAGGAGCCACCGTTGAGGAGCCGCCGACCAAGGATGACACCATCATCCTTGACGACGACTAGTTTGAGCACCGCACTATCGCTAGCTATGTTATGTTATGATGTCCCTGATGTAATCGCGTAGAACTATGTTGGTCCTATGGTGACCTTGATGTGGTGAACTTTGAGCTTTTGGTGATGTTTATGTTATGATGATGGTTGCTTTTGGTTTTCATGCTTTCTTTATCTTTCAAGTTTGTTTTCAACAAGTCTTTATGCATCATGTCACCCCTTCCCCTTAGAAAGAACTCGCCTATCAAAGTTGTTCCCTTTTGTCTTATGTCTTCATCTCATCAGATGGTTGACACTCGCCGCGGAGCGCACAATGACCCTCCACCACCTCCACCTGAACCCAATATGGCTCAAATCCTTCGCATCCTTATGGAAGACCGTCAAGCCGCTCGCGGCGAGAGCCAAGCCAACATTGCGGCTCTGCGAGAACATTGCGCAGCTTGCCGCGGGAAACAACAACAATGGAGGTGATGGTGAGGAAGCCCCAAGATCCAAGCTTAGGGACTTCCGAATACTAATCCACCGGTATTCACCAAGTGCACCGCCCCTCTTGATGCGGACGATTGGCTCCGTACAATCGAGAACAATCTGGAAGTCGCGGCCGTGGGCGAGAATGAGAAGGTGGTCCTTGCAACTCACTTTCTCGCCGGACCCGCAAGAGCTTGGTGGGAGAATATTAAGGCAATGCAAGCTGCTGACCATGTGATCACTTGGGAGGAATTTACCACTAAGTTCCGCAAAGCTCACATCCCGTCCGGGTTGATCAAGCTCAAGAGAGATGAGTTCTTCAACCTTAAAGCGGAACAATGGTAGTGTGATAGACTACCTGGACAAGTTCAACACCTTGGCTCGATATGCACCTCGGGACAACGATGCGATGAGAAGAAGAGGGACCGTTTCCTTAATGGTCTTCATGAAGAGATTCAGAGCATTCTCGTGGTCGTTCCTTACCCTGATTTGGAATCTCTGGTGGATGCCGCCATTATGGTGGAGTCAAAGCGCAAGGCAGCCTATGAGACCCGCAAGCGCAAGATGCAGCAGCAGCGAGCGAGTGGACCCGGCAATGCTAGGTTCCGTGGCCAGCCACCACCTAGGCCGGCGCCTCGGCCTCGGCGAGCGCCGGCCACGCTTATCGCCCCTCCAACAACAACACCAACCGCCGGACTATGCAGCCTCGTGCCGGAGGAGGAAACTTCAACAACAACCCCGCAACAGCCCCAATACTCGCACTCGAGGAGATGGATGTTTCGCTTGTGGACAGCCTGGACACTTCTCTCGTGAATGCCCCTCCAAGATGAATCCTGCTCAGCGCCCCAATGCACCAAGACCAAATCAAGGCCAAGCCCGTGCTGCAACCGGGAGGAAGCCCCCACCTAAGAAGCAAGCCAATACTGCTAGAGGACACCTGAACCATGTCAATGCTGAAGAAGCTGAAGAATCTCCTGACATTGTGCTGGGTACGTTCCTAGTCCACTCCACCCCCGCCAAAGTTCTTTTTGATTCCGGTGCATCACATTCCTTTGTTACCGAACCCTTTGTTAAAAAGAGTAAAATGACACCTACCCTCATGAGAAGACTCATGCTTGTTCAAATACACGGATCCACCGCTAAAGCCCGCTTATCCTGCAAACAAGTTCCCATAGAAATCCTAGGCGTTCCTTTTCAAGCAGAACTCATTGTCCTAGGAGCCCAAGGGTTAGAGGTAATTCTGGGATGGATTGGATGACTAAATACCAAGGCCACATTGATTGTGCCCAAAAGTCTATCACCTTAACCAATAGCGAAGGAATCCAAATAAAATACACCGCCACTAGTGCCTTCATCTAAAGCCTTCGTAAGCAAAGTGTCGCTGGAACCCCCATCGATCTTGTCCCAATCGTTTGTGAGTATCCGAGATGTTTTCCCGAGAAGAGTTGCCCGGTATGCCCCACGATAGGGATATCGAGTTCATCATCGAACTTATCCACGGAACGAGCACCCATAGCACAAAGGCCTTATCGCATGAATCCTCAAGAGCTGATTGAACTCAAGAAACAATTGGACGACATGTTGAGTAAAGGTCTAATCCGACCTAGTGCCTCACCATGGGGATCTCCCGTGATTTTTGTGGACAAGCGAGACGGTACCATCCGCCTGTGCGTGGATTACCGAAGACTCAATGACGTAACCATCAAGAACAAGTATCCCCTTCCCAAGATCGAAGATTTGTTTGATCAAATGAATGGAGCCTGAGTTTTCTCCAAGATTGACCTCCGTCTTGGTTACCATCAGCTCAAAGTACGCGAGTCGGATATCCCCAAAACAGCCTTCACCACCCGTTACGGATTGTTTGAGTACACCGTAATGTCCTTTGGCTTAACCAATGCTCCAGCTTACTTCATGAACCTGATGAACAAAGTCTTCATGGATTACCTCGACAAGTTTGTTGTGGTATTCATTGATGACATTCTAATCTATTCAAAATCTGAAGAAGAGCATGAGGAACACCTACGCCTTGTTTTGGGCACCCTGAGGGAACATAAGCTCTACGCTAAGTTTAGCAAGTGTCAGTTTTGGCTCAAGGAAGTCGGATTTCTTGGCCACGTACTATCTGCCGGAGGAGTATCTGTCGACCCCTCTCTCATCAAGTCTATCATGGATCGGAAGCCGCCAACAAACCCAACCGAAGTGAGGTCCTTCCTCGGATTGGCGGGATATTACCGCAAGTTTGTAGAAGGATTCTCAAGTATCGCCAAACCCATGACCCAACTTCTCAAGAAAGGCAGGAAATTTGAGTGGACCGAAAAATGTGAAGAAAGTTTCCAAGAGCTCAAGAAGCGTCTTGTGTCCGCCCCCATCCTCACCATGCCAGATGTCACCAAGGACTTTGTAATTTATTGCGACGCTTCCAAGCTCGGACTTGGTAGTGTTCTGATGCAAGAAGGAAAGGTAATTGCCTACCTCTCCCGACAACTGAAGCCACACGAGGAAAATTATCCCACTCATGACCTGGAACTAGCTGCCGTAGTCCATGCACTCAAGACTTGGCGTCATTATCTCATCGGGAACCGGTGTGACATTTACACCGACCACAAGAGCCTCAAGTATATATTCACTCAGAGGGAGCTGAATATGCGACAAAGAAGGTGGATAGAGCTGATAAAGGACTATGATTTGAGTATCCATTATCATCCTGGAAAGGCGAACGTGGTCGCCGACGCCCTTAGTCGCGAACCATGCTCGCTGAATGCCCGTCTCAAGGTTGAGCAACCCTTGCTGTATCAAGAGTTTGAAGAGTTCGGTCTGGAACTCGTTAGCCATGGTTTTCTTGCCACACTGGAAGTAAAACCCACGCTCCAGGATCAAATTAAGGGAGCCCAGAAGGGTCATGAGAGTATCGAAGGTATCAAACGCCGTATGGACAAGGAGGAAGTAGCTGGATTTTCCATTGATAAAGAAGGAGTCTTGTGGTATAATGGGCGCCTTTGTGTACCGACTATCCCTGAATTAAAGCACCTGATTATGGATGAAGCTCATAACACTCCTTACTCCATTCATCCCGGTGGAACAAAAATGTATCAAGATCTCAAGGAGACTTTCTGGTGGCATGGAATGAAGCGTGACATTGCTCTCTTCATTGCTAGGTGTGACGTGTGTCAACGGATCAAAGCAGAGCATCAACGCCCTGCAGGTTTACTTCAGCCCCTAAAGGTCCCTCTATGGAAGTGGGAGGAAGTGGGAATGGACTTCATTACTGGACTTCCACGGTCAAGCCGCGGACACGATTCCATCTGGGTAATTGTGGATCGCCTTACCAAAGTCGCCCACTTCATCCCGGTTAGGACCACCTACAATGGCCGAGATTTAGCCGACCTCTACATATCCCGGATAGTTAGCCTGCATGGTGTACCCAAGACCATTGTCTCTGACCGAGGACCTCAATTCACCTCTCGGTTCTGGAAGAAGTTGCATGAAGCCCTGGGAACTAAGCTCTCCTTCAGCACTGCTTATCATCCACAGACTGGTGGACAGACGGAACGTGTGAATCAGATTCTGGAAGATATGCTTCGCGCCTGTGTTCTAGCTTATGGAACCAAATGGGAGAATTGTTTGCCTTTCGCCGAGTTCTCTTACAATAATAGCTACCAAACCAGCCTCCAGATGGCGCCTTTTGAAGCCCTCTATGGACGAAAATGCCGCACTCCTCTTAACTGGTCTGAAACCGGAGAAAGCCAAGTGTTTGGGCCTGACATACTTCGAGAAGCTGAAGAACAAGTCCAACTCATCCGAGACCGTTTGAAAGCTGCCCAATCCCGCCAGAAAAGCTACGCCGACCCCAAGCGTCGTGATTTAACCTTCAACACCGGGGATTTTGCTTATCTCCGGGTAACACCTCTCAAGGGAATGCAGCGTTTCCATGTCAAGGGCAAGTTGGCACCAAGGTACATTGGTCCCTTCAAGGTCCTTGCCCGCCGCGGTGAAGTCTCATACCAACTAGAGCTACCCGCAGAACTGTCAGAGTTTCATGATGTCTTCCATGTCTCCCAACTCCGGAAATGCCTCCAAGTGCCCGATAAGCCCGAAGTGTTCAAGAACATCGACCACCGCTCTATCAACCTAAACCAGGATTTAACCTACCGCGAGAAGCCACTTCGAATCCTGGAAGAGGCCGTAAGGGTCACTCGCAGAAGGAAGATCAAGTTTTTCAAGGTCCAGTGGAGTAATCATTCTGAGGAGGAAGCCACCTGGGAACGGGAGGATTATCTTAGGAGCGAGTTCCCGTATCTCTTCAGCTCTTAGTTCCGGAATCTCGGGACGAGATTCTTTTAAGGGGGGAAGGTCTGTCACAACCCACTTTTCCAAACCTGCATATTTTCTAGTTTTAAAAATATGGGCCAACAAAAACTTTTTATATCTTGCTACCTAGTGTGCATAGCTAGTAGTTTTGATTAGAAATTTGTTGGTAGTAAGTGTTAATAAACAACTTCTCACACTAAAACCCTAAGTACCAAGTTTTATGTACCAAGTATTAAAAGGGGAAAAACTCTTCATAACACCCTTAGTGAGGCACATACACCCAACTTTCCTTTAGGAAATTTTTGCACTCTTTATCAATAAAATGGGTGCATGAGGACATGCAACACCATGTCACCCTTATTCTTCTCACCCACCACACCCCTCTCTTTTCTTGGCATGTGGCCGTGGCCATGAACCCCTCCTATTTTCTTCTTTTCACCACCACTTTGATCTCCCTTTTTTTCTAACAAACCCTAGAGGGCAACCACCCCCTCTCCTCTCACCCCCTCTCTTTTTTCTTGTATGCATGGCCGGGGCAGGGTGGCATGCACCACCCCTCCAGCCCACCTCATTCTGGCCCGCACCACACCTCTTTTTAGACCCCCTGGACTCCTCTCCCTCTCCCCAACTCGGCCCAAGGCCAAGGCACAGCCCACCCTAACCCTAGCCTGGAGGACACGAGCGCCAGAGACTCCCGCGCGGGGCGACGACGCACGCGCGCCTCGGCTGCCGCTCGGCGCCTCGACTCCCTCTGCCTCGTGAACGCGCGCACCGCCTCGACTCCCCCGCTCGCTGACGCCACCGCGCGGACGTCACCACGACCCCACCGCGATGACGCCAGCCCTCGTCTCCCGTTGGCCAGAACCACCGCCCAGCCCCGTCGCTTGCCCTCCTCCGCCTATAAAAGGGCACCCGCACCCCCACTCCGCCCTCACACACTCCCCACTCCCTTCCTCCACCTCCACCAACGCTCCAGCGAGCGCCCAGGGCGCTGCTCTGGGCTGCTGCTCGCCACCACCCGGCGGAGCCCTGCCCGATCACCGCCAGGACCCGAAGGTCGCCGAGCCCTGCCTCGACGATGCTACCCTCTCCCTCCGTTCCGTTCCCCCTCTGATCGGCCTAGAAGCTCACCGTGCTCCCCCTCTTCTCGCCAGGCTCGCCGGACGTCGCCGCCCCAAGCCCTGCTGCCGGGACGCCGTGACGGGGGAGGTGCTGCCGGGAGCCAAGACGAAGGAGGAGACGCCGCCAAGCCTGCCCGCCCGTTCTGCGACGCCACCGACCCGCCTCGACCTCGCCGCCGTGCCCTAGCTGTCGCCGGTGAGTTCCCAGGCCGCCGCCCGCTTCTTCTCTGCCGAGCACGGCCGCCCGAGCGTGCCCGCGCGTGCGTGGAGGAAACGATGGCCATGGGCCGTCGGATCCCCATCCGACGCCTGCATGGGCCATGCAGGCCAGGTGGCCATGCAAGGCCTGGCCCGCCCCGGGCCCCCCCCTTCTTTTCTTTTTATTTTCTTCTTTTTTTTTCTTTCCCGCCCGCGTGGAAAATCCCCCTGGGCCGGCCCGATTCGCACACTGCACGGCCCAACTCCCTTTCCCGCCCGTTTTCGTTTAAATTTTTGTTTAAACTTTTCCTGTTTTTGTATATAAAACCTGTGAACCAAATCGCCTATAATTTGAGATCCTTAATTCGAAATCAAATGAAACCAACTACGTTAGAACCAGATTTTCAATACCTTTCACATGCCACTGGCCCCATATTTTTAGGATTTTTACACAAATTTTAGTGTAATAAACTTGCTCTATGTATTCTGTACACTCCACAAAAATCCTAAAATCATAGAATTAATATTTTTGACTGATTCCAATTGTGTTAATCTTGTTTTATTGTTGTCCATCTGAGAAAAATAATATTGGTCCCTGTTAAGATTAATTCTGGATCGTTTATAAAAATGTTATGTCACATGAAATGTTGTCCATATAAACACTTGTTCTTCTTAATTGATTTCCACCTCAATCCTTTTTCCATCATAAATTTGGCCAAATCATGTTTTCGCTTTAATACAACATATACCCCTGCATGCTTTGTCATATTCTCTCAAAAACTTGATTCTTGAGTTATGTGTTGATTGTATGTTGCCCTTTTGTTTTCGCGACGCTAGATACGAACGTGGGAGAAGCCGAAGGAGAGGATTTTGGAGAAGGTGTTGAAGAAGACCAGGGACTAGCCGGCCAAGGCAAGCCATTTACCTTGACTCCTTGATTTTCTATGTTCTTGGTTGAGATCCTTTTTATTCTTCCCCATCTTGATCCTTTGCTTTTTCGGTTGGATAATTCTCTTCCTTGACATACTTGCCGCCAAGTTTGTATTTATTCCCTCTCGGTAGATTCGCGTACTTACTCTAAGTATGTGGATTAAAACTCACTCATTTGACACCTCCTAATTCTAGTACAAACTTGGGTTAACATCATGATTATTGCTCCAATTTTTGATTATCTTCATCCATGCTCCATGTAAGTATGGATGTTGTTGACACCCTTCATGGTATGATGGCAACCTTGATGCTATTGTACATCTTAGTTCACACATAAACTTTAGGTTGGGAAAACCCTCAAGGTCTTACCTTGTTGTAAAAGTTTTTCTTAAAAACCTTGGGAAGATGAGATCTTGCCCATGTGTAACTTTGAGTAAAGGTTTAAAGAAAACAATATTAAGGTTTTGAAGGAGAAGTGGTATGGTAACTTGGTTTTGGGAAAAACAACACATGGTTCTATGTATTCGCCCGGAACAACCTTCTAGCGCAACCACAATATCCAAAGTGGGCACGGGCTTAGTCCGTAGTTTGTTGAATTTAACGTGAGATACCTTCACCACTCTCTAGGAGGGTCACGATGACCTCTGACACCGGGTTGCGCTCTGAAGGAGGCAATACACTCGCATTAACTTGCAGCCGGACGATTGCCGAGGGTCTTCGTCGTGGCGCCGGAGATACGCTCAAAAGGAGGTATGCTGCCGGGGTGCCGAGAAGGGATAAGCCCGCGGGGAAGGGCTCATGTTAAGGGAGACAGGGCAAAAGACTATGACCGATTATCCGAGTCTCGCATACTTTCGTATGACGATCCGGGGATGATCCCGGCGGATTTATCGGTTCTTGTGGGGAAAGTGCGCAAACTCTGCAGAGTCAAATCTATTCGAATAGCCGCGTCCGCGGTCATGGACAGTTGGGATGGCCGTTGCTTAGCTGTGTTGAGTTTTGTTTTAAGAAAGGTTTTACAAGAAAAGAAAGTGTTTCCTGGAAGTACTTAGAGTACTGGAAAAATGGTGGTGACCATGGTGAGATGGTCGGAAAGGAAATAAAAATTGGGTCTACCCTTCCTAGGTGTTTATGTCGTGAAGAGTCTTCTTAAATTAATTCATGTAGGGATGTCTTAGATGAATCTTTAAGTGTCTCCTTCGCCCATGAAGTTGAGATGCCAACTCCACCAAAACACTTCTTCTCTCCTACATGACATATTCTTAAATGAAACTAGATATTCCCTCTTGATCTCCTAGTTAGTACTCGGTACCTTGTTATGTTACTTTGTAAATGGTTTGCGAGTACAATTCAATATGTACTCACGGCTTTGTCCCTGGCTATTTACTTGGCCAGACTACGAGGAGGATTTCGAAGATGATGGTGGTTATCAGGACGACTATGCGACTTAGGACGTTTCCCGGTCAGCTGCCTGTAGGGTTTTTAAGGCATGACTTGGGCCCGACGAAGTTGATGTGTATCCGCTGCTTTTGGATGTTTGATTTCAGCCCGATGTGGCCATTTGTGTAAGACTTGGTCATAAGACCGTTTGTAAGACTATTTATTATTTCGGTACTATGTAATGGATGTTGTAACTCTGTTTATCAGTTCGGTTATGTGCTCATGTTACACTGATCATGGGATCATGAGTGAATGCATAACGGGTATTTCGGACAGTTGGTTCGGGGTGCCACACCACCAGCAGTCGCCGGCTGACGCGGCTGATAGACAGCGTGGGGAAGTTTTGGTGCGCGGCCTGGTTCACCGAGGGTGTATCTAGAGAAGAACAGGGCGCCGAAGGAGGTGTCTAGAGAAGAACAAGGTGGGCTGGGTGCTGGGTTAAAGGCGAGCGTTCGAAATATTGTGCGCGCGTTCGAAAGTTTAGGTGCGCGAGGGAGGTGTCTGCTGGTGAAAATTTCCCCGTCCTCTACTTCTTTTTCTTTTCTTTTAAGAACACAGTACAACGCAGACGCTCACAAACACACACGTACAAACACCCCTATGAATGCACACACGCATACCCTACCCCTATGAGCACCTCCGAGGGACTGAGCCGGCATATCTTGAGGTTGACGAAGTCACCACTGGTGCCTCCTCTTCTTTTTTGGGCTAATCTATTTATCTATAATATCTATCTATACCTCTATCTATCTACATGTTTTTTAATTTTTTTCTATTCTATACATGAGTTTTTGAATTTGAATTTTTTCACTCTGTCAGCCTTCCGGCCAATGCTCATTTGAAGTAATTGAAGCCGTTGATTTGTAGCTTAAAGGTGCTATCGAACGCTCATCATACAAGGACTCTTCAGATCTAACGGCTGTGAATGCACGGATTCGTCACCCATGCTTCCCCTTGGACAGGCGATGCTGAAAGCCTGAAACACTGGAACCCTCTAGATACTTCGGGGTACCTCACTGCTCCACATTATTAAACATGCCTTTTTCGACATGGGAAGTCAAAAGTTGGGGGCTCCATGCTGTACATAAGAATGCTCGCTAGCTGCATGGTCTAGAAGCAGACTAGAGTAAATCATCAATTCATCAAATCAATTGGTGTATAATTTTTTTAGGAGCTAAGATGCCGGCATGAACCATTTTCAAGCGTTTAAATTCCTCCTACCTGAAAAATGATTGTTTAAAGAGTGAGAGAAAGGGAGATATGATTGCATACACTATTCTTATAAGGGAAATCATGTACTTGTTCATGGAGAGATACAAGTATATCGACTATCTACACTACAATTTTGAAATAAAAGACACAAAATTGCAAATGTCTATTCTAACTAGATATGTTGATATTTCTAAATAGTACCAAAGCAATACTTATTCTAAGCTGGGCACTCAACTTCTGAAATGCGCGAGTATTCGTAGGTCGATTTTTTTACGTTATTATTATTATTACTAGGCAGCACATGTGTTTGCCCATCCAATGAAACTCTTCCATTTCATTTTTCTTTTCCGCAAGGTCGGGAGTCGGAGGAAGAGGGATCACACGGGAGGAGACGAAGGGAGAGCAGTCACGGGGCCCCACTTATTTATGGTGTCTAGATTTTTTCGGGTGATGCTGACTGTTGTGCAGGGTTGTCAGTGCGCAGGGGGTGCGAGCGAGCGAGACCGAGAATGAGAGAGATGTTTTCTTTAGAGGGACAACCGAACGATCCTGAAGGACCCAAATTTCCAATATGCATCAGAACACAGTTTACAGCAGGACACAAAATAAACAGGAAATTACGTCTAAATCCCTAAGATTTACATGACAGATCCTAGGCTGAAAGCAAGAAATGCGACCGGGTCCTTAACAGCCACCGTCCGGATTGATCGTCGTCGCAGCCGGGGACGAACCACTTGGCGCGACCAAATCACCATGGCTACAGAGCCTGCACACCATGGCCTACGAGCTGAGCTAGAAACACCCTGCCAAAACCGTCAGCCAACGGAGGTGGATAATTGGAGAGATGGAGAGAGAGTGTGTGTGTGTTGATGCCTCTCTCTTGACAAAGAAGATGTCCGGGAGTTTGCCTACCTAGCGTACGTGACTTGTGCTCACTGAAGTGTGGGACCTCACGCATGGGAACCACACGTAAGTGACAGACTTGTTGCTCTAATAACTCGGGTGATTATTATACTGTATTAGTACATAGTTTCCTATGGATCCTTCTTTTAGTCACTCCAAAATGAAGCTCTTGAGAGGGTTTTTGAAATTTCCATGTTTGAAACCAAATACCACTTCTCTTCATGCTTAACTTCATAAGACAGAGTTTAGGGTTATGGGGTAGATACATGATTTTTCTGGTTTGAGTATGTCTAGATCGACCTTGTTTATCAACTTGAATGCTTACTATATGACATACGAAGACTATGTGCTTTAGTTTTTAATTTTTTGATTTTTTTTGAATTTTTATACCGATTTGAATCTTGGTCAAATCATAGGTTTGACCAAGATTTAAACAAGTTGAAAACATGAGTACGAAAAACTAAGCCTCTCTCCATTTTAGTCACTCCAAAATGAAGCTCTTGGGAGGGTTTTTCAAATTTCCATGTTTGAAACCAAAAACCACTTCTCTTCATGCTTGACTTCATAAGACAGAGTTTAGGGTTATGGGGTAGATACATGAATTTTCTTGTTTGAATATGTCTAGACCTTGTTTATCAACTTAATTGAATGCTTACTATATGACATAATTAAGAAGACTACGTGCCTTGGTTTTTCATGTATTTTGATTTATTTTGAATTTTTATGCCCATTTGAATCTTGGTTAAATCATAGGTTCGACCATGATTTGAACAAGTTTAAAACATGAATATGAAAAATTAAGCATCTATACTTCTTAGTCACTCCAAAATGTAGCTCTTGGGAGGGTTTTTGAAATTTCCATGCTTGAAACCAAAAACCACTTCTCTTCATGCTTGACTTCATAAGACAAAGTGTAGGGTTAGGGGGTAGATACATGATTTTTCTGGTTTGAATATGTCTAGACCTTGTTTATAAACTTAATTGAATGCTTACTATATGACATAAGAAGACTATGTGCATTGGTTTTTCATTTTATTGTTTTTTTTTGAATTTTATGCCCATTTGAATCCTGGTCAAATCCTAGGTTTGACCATGATTTAAACAAGTTTAAAACATGAATATGAAAAATTAAGCATATATCCTTCTTATTCACTCCAAAATGAAGCTCCTGGGAGGATTTTTGAAATTTCCATGTTTGAAACCAAACACCACTTCTCTTCATGCATGCTTGACTTCATAAGACAGAGTTTAGGGTTAGGGGTAGATATATACATGATTTTCTGGTTTGAATATGTCTAGAACTTGTTTATCAACTTGAATGCTCTTACTATATATGACATAAGAATGCTATGTCCTTTGTTTTTTCATTCTTTTGATTTTTTTTCAAAATTTTTATGCCCATTTGAATCTTTTGGTCAAATCCTAGGTTTGACCAAGATTTAAACAAGTTTAAAACATGAAAATGAAAAGGGAAACCTCCATCCTTCTTAGTCACTCTAAAATCAACTTAATTGAATGCTTACTATATGACATAAAAAGACTATGTGCCTTGTTTTTCATTCATTTTGATTTATTTTGAATTTTTAAGCCTATTTGAATCTTGGTAAAATCCTAGGTTTGACCAGTTTAAATCATGAATATAAAAAATTAAGCATCTATCCTTCTTAGTCACTCCAAAAATGTAGCTCTTGGGGGGATTTTTAAAATTTCCATGTTTGAAACCAAAAACCACTTCTCTTCATGTGCATGCTTGACTTCATAAGACAGAGTTTAGGGTTAGGGGTAGATATATACATGATTTTTTCTGGTTTGAATATGTCTAGACCTTGTTTATCAACTTTAATGCTTACTAGTAAAATTTCCCGTGCGTTGCACCGAAAGAACGTAAAAAGCTGCGTCGTGAAAGGCAAGTATTATTTATTTATTTATTTATTCATAATTCTGAACTAATAAACCAATTAAATCTAATTGATGCAAACATAATTATAAATAATAGGGCATGACAAAGATCTCGAAGATGCCAGAGCTACATGTCCGAACTATATTTAGGAAAATATAATAATACATCATGCCTGATAAAATCACACAAACATTTAGTGTGCACCAATCAAACTATTATTATTTTAGTTCACTGCAAATATTTAAACAAAAATCTGTATACTATACTATTGTATCATACGGGAGCGAAAAATAGTAAATTATAGAACTATCAACAACAAACAGACTTAAGAAATCAGTTGCTTCGTCGTTTATTCAGTGTAACGACAATGCGTTCAGGAAACAAGATATGTAATTATTAAAAGTTCAAGGCCTAGCTGAATCTTTGCTCTGTATTTTTGTTCGTCCTTAGCTTCTCTATATTCAACGAAAGTTTGACCTGATTTTTTCTGGAGCTCGCCGCTGCTATTGCTGCTTGTAGCTGCTAGCTTTGCTTTGCTTATAAGCTTGTTCATGCTCTGATGCCGCTTCTCGTCGCTCTGTAGTGACCTTCTTCAAATTTATGTAGTATCTTACTCCTATTCTGCAACGGTCGATGAGTCCATTGTTGTGCGGATGCCAGCCGCAAGTGAGGTATGTTCTTCACTGTTCCTTACCACGCGGAAGCAGGCCTTCATGCCTCAGATATGTCGATTTGAGGTCCAGTTTTTTTTTGTTTTCTGCCCAATCATATCCGCTTTGTTATTCTGTTAACGAAATTGCTCTTGATAGATCGACGATCCACAGCGAAGAACGGATGACGGGATTCGTACGCCCAACGCTGATGATGGTAGAGCCTATGCAAAGAATACAATTTCAGCAGACAATTACCCTCCGATGCTTATTATCGGAGCAAAAATCCCCAATAATAGAGCACAATTCCAAGTTCTAAATCCCCACTAATCTAGCTGGAAAATAGAAAATCTCAAACAATTCAGATTAGCACAAATCGGTAGAAGTCATTACCGTATCTGGTAGTGTCACGGTTGCAGGCGAGACAGCGGCGAGACCTAAGGCGGATCTTTGGCCGTGTCAATGTCCATATTCGGTGGAACTTCCAGCGGGATTTCGAGCTGGGGTTTTGATATTGATTTTCTATTTCGATCGAGGGATTTCGAGCTGGGGTTCCGGAGCTTGGCCTGCATCCTCGCCGCACGAGACCACTATCCTCAGCCGGCTCCTAGCCGAACTGCAGGAGACGGGCATGTTAATCTCGGAGACGACAGCGTAGGCGCGTAGCGACCTTGAGGCGCATTAGCGAACCTCCGTCGTCGCCGGCGCTGTCCGGGTGGACGCTTCGCACATCGCACGTATCCAAAGTCCAAACAGATGGGCCTCACGCCACATGGGAGGCAACTACTAAAGCACGCCATGCAGCATCACGGATCCCCCGTTAAGCTCACTCATCACAACGTGGCTCAGGCAGCACATGTAGAATTTAATTCCTTATCATTATATTTCTGACCAATTTACGGACTCCAGCTGCGCCGCCATGATCGGGCACCCACGGAACTCGGGAAGCTTCCGGATGTTATTATGCAGGATCACCTCGTATCTATCTGAGAAAGAGCACCTTCTCCAGCCACGACTCGCTCGCCTCCGGCGCCCGGCGGCCTGCCATCACGCGAGACTGTATCTGTTGCCGCCCTTCCAGAAAACCTCGAAGAGCTGGCCGAAGTCGAGGTGATGGCAGCGCCCCACGACATCCTGTGCTTCCCGGCGGCGTACGTATCGCCATGCCGGACTGTATCCGTTTTGCCCCTTGCAGAACACCTCGAAGAGCTAGTCCACGTCAAAGTGATCGACGGCGGCGGCAACTGACGTCCAGTGCAACGCCAAGGTGAGATTCGATCTAGCCTAATACGTGGCTAAATATATAAGCGTCAGGAAGGACGTAGCCCCTGCGTCGCGCTCGTAATCAATTTGATCTCTTCACGTGGCTCCGTTATTTGAACCTGAAACTAACCCGGACAGTTTCTGTGGAAGAGACGCAACCCGCGACCTCGAGAGCGAGACGGGTCTGGCTTGCTGGAGGAACAGATCATATATACCGAACCGGTATTTTCCACTTACGGGTGGCATCGGTGCGTAAATATATAAAATTTCAGGGGCAATTTTTTATGGACAAACATGAAACCTTATTTTCTTTATTATTAGGTATAGACTATATGACATAAGAATGCTATGTGCTTTGGTTTTTTTTCTTTTTTTTTGAATTTTATACCCATATATTTGAAGCTTTGTGAAATCCTAGGCTTGACCAGGATTAAATAAGTTTAGAACATGAAAATGAAAAGGTAAGCCTGGATCCTTCTTAGTCACACTCTAAAATGAAGCTTTTGGGAGGTTCTTGAAATTTCCATGTTTGAAACCCAAAACCACTTCTCTTCATGATTGACTTCATAGGACAGAGTTTAGGGTTAGGGGTAGATACATGATTTTCCTGGTTTGAATATGTCTAGACCTTGTTTATCAACTTAGTTGAATGCTTATTATATGACATAAGAAGACTATGTGCCTTGGATTTTCATTTTTTGATTTTTTTTAAATTCTTATGCCCATTTGAATCTTGGTCAAATCCTAGGTTTGACCATGGTTTAAACAAATTTAAATCATGAATATAAAAATTAAGCATCTATCCTTCTTAGTCAATCCAAAATGTAAATCTTGGGAGGGTTCTTGAAATTTCCATGTTTGAAACCAAAAACCACTTCTCTTCATGCATGCTTGACTTCATAAGGCAGAGTTTAGGGTTAGGGGTAGATATATACATGATTTTCTGGTTTGAATATGTCTAGACCTTGTTTATCAACACTACAAGAAAAGTTGCCATGGCCGACGAAGTTGAAGTCGCGCCGTGGTTGCTGGTGCACCATGGCCGACGATTTTTGGTCTCTCCGTTGTGCATGTAAAAACATTTTTTTCTCGTTTTTGAGGCCACCTAGCCCGACGAAAACGGCCAAAACGTCGCGTATGGTGGCCCAGGACGTGGTGCATCTCGAATTCTCGGGTTCACCGGCCGAGTCAACGCAAATCCGCACCGCCCAGGGATGTAGGGCCCAAATGGCAACCTCTCTGGCATTATTTTTTTTTCTCGATCGCGCCATCTCGTTCAACGCTCTCCGATCGAGCCGTTTACGATGCAGGATCATGGGTTCCGCATGTCATCCTCTATGAACCAAAATTCTTTCTATTCTTGGATTTTTTTGACCCCCTGATTTCTGGCTACTTCCTTTTTCTTTTGATCCCTTGCCGCCTTGGAAACGCTGAGACCGCTGCTGCTAATTGGGACCCGCATGTCATCCTCTATGAGCAATCAACTTTCTTTTCTTGGAGTATTTTTGGCACCTCAAATTTGGTCACTTGCCTTTTTCTTTCAATCCCCTGCCGCCTCTCAAATGGTGATACCGCTGCTGCTAAATGGGACCCGCATGTCATCCTCTATGTACTATAAAACTTTATTTTCTTGGATTTTTTTGGCACCTCATATTTGGTCACTTACCTTTTTCTTTCGATCCCCTGCCGCCTCTCAAACGGTGAGACCGCTGCTGCTAAATGGGACCCGCATATCATCCTCTATGTACTATAAAACTTTCTTTTCTAGGATTTTTTTTGGAACCTCATATTTGGTCACTTGCCTTTTTTCTTTCGATCCCGTGCCGCCTCTCAAACGGTGATACCGCTGCTGCTAAATGGGACCCACATGTCATCCTCTATGTACTATAAAACATTCTTTTCTTGAATTATTTTTGGCTCCTGATATTTGGTCACTTGCCTTTTTCTTTCGATCCCGTGCAGCCTCTCAAACGGTGATACCGCTGCTGCTAAATGGGACCCACATGTCATCCTCTATGTACAATCAAGTTCTTTTCTTGAATTTTTTTTTGGATCCTGATATTTGGTCACTTGCCTTTTTCTTTCGATCTCATGCCACGTTTGAAACGTTGAGGAACCTGCTGGCTCATGGGACCCGCGGTCATCCTCTATGTGCTATAAAAGTTTATTTTCTTGGATTTTTTTTCACCCTCTGATTTTTGGCTATTTCCTTTTTCTTTTGATCCCCTGCCGCCTTGGAAACGTTGAGTAAGCTGCTGACTCATGGGACCCGCATGTCATCCTCTATGTACAATCAAGTTTCTGTTCTTGAATTATTTTTGGATCCTGATATTTTGTCACTTGCCTTTTTCTTTCGATCTCATGCCTTGAAATGTTGAGGAACCTGGTGGCTCATGGGACCCGCATGTCATCCTCTATGTGCTATAAAAGTTTATTTTCTTGGATTTTTCCACCCTCTGAATTTTGGCTATTTCCTTTTTCTTTTGATCCCCTGCCGCCTTTGAAACGTTGAGTAAGCTGCTGACTCATGGGACCCGCATGTCATCCTCTATATACAATCAACTTTCTTTTTCTTTTGATCTCAAGCCACATTTGAAACGTTGAGACCGCTGCTGCTAAATGGGACCCGCATGTCATCCTCTATGTAAAATAAAGTTTCTTTTCTTGGATTATCTTTGGCTCCTGATATTTTGTCACTTGCCTTTTTCTTTCGATCTCATGCCGCCTTTGAAACGTTGAGTAAGCTGCTGGCTCATGGGTCCCGCATGTCATCCTCTACGAACAATAAAAGTTTCCTTTCTTGGAGTTATTTTTTGTCCCCTAATTTTTGGCTATTTGCCTTTTTCTTTTGATCTCCCGCCCCCTTTGAAACGATGAGGAAGCTGTTGGTAGGTCGGTCCCACATGTCATCCTCTGTGAACAATAAAAGTTTCCTTTAATGGATTTATTTTGAACCCCTAATTAATTTCTGGATATTTCCTTTTTTTCCTTTGATCCCCTGCCGCCTTGGAATCGTTGAGGATTCTGCTGCCTCATGGGTCCCGCATGTCATCCTCTCAGAACGGTAAATGTTTCTTTTCTTGGATTTTGTTTACCAAATGATTTTTGGCTTAATTTTTCTTTCGATCTCCTGCCGCCTTTAAAACGTTGAGGACGCTGCTGGCTCACGGGTCCCACATGTCAGCCTTTATGAACAATAAACGCTGAGGATGCTGCGGCCTCATGGGTCCCGCATGTCATCCTCTTAGAACGAAAATGTTTCTTTTCTTGGATTTTTTACCAACAAATTTTGGTTTATTTTTTCTTTCCATCCCCTGCCGCCTTTAAAACGTTGACGACGCTGCTGGCTCATGGGTCCCCGATGTCAGCCTCCCCGTACAAGAAACATGTGATATCTTGATTATTTTGCAGACAATAAACAGTGTATTGCGCTCTAAGCTATTTCAAACGGATAAATTAAATCTTTATTTTTACATAAACAAACTTATATGTTGGATCTCCTTGTTTTTTTGTTTTTGCGAAGCATAGGACTTTCCTGTTTTTTTAGAAAATTCTGAACTTTCCTGTTTTGGAGTGGGCTGAAATTGTACGAGTCAAAAGACCAAGCAGGATAGTTCGAAGGCCCAGATGTCGCCCAATTGAAATCTTTCTGCTTGGATTTTTTCACCCCTGATTTTTGGCTACTTCATTTTTCTTTTGGTCCTGTGCCGCCTTGGAAACGTGGTTATTATATATCTTTATGTTTATGATAAATGTTTATATACCATGCTATAATTGTATTAACCGAAACATTTACATGTGTGATATGTAAACAACAAAGAGTCCCTAGTATGCCTCTTAACAAGCTTGTTGATTAATGGATGATTAGTTTCATAATCATGAACATTGGAAGTTATTAATAACAAGGTTATATCATTATATGAATGATGTAATGGACACACCCAATTAAGCGTAGCATAAGATCACATCATTAAGTTATTTGCTATAAGCTTTCGATACATAGTTTCCTAGTCCTTATGACCATGAGATCATGTAAATCACTTATACCGGAAAGGTACTTTGATTATATCAAACGCCACTGCGTAAATGGGTGGTTATAAAGGTGGGATTAAGTATCCGGAAAGTATGAGTTGAGGCATATGGATCAACAGTGGGATTTGTCCATCCCGATGACGGATAGATATACTGTAACAGCCCTGTTTTAGCCAACCCTAATTAGGAGTTGTTTTGTGCATCATGAGCATCATGTAAATTGCATTAAGAAAAATTGGCACCTTAATTTAAAGTGGAAACCTTAATATATGCATCTCTTCCTCTATTTGAAATATTTCAAACTTCGAAAACCTAAATATGTCGATCCTCAAATATTATTGGGAAGGACACCAAATGTTTTCCCTAAATTTTTAGAGACATTTTGAATCTTTAAAAGATTTCAAAACAACAAAATAGAGTAGTTTTCCCCTTTTTTTTCTCCAGGCAAACACCAAAACTGCAGGGGGTTTTGGGCAAAATGGCCTGTCTTCTTCGACAGGCAGACAGAGAGCTGCCTGGCTCTCGTCCGGCCGCTCGATCGACGGCCTCGCCATGGAGATCCTCGTCGCCGCCCCTGGGCGAGGGGATAAGCCCGCCGACGCCCTCCTCCTCTGCCCTATCCTCTCCCCACCTCGCGCACCTTCTCCCCTCTCCTCTTCTCTGCGCCGCGCGGGAGGAACCCTGGCCCGGCCAACGCTCGTCGCTGCCGCCGTTCTGCCTCTCCCCGCGCTCGACCGAGCAGCCCCGGAGCTTCGCCGCATCGCTCCCGTCCTCCTCCAACCACCAGCGCACGCCGGGGCGGCTCGAATCGACCAAATCGAGCTCCGCCCGTGCCGCCGGACTTCGCCTCCCGCCGGCGTTCCCGACAACCTCCGGCCTCGCCGTCCACTTCTCCGAGCTCCTTGTGGTAACCCTGCATACCACTGCATGTTGTAGTATGCCAGTCGTTGATATAACATTCATGAAGTACCATTCCGCAAATATTACATCCCTCAGAGTAGTACAACAGAACATAGCAAGGTCCATAACTCATTCACATATTATTACAATTAACATACACATGTCGTCACGGAGCTCCTCTTGGGTCCTAAGAGGAATACTCCTGGGTTCGAGGCGAACCCAACTTAGTTTACAATATATAAGTCTCATTAAGTGATACATTTATTTCCTCGAGCAGCTAAATATAAAGAGTTCGTGCTGCTCGGCTACAACTACTACTAGGTTCTTCTAGGCTTGATCTCCACCGGAAGCCTCCCCGGTTCCGTAGACTATGAGATAGTCTACGCCTTCAACTCCTCCTGAGAGGTCAGGTTCATCATAGCCGATAATCTCGGCTCCTTTATTGTTGTCGTAGTCCTCCTCCAGACGGTTCAGACAATCTAAGCATGGGATTTAAGAGTGGTACGAGTACGAGCGTACTCAACAAGTTCATTATAGATAAGAGGTGTTTAATGCACTAACTACGATATTAGACCAGAAAGTCTAATACCAATGCAAGTTTTGTTAAACGTTTCTTCAAGAGATTGCTTTTATTTCAAAGAGCTATGTCCGTCAGCATTCACCGGTTTACTAGAACTTCATGGAGCTCCTTTTCGGCCGCGTTCGCAGTTCCTCAATCCCGGAACGAGGAGTGACGAGTCACGGTTCTTTACACTCTGCGAGAGGTGTGTTGCTTTACCCATAAGAGATCTTAACCTTGGTGCCAACCGGGCAGCTTTCCCGTTCACACTTCCTTAGGTGTGAGGCCCGGTATAAGGTCTAGCCAATCATGTTCCTCCGCTACCTCGAACACCCACCCTTTGTTGCATGCGCCGACCCTGGGTCCACGTTGGTCCCATTATTCCCGTAATTTCAGGGTGGACCCCGACCATGACAACAGTGCTGGGCTCTACCATACACTCCTACGCCGGTGGCTGCAACCCATCATAGATCGCAATACCGTGGGGACTTAAGGCTTCCCCAGCCAACCGCTTATTCTTCGAACGACAAGTGTCTACGGACTGTGCCGTGGGGACTTAAAGCTTCCCCAGCCTACCGCTTGCCGCCAACAGATACAAGTGTCTACGGTAAAGCGCATCCGTTGATGAACGAGAGGTGGAAACACTTTTGACTACTCCGTCCCACTCCGGATCTTATGGTTAACACGGGTATTACGGCACAAGAATCACTGGCGACATTTGTTGTTTAATCCTAGATGGATATAAACCCGTGCAATGGAACCTCCACCATATCAACACAATCCATGGTTCCATTGCCCACCACATAGTCATGTTCATAGTTATGAAAGTAGTGGTTTTGATTTTTGTGCAATAGTGATAACCATAGTACTTTGCAAGTAATTTGATAAAAATACTCAAATGATATGAGCAAGTGATGAACTTGCCTGAACACTGCAAAGTTTTGCAGTTGGAAGGTGTGGACTGACCCTTGTCCTCTGTCTCTGAAAAATAGCATCATTGTCCGATAAGGGCAATGGTTAAAGAAGCAGTTATGCATGATTCCATTTTTAGGGTTTGTTCCCCCTTCCCGATGTCGTTATTATTTCATGTAAGAGGTTAATACTAAGAATAATTTTGAGGATACTTGATTTTAAAGTAAAATACAACCTTGAAATGTTGTCAAGGTGTTTTTAAAATCCAAATACATTAATGGACTTTTTTTCATTATAGGAAATTAGGTATGTGATTTAAATGATTATTTAAATCATCAAAATAGGACTTATTCTGAATTGTCTTCAAAAATTCTCTTTGATATTTTATTTAAATAGAGAATTTTATGCTGATCTATTTTCATATTTTTAATTATTTTTTTAGAGCTTTTATCAATTTTCTATTGAATTTCCAAATTTCTGGTTTTTTTTAATGAAATTTGGAAAAGACTAATTTGCCCCTGGGCTCACCTGTCAGTGGAGCCCAGTGGGTTGGGCTAGACCAGCTCGGGTCCAACCGACCCGAGCGGTCGGTCGCTCACTCCCTCACCTCGCGCCGCTCGTCCTAACCCTAATCCCCTCCGCTCTCACTGGCGACCTGCGTCGCCCGCACCGTCGCCGGCCGATTCCGGCGGTCTCTGGCCACCATGGCCTACGCCATGGGGCGCAATCGAACCGCCAGACGATGGCGATTCGTTCTCTCAGCGTCGATTTGGAGCTAACGCCGTCCCTCGCTCGCCATCGACCCTCGCGGCCATGCCTAGGGTTCGAGATCCGCTTGATCCCGTGGTTCCCCAAGCCCCGGGCGAGATGGTGCTGTGGCCGCCACGATGGGGTGGTGCTGTGGCGCCGCCATGGCCTAGCTTGGCCTGGTGCCGCCGTGCCCTGGCGTGTGCCGCCGTGGCCGCCATGGTGGTTGGCCTGCTCGACCCTGGTACGTCCTCCACCTCTTCTTCTCCCCTGTGTGCCTGTTCTTCTTCCTCTCTCAGTAGCTCTAGCCAATGCTTTCCTCCCAATGGAGGGCCTGCCGTGCTGTTGCTGTTGCTCTGTTGCGCCTGGCTTGCTGTGTGGCGTGTGCTGCTGCTGCTAGAGCTACTGCTATGAATCCTAGCTACGGTGCTGCTCTATTACTGCCTATTAGCTGGCTTAATTCTTGTTATCTTGATTGTGCACAGCTTCTGTGCATGTTCCCGAAGCCATATGCTTGTTGAATCTCGCATATCGGGCTTAGAACCTTCCCTGTGCCTCTGTTCTATTTACTATTCTTGCTAGAAATTCATGTGTATTCAATTTGACTGCCCTGGCTTGATTACCATGTGTAATCCTTGCAATTTGCAAGTTCCAGGGCACTGAGATGCTGTCCCTTGTGCTCAATATCATGGGTAAGCTTGATTGAGCATTACTGCTGGTTAACCGCATGATTCGGTGATGAGCACCAAGTGCTTTACTTATTTATCTTGATCTAGGGTTCATCCTCGCCTTGGATGTGCTTCTGGATACAATTATTGAATTATCTATTTGGTTGCCTGTGAAGCACTTGTTGATTATCTGTGGCCAATTAAATGCTTGGCTTATGCTCTGTTGCTTAGTGATGCTCTAGCATGCTCTAGCATGCTATGATAGGCTCTGGTGTTCATGTGCTCATTAACTGTTGGTCAGTATATGATGTAATTGTTGCCTGTGCCATGCTGTTACTTGATTCTATGTATGTGTGTGGCACAGATTAGTGCAAGTGCTTGCTCAAGCATCTGCTGACACTTGTAGTGATCCATTGGATCATTAGCATGGTTCTGTTTTATGATTTACTTGTTAATCTCAATTATCTATGTTGCTTTAATTAATTCAGTGGATAATTGATGTGAACTATACAGTGATGATCATCACAGTTGGTTGGATTAGGCTAGATGGATGCCCACAGTGATTGGGAACCCTAGCCCTCATTTGAACCCAACCAGGGTGATGATATATGTATTTGGCTTGTTGGTGTGGTTGATCTAGGGTTTGAGGTGACCCTGGCAGTAGGCTTGTGCTGCCCTAGGGTAGCTCCCCTATTTGTTGGCTGGCTGTGATTTGGTGGATCTCTCACTGGAAGTAACCATGTTGGTTTTCCAGTACCTTTACTGTTGACAACAAAAATAGACAGGATCTGTCTAATATCTGATGGCTTGCTAGGCTTTAGGTGCTGGATGATTTTGGAATGGCTAGTTAGGGATTAATCCAGGTTGGATTTCTCTGGTATGTCATCTTGTTGACATGCCAATGTTCCCCTTGGAAATCTCCCACTGTCTCGTTCTCTAGTTTGCTTGCACCAAAAGGCTTAGTAGCCGGATGATGATGCAAACAGGGTTTCATACCCACTTTGCTTTTGTGATGCAAGTGTATGCTTATTTATGAGCAAAACAGAGTTTTGCTCAGGTTGATCTTGTTTATACCTCACTCCAGCTCCTAGATGATTTGTTGATGTAGAGGTTTTGCTTCTGTGATGAGCTTGTGGTTGGTTTACTTGCCCTGCTCCTCCTGGTGATCTTGATTTGGTTTCAGTGGTGAGGTTGAACAGATTGAACAGCACTGGCTGTTCTTCTTGTTCTAGCTGTTCTTGGTGTTCTTGGTGACTTACCACTGCTGCCTGTCGATGGATGAAGCAAATGGCTAGGGTTTGGCTCTGAAAAGGTTATATATGGTGCTCACTTGCTCTCCTTGGTCGACAGCTCTTGCTTGTCACTTTGGTGACTCACTGTGTGTGTGTGCTGCATGCACACAGCCCTGTGAGCAGGCTGTGTGTGTGTGTAGGCATGTGCTGTGCACCTGGGCCTGGAACTTGACTGTGGCATGGATCAGCTCGGCCACTTTGGTCCTATCTGATCATTCCCTATTTTCATTTGATTTCTAACCTGCCAAGTGGCTATGCCACTTGGCATAACTTCTTTTTGTTGTGATTTTGTGCAGGGAATCAAGGATGTAATCAAGTGAAGATGAAGATCATCAGATTCAATCATCTTATGAAACTAGACTTGTAATTTAGGATAGGTCATTATTTGTAATCTTCTTTTTCT
>NC_061508.1:252594808-252635573 GCF_022539505.1 Lolium rigidum | reverse complement strand
TTAAGTGTGTCACCCTACGGTTCGTGAACTATGTGGACATGGGTGAGAACTCTCTCCGACCAATAACCAATAGCGGGATCTGGAGATCCATAATGGCTCCTGATACGTCTCCAACGTATCTATAATTTCTGATGTTCCATGCTTGTTTTATGACAATACCGACATGTTTTGTTCACACTTTATGTCATTATTATGCGTTTTCCGGAACTAACCTATTGACAAGATGCCGAAAGGCCAGTTTGTTGTTTTCTCGCTGTTTTTGGTTCCAGTAAAGGCTGTTCGGGCAATATTCTCGGAATTGGACGAAATCAACGCCAAACCTCCTATTTTTCCCGGAAGGCTCCAGAACACCGAAGGAGAGTCGGAGGAGAGCCAGGGGGCCCCACACCATAGGGCCGCGCGGGCCAGACCCTGGCCGCGCCGGCCTAGGGTGAGGCCACCCTGTCAGCCCTCCGGCGCCGCCTCTTCGCCTATAAAACCCCTTTCGACCTAAAAACGCAGTACCAATTGACGAAACTCCAGAAAGACTCCAGGGGCGCCGCCACCATCGCGAAACTCCAATTCGGGGGATAGAACTCTCTGTTCCGGCACCCTGCCGGGACGGGGAATTGCCCCCGGAGCCATCTCCACCGCCGTCTTCACCGCCATCTTCACCGCCATCTTCACCGTCCATGATGAGGAGGGAGTAATCCACCCCCGAGGCTGAGGGCTCCGCTGTAGCTATGTGGTTCATCTCTCTCCCATGTACCTCAATACAATAATCTCATGAGCTGCTTTACATGATTGAGATTCATATGAGTTTTGTATCACTATTCATCTATGTGCTACTCTAGTGATGTTATTAAAGTAGTTTTATTCCTCCCGCACGGTGTAATGGTGACAGGTGTGTGCATCCGTGTTAGTACTTGGCGTATGCTATGATTATGATCTCTTGTAGATTATGAAGTTAACTATTGCTATGATGGTATTGATGTGATCTATTCCTCCTACATAGTGTGAAGGTGACAGTGTGCATGCTATGTTAGTACTTGGTATAGTCGTGTTGATCTTTCATGCACTCTAAGGTTATTTAAATATGAACATTGAATTGTGGAGCTTGTTAACTCCGGCATTGAGGGTTCGTGTAATCCTACGCAATGGTGTTCATCATCCAACAAGAGTGTAGAGTATGCATTTATCTATTCTGTTATGTGATCAATGTTGAGAGTGTCCACTAGTGAAAATATGATCCCTAGGCCTTGTTCCTAAATACTGCTATCACTGCTTGTTTACTGTTTCACTGTGTTACTACTGCTGCGTTACTACTGCTTGTTTACTGTCCTGGGCAAAGCACTTTTCTGGTGCCGTTGCTACTACTTATTTATACCACATGTATTTCCCTATCTCTTCGCCGAACTAATGCACCTATTAGGTGTGTTGGGGACACAAGAGACTTCTTGCTTTGTGGTTGCAGGGTTGCATGAGAGGGATATCTTTGACCTCTTCCTCCCTGAGTTCGATAAACCTTGGGTGATCCACTTAAGGGAAACTTGCTGCTGTTCTACAAACCTCTGCTCTTGGAGGCCCAACACTGTCTACAGGAAAAGGAGGGGGCGTAGACATCAGCTCCCACATAATCAACGATGACTTTAGTGATCGAATGAACCATTCACATACGATACCAAATCCCTTTGTCACGCGATATTTTACTTGTCCGAGGATTGATAATCGGTATCACTCTATACCTTGTTCAACCTCGTCTCCTGACAAGTACTCTTTACTCGTACCGTGGTATGTGGTCTCTTATGAACTTATTCATATGCTTGCAAGACTGATGTCTACGCACACTCCTTTTCCTGTAGACAGTGTTGGGCCTCCAAGAGCAGAGGTTTGTAGAATAGCAGCAAGTTTTCCCTTAAGTGGATCACCCAAGGTTTATCGAACTCAGGGAGGAAGAGGTCAAAGATATCCCTCTCAAGCAACCCTGCAATCACAATGCAAGAAGTCTCTTGTGTCCCCAACACACCTAATACACTTGTCAGATGTATAGGTGCACTAGTTCGGCGTAGAGATAGTGAAATACAGGTGGTATGAATGAATATGAGCAGTAGTAACGGTGCCAGAAAATACTTGATGCTACAACTGGCGTGTGGTTGATGGTGGGAATATTGCAGGCAGTACAGATGCAGTAAAACAGTAAACAACCAGTGATTGCAGTATTTGGAAACAAGGACTATGGATCATACTTTCACTAGTGGACACTCTCAACATTGATCACATAACAGAATAAATAGATAAATGCTACACTCTACACTCTCTTGTTGGATGATGAACACCACTAATTGTGTAGGGCTACAAGAGCACCTCAATGCCGGAGTTAATAAGCTCCACAACATTCGATATTCATATTTAAATAACCTTAGAGTGCATGATAGATCAACACAACTATACCAAGTACTAACATAGCATGCACACTGTCACCATCATACTATGAAAGGAGGAATAGATCACATCAATACCATCATACTAATAGTTAACTTCATAATCTACATGAGATCACAATCATAAACTACGCCAAGTACTACATGATGCACACTGTCACCATTACATCATGGAGGAGGAATAGAGTACTTTAATAACATCACTAGAGTAGCACATAGATTAATAGTGATACAAAGCTCATATGAATCTCAATCATGTAAGGCAGCTCATGAGATCATTGTATTGAAGTACATAGGAGAGAGATTAACCACATAGCTACCGGTACAGCCCTTAGCCTCGAGGGAGAACTACTCCCTCCTCATGGGAGACAGCAGCATTGATGAAGATGGCGGTGGTGTCGATGGAGATGCCTTCCGGGGGCACTTCCCCATCCCGGCGGCGTGCCGGAACAGAGACTCCTGTCCCCCAGATCTTGGCTTCGCGATGGTGGCGGCTCTAGAAGGTGTCTCGTACCGTGGCTTTTCCGTCTCGAAGATTTAGGTCAGGGACCTTTAAATAGGCGAAGAGGCGAAGTCGGAAGGCTGACGAGGCGGTGACACACTAGGGGGGCACCCCCCCTTGGGCCGCGCCGCCCTGGCGTCTGGTGGCCCTGTGGCCCCCCCTGGTTCCTCTCGGGTGTTCTGGAAGCTTCGTCCAATTATAAGATGCTGGGCGTTGATTTTGTCCAATTCCGAGAATATTTCCTTACTAGGATTTCTAAAACCAAAAACAGCAGAAAACAGGAACTGGCACTTCGGCATCTCGTCAATAGGTTAGTTCCGGAAAACGCATAAAAACGATATAAAGTGTGAACAAAACATGTAGGTATTGTCATAAAACAAGCATGGAACATCGAAATTATAGATACGTTGGAGACGTATCAGCATCCCCAAGCTTAGTTCCTACTCGTCCTCGAGTAGGTAAACGATAAAAGAATAATTTCTGAAGTGACATGCTACCAACATAATCTTGATCATACTATTGTAAAGCATATGAGATGAATGCAGCGATTCAAAGCAATGGTAAAGACAATGATTAAAAAACCGAATCATATAGCAAAGACTTTTCATGAATAGTACTTTCAAGACAAGCATCAATAAGTCTTGCATAAGAGTTAACTCATAAAGCAATAGATTCTAAATAAAGGCATTGAAGCAACACAAAGGAAGATTAAGTTTCAGCGGTTGCTTTCAACTTGTAACATGTATATCTCATGGATATTGTCAACATAAAGTAATATAATAAGTGGAATATGCAAGTATGTAGGAATCAAAGCACAGTTAACACAAGTGTTTGCTTCTTAAGATGGAGAGAAGTGGGTAAACTGACTCAACATAAATGTAGAAGAAAGGCCCTTCGCAGAGGGAAGCATTGATTGCTATATTTGTGCTAGAGCTTTGATTTTGAAAACATAAAGAGAGCATAAAAGTAAAATTTTGAGAGGTGTTTGTTGTTGTCAACGAATGGTAATGGGCACTCTAACCCCCTTGCCAGACAGACCTTCAAAGAGCGGCTCCCATGAAACATTTTTATTTTTGGGTGGCACTCCTTCCAACTTTTACTTTCACAGACCATGGCTAACCGAATCCTCGGGTGCCTGCCAACAATCTCATACCATGGAGGAGTGCCTTTTTATTTTAGTTTTATTTAGATGACACTCCTCCCCACCTTTGCTTTCTCAAGCCATGGCTAACCGAATCCTCGGGTGCCTTCGAACAATCACTTACCATGGAGGAGTGTCTATTTTTTTTAAAAGCATGAAAGTTAATTAATTTGGGGCTGGGAACCCCATTGCCAGCTCTTTTTGCAAAATTATTGGATAAGCGGATGGAGCCACTAGTCCATTTGTGAAAGTTGCCCAACAAGATTGAAAGATAAACACCACATACTTCCTCATGAGCTATAAAACATTGACACAAATAAGAGGTAATAACTTTTGAATTGTTTAAAGATAGCACTCAAGCAATTTACTTGGAATGGCAGAGAAATACCATGTAGTAGGTAGGTATGGTGGACACAAATGGCATAGTTTTTGGCTCAAGGATTTTGGATGCACGAGAAGTAATCCCTCTCAATACAAGGCTTAGGCTAGCAAGGTTGTTTGAAGCAAACACAAGTATGAACCGGTACAGCAAAACTTACATAAAAACATATTGCAAGCATTATAAGACTCTACACTGTCTTCTTTGTTGCTCAAACACCTTACTAGAAAATATCTAGACTCTAGAGACACCAATCATGCAAACCAAATTTTAACCAGCTCTATGTATTTCTTCACTAATAGGTGCAAAGTATATGATGCAAGAGCTTAAACATAATCCGTAGGAGCACAACAATTTCCAAGTATCAAATTATTCAAGACATTATACCAATTACCACATGTAGCATTTTCTGTTTCCAACCATACAACAATTAACGAAGCAGTTTCAACCTTCGCCATGACCATTAGAAGCTAAGAACACATGTGTCATAAGAACCAGCGGAGCGTGTCTCTCTCCCACACGAGCATGAATTTATTCAAACAAAAACAAAAATAAAAACAAACAGACGCTCCAAGTAAAGTACATAAGATGTGATGGAATAAAAATATAGTTTCACTAGAGGAACCTGATAATGTTGTCGATGAAGAAGGGGATGCCTTGGGCATCCCCAAGCGTAGACACTTGAGTCTTCTTGAAATATGCAGGGGTGAACCACCGGGGCATCCCCAAGCTTAGAGCTTTCACTCTCCTTGATCATATTGTATCATCCTCCTCTCTTGACCCTTGAAAACTTCCTCCACACCAAACTCAAAGCAAACTCATTAGAGGGTTAGTGCATAATCAAAAATTCACATGTTCAGAGGTGACACAATCATTCTTAACACTTCTGGACATTGCTCAAAGCTTCTGAATGTTAATGGAACAAAGAAATCCATCCAACACGGCAAAAGAGGCAATGAGAAATAAAAGGCAGAATCTGTCAAAACAGAACGGTCCGTAAAGACGAATTTCTAAGAGGCACCAGACTTGCTCAAATGAAAATTCTCAAATTGAACGAAAGTTGCGTACATATATGAGGATCACCCACGTAAATTGGCAGATTTTTCTGAGTTACCTACAGAGAACACTGCCCAAATTCGTGACAGACAGAAATCTGTTTCTGCGCAGTAATCCAAATCTAGTATCAACCTTGCTATCAAAGACTTTACTTGGCACAACAATGCAATAAAATAAAGATAAGGAGAGGTTGCTACAGTAGTAACAACTTCCAAGACTCAAATATAAAATAAAAATGCTGTAGTAAAATAAATACATGGGTTATCTCCCAAGAAGTGATTTCTTTATAGCCATTAAGATGGGCTCAGTGATTTTAATGATGCACTCCCTAGAAATAATAGTTGAAGCAAAAGAGAGCATCAAGAAGCAAATTCAAAACACATTTAAGTCTAACCCACTTCCTATGCAAAGGAATCTTGTACACAAATGAATTCATGAAAAACAAAGTGACAAGCATAGGAAGATAAAACACAAGTAACTTCAAGATTCTCAACATAAAGAGGGGAAACTTAATATTATTAAGATGCATATAACCATGTTTCCCTCTCTCATAATAACTTTGAGTAGTATCGTTGATGAAATCCACAATATACCCATCACTTAAAACATTCTTATCATGGTTCATATGCATATAAGTATCATTAATTTTGGCATAAGAAGAGTTCTTCTCATTAATAGTGATTGGAGCAAGATTATTATCAAGAATTTGGACATGGTAAATAAGTTGCATATTAAGGGAATTGTTTTTGGCAATCCAATCATAACTATGACAAGTTTCATAAGGATAGTTATAACCTATATCATAGCATTCTTTATAATAATCATCAAAGGTCGGAGGCATAGTGTCATCATAAGAAATAGAATAGTTATCTTTCACAGTAGGTTCATTCGTGACCACACCATCATTGTTGCAAGAAGAAGATGTATCAAACATGTAATGATCAGTAGCAAAAGGGTTTTCAAACACCTCATCCCCAAGCTTAGAGCTTTCTATATCATTATGGGAGGAAGCATGGATAGTACTGATACTATGGCAATTATTAACATCATCATTTTCAGAATTAGTTTCCCGAAGATTTGCAATATCAAAAGTAGTGTGCTCTTTCAAATCATGATCACTAATGTAGGTAAAGGGCACAGGAAGATCATTGTACTCAGATTCATTATCATAATAATCATTAGGAGCAACATACTTACGGTTACCTATCGTTATCTCATTCACGCGGGGATATGCCGTTACCTCTTTCTTTTTATTCCCCTTCTTCTTCTTCGTTCCCTTCTTCTTCTTCTTCTTCTTCTTCTCTTCCTTCTCCTCGTTCCCTTCTTTAGGAGGAAGAGGCTTGAAGGGAGGCTTCTCCACATAACCTGATTTACTTTCAGAAACGATGGAAGAAATTTGGGAGGATTCCTCCTTTTCATTAATAAGTTCAAAACACACAGCGGCCCTATCATATTTTGGCAAGGTGTCATCTTCTAAAATATTTTGTATGTAAGTATTTGTATAGCTATTATCAATGCAATAAGAAACACACCCATGCAGGACATCATCAATATCAAGATCACTCATATGTAACAAAGTGATTTTTCTTGATAGCTCTTCACACCACAAAAATAAAGTAAGTTCATCATGCTGATTAGGAGTAATTTCATCATCACAATACAAATTTGCAGCACTCATGGGGTTCAAATTATCATTGGAGGAGCATTGAAAATTAAAATGACCCACTCTATGGCAAACTTCACAAATAAAAGGATAGTGGGCTGATGCGTGCAGTTGACACGTCCGTTGGGAACCCCAAGAGGAAGGTGTGATGCGCACAGCGGCAAGTTTCCCTCAGTAAGAAACCAAGGTTTAATCGAACCAGTAGGAGTCAAGAAGCACGTTGAAGGTTGATAGCGGCGGGATGTAGTGCGGCGCAACACCAGAGATTCCGGCGCCAACGTGGAACCTGCACAACACAACCAAAGTACTTTGCCCCACCGAAACAGTGAGGTTGTCAATCTCACCGGCTTGCTGTAACAAAGGATTAACCGTATTCTGTGGAAGATGATTGTTTGCAGAAAATAGTAGAACAAGTATTGCAAGTAGATTGTATTTCAATATAGAGAAATGGACCGGGGTCCACAGTTCACTAGAGGTGTCTCTCCCATAAGATAAACAAGCATGTTGGGTGAACAAATTACAGCTTGGGCAATTGACAAATAAAGAGGGCATAACAATGCACATACATATTATGATGAGTATAGTGAGATTTAATTGGGCATTACGACAAAGTACATAGACCGCTATCCAAGCATGCATCTATGCCTAAAAAGTCCACCTTCGAAGTTATCATCCGAACCCCTCCAGTATTAAGTTGCTAACAACAGACAATTGCATTAAGTATTGCGCGTAATGTAATCAGTAACTACATCCTCGAACATAGCACCAATGTTTTATCCCTAGTGGCAACAAGCACATCCATAATCTTAGAGGTTTCTGTCACTCCCGCGATTCACGGAGACATGAACCCACTATCGAGCATAAATACTCCCTCTTGGAGTTACAAGCATCTACTTGGCCAGAGCATCTACTAGTAACGGAGAGCATGCAAGATCATAAACAACACATAGACATAACTTTGATAATCAACATAACATAGTATTTTCTATTCATCGGATCCCAACAAACGCAACATATAGAATTACAGATAGATGATCTTGATCATGTTAGGCAGCTCACAAGACCCGACAATTAAGCACAATGGGGAGAAGACAACCATCTAGCTACCGCTATGGACCCATAGTCCAGGGGTAGACTACTCACTCATCACTCCGGAGGCGACCATGGCGGCGTAGAGTCCTCCGGGAGATGAATCCCCTCTCCGGCAGGGTGCCGGAGGCGATCTCCTAAATCCCCCGAGATGGGATTGGCGGCGGCGGCGTCTCTGGAAGGTTTTCCGTATCGTGGCTCTCGGTACTGGGGGTTTCGCGACGGAGGCTTTTGTAGGCGGAAGGGCAGGTCAAGAGGCGGCACGAGGGGCCCACACTACAGGCCGGCGCGGCCAGGGCTTGGGCCGCGCCGCCCTGTAGTCTGGCCACCTCGTGGCCCCACTTCGTCTCCTCTTCGTTCTTCTGGAAGCTTCGTGGCAAAATAGGACCCTGGGCGTTGATTTCGTCCAATTCCGAGAATATTTCGTTACTAGGATTTCTGAAACCAAAAACAGCAGAAAACAGCAGCTGGCACTTCGACATCTTGTTAATAGGTTAGTTCCAGAAAATGCACGAATATGACATAAAGTGTGCATAAAACATGTAGATATCATCAATAATGTGGCATGGAACACAAGAAATTATCGATACATCGGAGACGTATCAGCATCCCCAAGCTTAGTTCTGCTCATCCCGAGCAGGTAAAACGATAACAAATATAATTTCTGGAGTGACATGCCATCATAACCTTGATCATACTATTTGTAAAGCATATGTAGTGAATGCAGCGATCAAAACAATGTATATGACATGAGTAAACAAGTGAATCATAAAGCAAAGACTGTTCATGAATAGCACTTCAAGACAAGCATCAATAAGTCTTGCATAAGAGTTAACTCATAAAGCAATAATTCATAGTAAAGGCATTGAAGCAACACAAAGGAAGATTAAGTTTCAGCGGTTGCTTTCAACTTATAACATGTATATCTCATGGATATTGTCAACATAGAGTAATATAACAAGTGCAATATGCAAATATGTAGGAATCAATGCACAGTTCACACAAGTGTTTGCTTCTTGAGGTGGAGAGAAATAGGTGAACTGACTCAACATAAAAGTAAAAAAATGGTCCTCCATAGAGGAAAAGCATCGATTGCTATATTTGTGCTAGAGCTTTGATTTTGAAAACATGAAACAATTTTGTCAACGGTAGTAATAAAGCATATGTATCATGTAAATTATATCTTACAAGTTGCAAGCCTCATGCATAGTATACTAATAGTGCCCGCACCTTGTCCTAATTAGCTTGGACTACCGGATCATCGCAATACACATGTTTTAACCAAGTGTCACAATGGGGTACCTCCATGCCGCCTGTACAAAGGTCTAAGGAGAAAGCTCGCATTTTGGATTTCTCGCTATTGATTATTCTCAACTTAGACATCCATACCGGGACAACATGCACAACAGATAATGGACTCCTCTTTAATGCATAAGCATGTGGCAACAATTATTATTCTCGTATGAGATTGAGGATATATGTCCAAAACTGAAACTTCTACCATGAATCATGGCTTTAGTTAGCGGCCCAATGTTCTTCTCTAACAATATGCATGCTTAACCATAGGGTGGTAGATCTCTCTTACTTCAGACAAGACGGACATGCATAGCAACTCACATGATATTCAACAAAGAATAGTTGATGGCGTCCCTGAAACATGGTTATCGCACAACAAGCAACTTAATAAGAGATAAAGTGCATAAGTACATATTCAATACCACAATAGTTTTTAAGCTATTTGTCCCATGAGCTATATATTGCAAAGGCGAATGATGGAATTTAAAGGTAGCACTCAAGCAATTTACTTTGGAATGGCGGAGAAATACCATGTAATAGGTAGGTATGGTGGACACAAATGGCATAGTGGTTGGCTCAAGTATTTTGGATGCATGAGAGGTATTCCCTCTCGATACAAGGTTTAGGCTAGCAAGGTTATTTGAAACAAACACAAGGATGAACCGGTGCAGCAAAACTCACATAAAAGACATATTGTAAACATTATAAGACTCTACACCGTCTTCCTTGTTGTTCAAACTCAATACTAGAAATTATCTAGACCTTAGAGAAACCAAATATGCAAACCAAATTTTAGCATGCTCTATGTATTTCTTCATTAATGGGTGCAAAGTATATGATGCAAGAGCTTAAACATGAGCACAACAATTGCCAAGTATCACATTATCCAAGACATTATAGCAAATTACTACATGTATCATTTTCCAATTCCAACCATATAACAATTTAACGAAGAAGAAACTTCGCCATGATTACTATGAGTAGAGCCTAAGGACATACTTGTCCATATGCAACAGCGGAGCGTGTCTCTCTCCCACAAAGTGAATGCTAGGATCCATTTTATTCAAACAAAACAAAAACAAACCGACGCTCCAAGCAAAGCACATAAGATGTGATGGAATAAATATATAGTTTCAGGGGAGGAACCTGATAATGTTGTCGATGAAGAAGGGGATGCATTGGGCATCCCCAAGCTTAGACGCTTGAGTCTTCTTGATATATTCAGGGGTGAACCACCGGGGCATCCCCAAGCTTAGAGCTTTCACTCTCCTTGATAATATTGCATCATACTCCTCTCTTGATCCTTGAAAACTTCCTCCACACCAAACTTAGAACAACTCATTAGAGGGTTAGTGGACAATAAAAATTAACATGTTCAGAGGTGACACAATCATTCTTAACACTTCTGGACATTGCATAAAGCTACTGGACATTAATGGATCAAAGAAATTCATCCAACATAGCAAAAGAGGCAATGCGAAATAAAAGGCAGAATCTGTCAAAACAGAACAGTTCGTATTGACGAATTTTATCGAGGCACCAGACTTGCTCAAATGAAAATTCTCAAATTGAATGAAAGTTGCGTACATATCTGAGGATCACTCACGTAAATTGGCATAATTTTATGAGTTACCTACAGAGAAAACAGCCCAGATTCGTGACAGCAAAGAAATCTGTTTCTGCGCAGTAATCCAAATCTAGTATGAACTTTTCTATCAACGACTTTACTTGGCACAACAAAACACTAAACTAAGATAAGGAGAGTTTGCTACAGTAGTAAACAACTTTCAAGACACAAAATAGAAACCAAGTACTGTAGTAAAAACATGGGTTGTCTCACATAATCGCTTTTCTTTAACGCCTTTCAGCTAGGCGCAGAAAGTGTGTATCAAGTATTATCAAGAGACGAAGTGTCAACATCATAATCTATTATATACTAAAAGCAAAATACAAAACTAAAATAGAGAAGCCACATTAATCCACATCACTTAAATTAATTATAATAGTTAGATCTAAAATCTATGGCCAGGATATAAAATAACATTAAGAGTTACGTAACTGGCGCAGGTCCAGGTTGACACGTTCTAAAACAGTCATGCCATCTCAAAATAAAACAATAGACTTGTGATGTGTCAGGTAAAAATAGATCAAGCGTTTGTTAGCTACGTAAAAGGAAAAAAAAACGTGATAGGTTAGCACCAACATCGTGTCTTGGAGAAAGAAAAACAAGGGAGTTCTGGTTTCCCATTTGAAAAAAGTCCAGAGTCCAAATGACATACGTGCGCTTAATTAGGCTAGCTCTATTCTTTTTCTCGATTCAATACCACGTCAAATTAGACCCCACATAGCCATGTCCGTGTACGTTAAAACTAATAGAGCATATGGTGGATAACCCTACATAAAAAAATACATGGTGGTAAAAAATAGATCAAAGCTAGGCTCCAAAAATGAACTACTTACTCTGGTTTAAAATAATTACCTAAAAGTAGGTCTATCTAGACATATTTTAGTGTGTGGATATATCTTTTTTGGGTAATTATTTTGCACCGGAATGAGTAATTCATATGTTTATACGGGTATCGATAAATATATAACAACTAAAATGTGGCATGTAAAAGTTGAATTAACCTCACAAGTTCCAAAATATCATGTGAGAAGTTAAAACAATTTTTTAGAACTTAAAGATCGATCAAGAATAGTTGCGGGGGATACACTGCTCTTTTCACACATTCACACACTGCGAAAATTTTCGAATTTTTCAAAATCGCGAGGAAAAAAAGACAAACATGTGAACAACTAACTCTGTGGATTACTGCACAATAAACGACGATCCATTAGGGAACATTGAAAGTTAAGAAAAGTCAAAACGACTACAAGCAAAAGATATGCATGCAGGTGATGGATTTTTGGTGGTTATCATGTGCTTGCCTCGGACGTACCAATGCCAACAATTTGGGATTGTATTAGGGGAAGTCATCGATGATAATTTCTCTACATTACCCAGAATCATATGTGCCCCCTGTATTTTAAATAATTTAGGAACTTCCTTTTAGAGATGGATTCTATACTTTTGAGGATTATAAACTTTACAAAATAGTTCTATAAATCATACCTAACAAGAAATAAAAAAAATTATGAGCACAACCATTTAGAAAAATATATTTATTTCTAATGAATTCATATGGTTGATTTTTGTTTCCGAGAAAGTTTATATGGTTTCTTATCCTTAAAATTCAATAGGGCACACAATTGCAATTCAGTTATTTAAAAATATCAACGGATGATTAAGATCTTAAAGTTATGCCATCCATGCATGTGACCGAGAGAGCATAATTCCTGGATTGGAGATTAGAGTTAGCATACATAGGCATAAATTATTGAAATGTAATATTGTCTCCATTAACAAAAAAATGACATTCTAGACTTGCTTCAAACCGTCTCTAACCTTGGTCATTGATATATAGGTGTATTACTGAAACATGAGAACATATACTAAAACCAATGCACGATTTAGTCGGCCTATCATGTAGAGAGGACACTTACACTTTACTTTATTAAGGAAAATAATTTTCTATTCCATCCATGGAAAAAATAGCGTGCTATTTGGGCGCTAATAGCACGCTATAACATTTCTAGACAGCTGCTATTAGCGCGTTATAGCACACTAATAGCGTATTTTTCGGCCGATGCTATTTTATTATAGCGTGCTATTTTTATCCTTTTCCATCACAATATTTGTCTATAGAAATTTTATGTCATGTGAAAATGACACATTTGGTTAATCTAAAGTATTAGGAAATAACTTAATAACTTTTCACCTAAACAAAATGGTTAATTTTACATAGGTGACATTTGTTTAGCATGAATTTAGGCTATGAAATATGTTATTTTTCATCGAACGACGTGAATGTGAAAAATCAATAAATGCATTTTCTAGATAATTTTGACACGGTAAAACTTATAATCATCTATATAGGAAAATAACAATGATGCCCTCGCATTTGCGAGGGCCCCTGTGCTAGTTTGTTCTAATAATAGAATCATAAGGTAACTTCATTCTCTTTCTAGGGAAGTGTTCCATACCTTTCTTGAGAGGAAATTGATATTTAATATTACCTTCCTTCATATCAATAGTAGCACCAACGGTTCGAAGAAAAGGTCTTCCCAATATAATGGGGCAAGATGCATTGCATTCAATATCCAAGACAACAAAATCAACGGGGACAAGGTTATTGTTAACCATAATATGAACATTATCAACTCTCCCCAAAGGTTTCTTTTTAGCATTATCAGTGAGATTAACATCCAGATAACAATTTTTCAATGGTGGCAAGTCAAGCATATCATAGACTTTCTTAGGCATAATAGAAATACTTGCACCAAGATCACATAAAGCATTACAATCAAAATCATTGACCCTCATTTTAATGATGGGTTCCCAACCATCCTCTAGCTTTCTAGGAATAGAAGTTTCAAGTTTTAGTTTCTCTTCCCGAGCTTTTATGAGAGCATTTGTAATATGTTTTGTGAAAGCCAAGTTTACAGCGCTAGCATTTGGACTCTTAGCAAGTTTTTGTAAGAACTTTATAACTTCAGAGATGTGGCAATCATCAAAATCTAAATCATTATGAGCTACAGCAATGGGATCATCATCCCCAAGGTTGGAAAAATTTTCAGCAGTTTTATCACAGGCAGTTTCAGCAGTTTTAGCAGTTTCAGGCAGTTTTGTACGCTTTGCACTAGGAGTAGAAACATTGCCAACACTAATTATTTTACCATTAATAGTAGGAGGTGCAGCAACATGTGAAGAATCAACATTACTTGTGGTGGTAATAGTCCAAACTTTAGCTACATTTTTCTCTTTAGCTAGTTTTTCATTTTCTTCTCTATCCCACCTAGCACGCAATTCAGCCATCAATCTTATATTCTCATTAATTCTAACTTGGATGGCATTTGCTGTAGTAACAATTTTATTTTCAATATCCCTATTAGGCATAACTTTCGATTTCAAAAGATCAACATCGGAGGCAAGACTATCAACCTTAGAAGCGAGAATATCAATTTTATTGAGTTTTTCCTCAACAGATTTGTTAAAGGCAGTTTGTGTACTAATAAATTCTTTAAGCATAGCTTCAAGTCCAGGGGGTGTGTTCCTATTATTATTGTAAGAATTCCCATAAGAATTAGCATAACCGTTACCATTATTATAAGGATATGGCCTATAGTTATTACTAGAATTGTTCCGATAAGCATTGTTGTTGAAATTATTATTTTTAATGAAGTTTACATCAACATGTTCTTCTTGTGCAACCAATGAAGCTAATGGAACATTATTAGGATCAATATTAGTCCTATCATTCACAAGCATAGACATAATAGCATCAATCTTATCACTCAAGGAAGAGGTTTCTTCAACAGAATTTACCTTCTTACCTTGTGGAGCTCTTTCCGTGTGCCATTCAGAGTAATTAATCATCATATTATCAAGGAGCTTTGTTGCTTCACCAAGAGTGATGGACATAAAGGTACCTCCAGCAGCTGAATCCAATAGGTTTTGCGAAGAAAAATTCAGTCCTGCATAAAAGGTTTGGATGATCATCCAAGTAGTCGACTCCATGGGTTGGGCAATTTTTAACCAAAGATTTCATTCTTTCCCATGCTTGTGCAACATGTTCAGTATCTAATTGTTTAAAATTCATTATTCTACTCCTCAAAGATATAATTTTAGCAGGGGGATAATATCTACCAATAAAAGCATCCTTGCATTTAGTCCATGAATCAATACTATTCTTAGGCAGAGATAGCAACCAATCTTTAGCTCTTCCTCTTAATGAGAAAGGGAACAATTTTAATTTTATAATGTCACCATCTACATCTTTATATTTTTGCATTTCACACAATTCAACAAAATTATTGAGATGGGCAGCAGCATCATCAGAACTAACACCAAAAAATTGCTCTCGCATAACAAGATTCGATAAAGCGAGGTTTAATTTCAAAGAATTCTGCTGTAGTAGCAGGTGGAGCAATAGGTGTGCATAAGAAATCATTATTATTTGTGGTTGTGAAGTCACACAACTTAGTATTTTCAGGGGTGGCCATTTTAGCAGTAGTAAATAAAGCAAACTAGATAAAGTAAATGCAAGTAACTAATTTTTTGGGTTTTTGATATAGAGTGCAAGATAGCAAATAAAGTTAAACTAGCAACTAATTTTTTTGTATTTTGATTTAGTGCAGCAAACAAAGTAGTAAATAAAACTAAGCAAGACAAAAACAAAGTAAAGAGATTGGGAAGTGGAGACTCCCCTTGCAGCGTGTCTTGATCTCCCCGGCAACGGCGCCGGAAATTTGCTTGATGCGTGCGGTTGACACGTCCGTTGGGAACCCCAAGAGGAAGGTGTGATGCGCACAGCGGCAAGTTTCCCTCGGTAAGAAACCAAGGTTTAATCGAACCAGTAGGAGTCAAGAAGCACGTTGAAGGTTGATGGCGGCGGGATGTAGTGCGGCGCAACACCGGAGATTCCGGCGCCAACGTGGAACCCGCACAACACAACCAAAGTACTTTGCCCCAACGAAACAAGTGAGGTTGTCAATCTCACCGGCTTGCTGTAACAAAGGATTAACCGTATTGTGTGGAAGATGATTGTTTGCGAGAAAACAGTAGAACAAGTATTGCAATGAGATTGTATTTCAGTATAGAGAATTGGACTGGGGTCCACAGTTCACTAGAGGTGTCTCTCCCATAAGATAAACAGCATGTTGGGTGAACAAATTACAGTTGGGCAATTGACAAATAAATAGGGCATAACAATGCACATACATATTATGATGAGTATAGTGAGATTTAATTGGGCATTACGACAAAGTACATAGACCGCTATCCAGCATGCATCTATGCCTAAAAAGTCCACCTTCAGAGTTATCATCCGAACCCCTCCGGTATTAAGTTGCTAACAACGAGACAATTGCATTAAGTATTGCGCGTAATGTAATCGGTAACTACATCCTCGAACATAGCACCAATGTTTTATCCCTAGTGGCAACAACACATCCATAATCTTAGAGGTTTCTGTCACTCCCCGCATTCACGGAGACATGAACCCACTATCGAGCATAAATACTCCCTCTTGGAGTTACAAGCATCTACTTGGCCAGAGCATCTACTAGTAACGGAGAGCATGCAAGATCATAAACAACACATAGCCATAACTTTGATAATCAACATAACATAGTATTCTCTATTCATCGGATCCCAACAAACGCAACATATAGAATTACAGATAGATGATCTTGATCATGTTAGGCAGCTCACAAGACCCGACAATTAAGCACAATGGGGAGAAGACAACCATCTAGCTACTGCTATGGACCCATAGTCCAGGGGTAGACTACTCACTCATCACTCCGGAGGCGACCATGGTGGCGTAGAGTCCTCCGGGAGATGAATCCCCTCTCCGGTAGGGTGCCGGAGGCGATCTCCTGAATCCCCCGAGATGGGATTGGCGGCGGCGGCGTCTCTAGAAGGTTTTCCGTATCGTGGCTCTCGGTACTAGGGGTTTCGCGATGGAGGCTTTAAGTAGGCGGAAGGGCAGGTCAAGAGGCGGCACGAGGGGCCCACACTACAGGCCGGCGCGGCCAGGGCTTGGGCCGCGCCGCCTCGTAGTCTGGCCACCTCGTGGCCCCACTTCGTCTCCTCTTCGGTCTTCTGGAAGCTTCGTGGCAAAATAGGACCCTGGGCGTTGATTTCGTCCAATTCCGAGAATATTTCGTTACTAGGATTTCTGAAACCAAAAATAGCAGAAAACAACAGCTGGCACTTCGGCATCTTGTTAATAGGTTAGTTCCAGAAAATGCACGAATATGACATAAAGTGTGCATAAAACATGTAGATATCATCAATAATGTGGCATGGAACACAAGAAATTATCGATACGTCGGAGACGTATCATGGGCACAAACCTTTTTACCAAGATCATCTAGAGCCCTGGCCCACTTTCTAGTTTTTTCATTAATATGATGGATACAATATTCATCTTCGATTTGATTAATTCCACAAGGTCTATGCATTCCACAAAAATTAATATGCTTATAGGAAGTCTTAGGAGTTTGAGCATGTTTATTGCAATCATTAACAACAATTTCATCCTTCATGCAAGCATCTTTAAAAGGTTCATGATACTTATCAAAAAAATTCTTAGGCAATTCAAAATGAGAGGCAAAAGCTTTATAAAGATTTGCAGCAACTTGAGAGTCAAGACCATAAGTAGCGCTCATATTTCGAAATTTATCAGTATCCATAAAAGCTTCAATGCATTCATAATCATAATTTATACCTGACTCTTTACCTTTGTCGTTCTCCCAATCTTCAGCATTCTCCTCAATCCGATCAAGAAGATCCCACCTAGCTTTAACCTCCTTGCTTGTGAAAGATCCCTCCGAACAGGCATCTAGATAGTCCTTGTGATGTCCTGAAAGCCTCGCATAAAAATTGTTAATAATAACATTACGGGGGAGCTCATGAATGGGACATTTGAGCATTACTGACTTCAATCTCCCCCATGCTTGAGAAATACTCTCTCCATCACGAGGATAAAAGTTATAAATGTAATTCCTATCAATATGCACTTCATGAGGAGGATAAAATTAGAATAAAAGAGAGATACAATTTACTCCCAACCAAGAGAATGACTATTCTTCAGCAATTTATACCAATGCGCCGCTTTACCAGACAGCGAAATAGAGAATAGTTTCTTCCTCACTTCATCCATAGAGATACCTGCACACTTGAATAACCCGCATAATTCATGCAAAAACAAGTAAATGATCTCCGGGATGGACAGTTCCATCCCCTTCATAGCGGTTATCAATAACACGTTCAATAATTTTCATGGGTATCTCGAAAGTAGTACTTGCGATTGGTGGATTTAAAATATCACAAGCATCATTAGAGTTATCGCATATGGGAGATAAAGTATTATCAGAGCAAATTTTCTCCCCTAAAGATGGGAAGCTAAAAAGATCATAAAAACTAGCTTCCCCAAGCTTAGACTTCTCCGTAGCATTAGCAGTGATTGCGTTCATACTAATAACATTGCTACTAGCATGCAAATGAGGTTCCATAGGTTCTTTAATTTTCGCATCACATAATTCATGTCTTAACTTAGGAAATAAATTAAAAAGCTCATAGTTGTTTTCCATTATGCCTTACTAGTGTAAAACAAGAAACAAAAAGATGCAATTGCAGGATCTAAAGGAAATAGCTTCGAGCACTTACAACGGCGCCGGAAAAATAGCTTAGTAGCTGAGATCCGGAGTGTGAGTACCTTTTACCTTTCCTCCCCGGCAACGGCGCCAGAAAATAGCTTGATGTCTACGCACACTCCTTTTCCTGTAGACAGTGTTGGGCCTCCAAGAGCAGAGGTTTGTAGAACAGCAGCAAGTTTTCCCTTAAGTGGATCACCCAAGGTTTATCAAACTCAGGGAGGAAGAGGTCAAAGATATCCCTCTCAAGCAACCCTGCGATCACAATGCAAAAAGTCTCTTGTGTCCCCAACACACCTAATACACTTGTCAGATGTATAGGTGCACTAGTTCGGCGAAGAGATAGTGAAATACAGGTGGTATGAATGAATATGAGCAGTAGTAACGGCGCCAGAAAATACTTGATGCTACAACTGGCATGTGGTTGATGGTGGGAATATTGCAGGCAGTACAGATGCAGTAAAACAGTAAACAAGCAGTGATTGCAGTATTTGGAAACAAGGCCTAGGGATCATACTTTCACTAGTGGACACTCTCAACATTGATCACATAACAGAATAAATAGATAAATGCTACACTCTACACTCTCTTGTTGGATGATGAACACCACTAATTGTGTAGGGCTACAAGAGCACCTCAATGCCGGAGTTAACAAGCTCCACAACATTCGATATTCATATTTAAATAACCTTAGAGTGCATGATAGATCAACACAACTATACCAAGTACTAACATAGCATGCACACTCGTCACCATCATACTATGAAAGGAGGAATAGATCACATCAATACCATCATAGTAATAGTTAACTTCATAATCTACAAGAGATCACAATCATAAACTACGCCAAGTACTACATGATGCACACACTGTCACCATTACATCATGGAGGAGGAATAGAGTACTTTAATAACATCACTAGAGTAGCACATAGATTAATAGTGATACAAAGCTCATATGAATCTCAATCATGTAAGGCTGCTCATGAGATCATTGTATTGAAGTACATAGGAGAGAGATTAACCACATAGCTACCGGTACAGCCCTTAGCCTCGAGGGAGAACTACTCCCTCCTCATGGGAGACAGCAGTGTTGATGAAGATGGCGGTGGTGTCGATGGTAATGCCTTCCGGGGGCACTTCCCCGTCCCGGCGGTGTGCCAGAACAGAGACTCCTGTCCCCCAGATATTGGCTTCGCGATGGCGGCGGCTCTTGAAGGTTTCTCGTACCGTGGCTTTTCCGTCTCGAAGATTTAGGTCAGGGACCTTTAAATAGGCGAAGAGGCGGAGTCGGAAGGCTGACGAGGCGGTGACACACTAGGGGGCGCGCCCCCTTGGGCCGCGCCGCCCTGGCGTCTAGTGGCCCTGTGGCCCCCCTGGTTCCTCTCGGGTGTTCTGGAAGCTTCGTCCAATTATAAGATGCTGGGCGTTGATTTCGTCCAATTCCGAGAATATTTCCTTACTAGGATTTCTGAAACCAAAAACAGCAGAAAACAGGAACTGGCACTTCGGCATCTCGTCAATAGGTTAGTTCCGGAAAACGCATAAAAACGATATAAAGTGTGAACAAAACATGTAGGTATTGTCATAAAACAAGCATGGAACATCAGAAATTATAGATACGTTGGAGACGTATCAAAGACATTAGACGACATTCCACCGAGAGGGCCCAGAGTATATCTATCCGTCATCGGGATGGACAAATCCCACTGTTGATCCATATGCCTCAACTCATACTTTCCGGATATTTAATCCCATTTTTATAACCACCCATTTACGCAGTGGCGTTTGATATAATCAAAGTACCTTTCCGGTATAAGTGATTTACATGATCTCATGGTCATAAGGACTAGGTAACTATGTATCGAAAGCTTATAGCAAATAACTTAATGACGTGATCTTATGCTATGCTTAATTGGGTGTGTCCATTACATCATTCATACAATGATATAACCTTGTTATTAATAACATCCAATGTTCATGATTATGAAACTAATCATCCATTAATCAACAAGCTAGTTAAGAGGCATACTAGGGACTCTTTGTTGTTTACATATCACACATGTATCAATGTTTCAGTTAATACAATTATAGCATGGTATATAAACATTTATCATAAACATAAAGATATATAATAACCACTTTTATTATTGCCTCTTGGGCATATCTCCAACATATACTTGTACTATTTTAGTACTATAATAAGTATATCGGGATCATCAAAAAGAAAATTATCTCGGGTCACAACCACGTGGGGTCAAGGTGAGGGAAAGTTGGTCAATACCTCGGAATCTGTTACCACTATATCCCCGCCCCAAGTTCTAATGAGCAAGTGCGGTTTTTTTTACTCCGTAAAAGGGAAATAGTGGTTCCTCTCCCCCGGAAACATATGCCCCGCATCTCCACCTCCTAGTATCGTAGTACTACTGCATCTTCTCCAAAAAAAAACCTCTTCTGTCTCTTTCTCCCATTCACCCCTCTCTCCCTTGCATTAGATTACCGACTCCAATGAAGCAGAAGCGTAAGGTTGAGGAGATTCCTGATTGCTACCACCAGTCCATGGGGTGGGGCAACCTCCACTACCCACTGGTGGAGAACATAGCCGAGCGGGCGGATATCCTCAGCACTGGTCGCCTCGCTCGAGGCATGATCGGCATGCGGCATGCCATCCGCGGAGCGCATAAGGTTCCGTTCGGTGTACCGAGCCTGCTCCACTGCGACCCCGAGACATGGCCAGACGACCGCGACAATACTGTAAGAGTATTTATTTATTTACTCATCTCGTTTCAGCTTGTGTTTTTTCAATCAACTTTTCTTACTGCCAAACATCGTGCATATATTTAGAATCAACATCATCACCTAATTTGGGAGTACTGTAAGGTTTGCTGCCTTCACTATGCACATGTACTCTTCGGAATTTCTTTATTTATCCATTGCATTTGTGCTTCAGTTCTGCACAATCCGCTCTTCATTCTGTCGAATACCTTGCATGCATAGACAATTTTGAAACAAATCCTATTTGCAGGGCATTCACGCGTTGTTGATGCCATTAGACAAGCCGACAGTTCCTGCATTTATCCATACCAAGGAGGAACTGGATGGACATGGACCCATGCACTGGGTGGGTTGTAACGTCGACTGGGTGGCATTTGTACAGCAGGACGGGCACTTGATGATCCGCAACATATACATATCAGATATTATTATACCTCTTCCATCTCTGCAAGATGCAGGAATTTCTTTGGGCCCTACTCGTGAATGGTGGCATGCCAGCCCACCATTCCTCTTCAAATACAAAATAGATAAAAGTTTGGAACTGCTCAAAGTACGGATCGTCAAGAGGCTGTACAAAGATGATCTAGCAGGGCCATGGCATTACGAGGTAATCATTGTATTTGACTACTTGATCGCTCTTTTACAAGCGCCCCTAGAAAAGGAGTGAATATCCCGGGAAACCCCAAATTCTTTGAAGGAACCAGCTATGTCGATGCCATGGGCATTCCTGGATATGGTACAAGTTCACACCTGCATCGTGTATATGCAGTTATATATCCGTATGGAGATGTTCTGGTTTGGGAACCATATACCTGGGGTGAGTCTTTGTTTTATGTCTTAACTAGTAAATGGCATGCTGCACATGTTGGACCAATTACGATTCGCAATACTGATGTAAGTTGCGTTCTAAATATTGTTCAAACTTTCAATACAACTAATAATTTGGTTATACCATCAAAATAAGTGTGAGCATACAGTTTATAAATATGAACAAAAAATTTGAACCTTTCTTAATCACTATCAAGTGGGACGTGTGATATCGGTGTGAGACTGCTCTGATTTTTCTTCATAATGGAAACATGACGGTTCTAGAAACACGTGGACACTGGTGTGGTATTTTTTTCACGCGAATACCTCTAATCCCAACCGTTAGATTTTGGACACCAACAGTTGAAATTGCTGCTACATGTCTTGTTCAAAACTGGTGCCTTATAGTAGTAGAAGATAGAAGATAGAAGATAGAAGAGAAGAGATAATTTACATTGTAGTTCCTACTTGCTGCATTGTGGTTGATCTTTGTGCATTGTAGGGACACATGCAGCCCCGCGTCTCATTGACGCCCCTATCATTGAAGATGAAGAAGAAGAAGCGGCTGGAATTTTGGCTCAAATCGAGCGAGATGCTGTCATGGAAGATGATGAAGCAAATGTGGCTCAAGGCGATTGAGGTGCTGATGAAGATAATGATGCTGATGTAGAAGAATTAGAAGAAGAAGAATTAGAAGAAGACGAATTAGATGATGAAGAATTAGATGATGAAGAATTAGATGATGATGGTGATAATCATAATGATGAAGATGAAGATGTATTTCTTGGATTTTCTGTCCAGCGCACTAGGTTCCTGGCACCAATGAGAGCAGAGTCCATTACTGGTGAATCTGATCTCGCGTGGATTCAGGTTAAGGGTTATCGGCCCATCCTCGGTCCTCCAATATTACATATGGGTAACAAGCTGAGGTCTTATCCTTTGGTACGGTGCTACGTTTTCTTGAGATCTTCCCATACCTTGGACCCTGTAGAAGAGGCAAGGTGGGGAAGATTGAACAATTTGAAGGGGCATTCTTTATTTCTTGGACTCAGTCACCCAATTTTCATGCTACCCCCGCCAATCGACGCAGAAGCTGCAGAACCAGATTTCCAATTGTTCAAACCTAACTGTGTCTTTGCTACCCACAATCGCGCCCGTGATACATGGATACATCCAAGTCCAAATTGGTGCAGAATACACGTCAATGGAGGTCCTGCCATAGGCTCAAGATTGCAGTACAAGAAAGAGAAGATTGAACATAGAGCTGAAGCACCCATGTGGTTCGTCCCAACACTTCCACCTGTTTTTCCTTGAGAAATAAGAGACGGATGGTGACCTTATTTTATAGAGAAAACATAGTGTTCGTGAACTTAACCTCATGAACATTCGCTGTTCGGTTTTTGGTGAAATTAAAATTTTGCAGAGATGAAGATCTTTGTTTGAATCCCGTGCTGAACATATTTTTCACAAATTAGCTACCCGTATTGTGATGAATACATGCAGTGGCGGAGGATGAAAAAATATTGAGGTAGGGCGAAATCTTAACATAAAAGATTGATGCAGAAAATCAAGTTTTACTACATATATATGGCTTATTTATGATATGATTGAAACCTTATTTATAAATAAGTATTGAGATGAAAGCACTTAACTAATTAAAATTAATGTATCCATATATTTTGGAAACAGTTAACTAACTAAAAAATAATCGATAGTCTACACTCTACATGCCCAGAACATGTGCTCACCGTGCATACGCTTGTGTTTGTGGCCTTGGAAGAAACGAAAGAAGCCTAGTAACCCCCTTTCTTCTCCAAACGCCCTGGAACTAAGGAACGAACAGACGACCGTACAGATGAACTGATCGATCGGATGCATACATATACTTGAGTTTTCGTCAAAAATCAAGGTAGGGCGGCCGCCCTACCTCGCCCTACTGGGTCCTCCGCCCCTGAATAAATGCTGGTCTGTTGTTTGGTGGAGTAGCACACATGAAGATCTTTGTCCTGATTACCACAATGGACATCTTTTTTTCTTCAAAAAATAGCTAAGCACGCGCTATTAGGCGCAAATGCCTAAGAGATTTGGTGCTCTTGGGCACCAGTGCTCCTGCCATTTTAGAAAAAAATAAAAAACATATTTATGTGTTTCAAAAAAATTAGAAAAAAATCATGGTGTAGCTAATGAATTGTCCCATAAATGTGCAAAATTTCAGTTTCAAATACAAAAAATTCTGGGCTACACAAAAATAACAAACGTGTGGATCTGGGTATGCATATTTCAGATCTCCAAATTTCAACAGATTTTGTCTTTTTTGTGTAGTCTACAATATAAAGAATTTCATATTAAAATTTTACACACTTGTAGGTTACTTTATTTATTATATCTACATTTATTTTCAGATTTTTTTGAAACAACTATGTATGATATTTGATTTTTTTTAAACAGCAGGAGCACTGGTGCTCATGAGCCAAAGACACTTTTCGCAAATGCCTTCAGTAAAGGAACGGATGGTGACCTTATTTTATAGAGAAACCATAGTGTTCATGAAGTTAACGTCATGAACACACGCTATTCGGTTTTTGGTGAAATCAAAATTTAGCAGAGATGAAGATCTTTGTTTGAATCCCGTGATGAACACATTTTTCCTAAATTAGCTACCCGTATTGTGATAAATACATGTTGGTCTGTTTTTTGGTGGAGTAGCAGACATGAAGATCTTTTTTTTGAATACCACGCCAGACATCTTTTTTTTCTTCAAAAATTAGCTAAGCTCGCGCTATTAGGCGCAAATGACTTCAGTAACGATCAGTCCAGCGCTGCTCCATGTACCACATATTTTTTTTTGGTGAGGGTACCCCTATGTACCACCTTACCAATAGAAAGTTCTCAAAAAAAACCTTACCAATAGAAAAAGGGCACGTCTAGCGAGCACGCGCGTGCTCATTGGTTAATCTTGGCACACCCTTAAATAAGGAAAATTCATGCTCCATCCTCCAAAAGATATAAAAGAAAAGATTATGTACACATTGGTACGTGTACCTGATCACAGAAGGAAAGGCGTGAAATAATTTAGATTAATTTTCCCTTATAAATGTTCAAAATCGTATAACTTTTGCACCAGATGTCGAAATTAAGATCCGCTTTCACTTTTGAATTTCTTGCGGTGAGCTCTTCAAAACTAGATCTCATTTCTATGTATTTTGATAAAGTTTTTTTCTAAAGCAACTTCTACGTGCGACAAAGCAATTATAATGCAAGACGATGCAACTTTAGTGCGGGACGAAGCAACTTTGTTGCACAGCGTAAATCTACATTCACAATGAAAGTTGCATCGCTGGATGCCAAAGTTGCTCATCCATCCATCAAAATTTATTCGGTGGACACCAAAGTTGCTTTGATGGACGCCAAAATTAGACCGTCACAAACCAAATTTGCTCTTTCGAGTACCAAAGTTGCTCTGCAGGACACTAAATTTGCTCGGTCGGACACCAAAGTTGCTCTGCAAGGTTAAAAAACTACGTCGCCGGGCGCCAAAGTTGCTATGCAGGGCACTTAAGTTCCTTCGTCACACATTGAAATGCTCCGATTGACACCAAAATTGTTGTCGGGCATCAAAGTTGTGCCTTCGTGTACCAAAAAATGCATATGTTAGTAGCATATCAAAGTTGCTTTGTCACATACCAAAGTTATTTTGCTGCATAACAAAAGTGGTTTGTCGAGCATCAAAGTTTCTTGTTAAAAAAATTCGTCGAAACATATGAAAATGTGGTCTAGTTTCGAAGCTCTCGTCGTGGGGATTGTAGAAGTAAAAACGGATTGTAATTCTGCCGCACGGTTTAAAAGTTACATTTTTCAGAAAACGGCACCTGATATCAGATAGCTTACGCATTAGTTGTCGTCTAGTGGGTGTGCCCGGGACGTACGTCTGGCACGTGCCCGCCGGTTAGATTTCAGGATAGAAAAAAAGTACTCGTACTGTACGACAATCTACATGGTAATTTACGTGGGCCTACTAGCTCAGGAGATAACGGCCCAATATCTGCGTCCTCATCATTGAAATGCGGCCAGAGATCGAAAGAAAAAAAAAATCCAAGAAAGGAAACATTTATTCTACATAGAGGATGACATGTGGGACCTATTTTGCAGCGGTGTCCTCAACGTTGACAAGGCGGTAGGGGATCGAAAGAAACGGCAAAGTAGCCATAAATCAGGGGTCAAATATAAATTCGAGAAAGGAAACGTTTATTCAACAGTCAGGCTGACATGTGGGACCTATCATGCAGCCGCGGCCACAACATTTATCATTCAGAAAGGATGACATGTGGGACCCACGAACCAGCATCATTCTCGACGTTTCTCAAAGGGGGCAGGAGATCGAAAGAAAAAGGCAAGTAGCTCGAAATCAGGTGTCCAAAAAAATCCAAGAAAGGAAAGGTTTATCGCACATAGATGCTGACATATTGGTCCCAATTTGCAGCAGCGTCATCAACGTTTCAAAGACGATGGAGCTCGAAAGAAAAAAAAGCAAATAGCCAGAAATTAGGGGTCAAAAATAAATCCAGCAAAGGAAACTTTTATCGTACAAAGAGGCTGACATGTGGGACCCATGAGCCAGTAGCGTCCTCAACGTTTCTAAGGCGGCAGGCGATCGAAAAAAGGCAAATAGCCAGAAATTAGGGATCAAAAATAAATGCAACAAAGGAAACTCTTATTGTTCATAGAGGCTGACATGTTGGACCCATGAGCCAGCAGCGCCCTCAACGTTTCAAAGGCGTCACGGGATCAAAAGAAAGAACCAAGTAGTCATTAATTAGGTGTCAAAAATAAATCCAAGAAAGTAAATGTTTTATTTTTCAGGAGGCTGACATAAGGGACCCATGAGCCAGCAGCGTCCTCAACGTTTCAAAGGCGGCTGGGGATCGAAAAAAAGCGAAGTAGCCATTAATTAAGGGTCAACAATAAATCCAAGAAAAGAAAGGTTTATTGTTCACAGAGGCTGACATGTGGGACCTATGCGCGAGCAGCGTCCTCATCGTTTCAAAGGCGGCCGGGGATCCAAAGAAAAATGCAAATAGCCAGAAATCAGGGGGTAAAAAAATCGAAGAAAAGAAATATTATTGTTCATAGAGGCTGGCATGTGGGACCCATGAGCCAGCAGCGTCCACAATTTCAAAGGCGGCACAGGATCGAAAGAAAAAGGCAAGTGACCAAAAATCAGGGGGTAAGAAATCCAAGAAAAAAACTTTATTGTACATAGAGGATGACATGCGGGTCCCATGAGCCAACAACTTAATCGACGTTTCAGAGGGCCGAAGCGGCATGAGATCGAAAGAAAAAGGAAAGTGACCAAATATCAGGAGCAAAAAATAATCCATGAAAAGAAACTTTCATTGTACATAGAGGATGACAAATGGATCCCATGTTGTAGCAGCGGTCTGAACATTTCAAAGACGGCATGAGATCGAAAGAAAAAGGCAAGTGACCAAATATCAGGAGCCAAAAATAATCCAAGAAAAGAAACTTTTATTGTACATAGATAATGACATGCGGGTCCCATGAGCCAGCAGCTTACTCAACGTTTGAGAGTCAGCATGAGATTGAAAGAAATAGGCAAGTGACCAAATATCAGGAGCCAAAAATAGTCAAGAAAAGAAACTTTAATTGTACATAGAGTATGACATGCGGGTCCCATGACGCAGCAGCATCCTCAACGTTTCCAAGGCGGCGGGGGATCAAAACAAAAAGGAAATAGCCAAAAAACAGAGGGTGAAAATAATCGAAGAAAAGATACTTTTATTGTTCATAGTGGATGACATGTGGGACCCATTAGGCAGTAGCATCCTCAACGTTTCCAAGGCAGCAGGGGATCGAAAGAAAAAAGGAAGGGATTTCTATTTTCGTGCCCCTGGTTCGTTAGTTGTACTCAGTTTTCCCCAGCCCCTTAGTTTTTCCTCAGTTTTCCCCTCCCTCTAGTTTGAAACCCGTCGCAGACGCTCAGACGGGAGGGTTGCCGTCTGGTCGGAGGCCTTCACCGTTACCGGTGACGGCTAGGGAGCCGCGTTGGTGTTGAATTGACCGTTTCTTTCGAACTGTGTTGACTGTTGACTGGAGGAGCTCACCCAAAGCTTTCCACTCCGCCTGATACTGGAGGAGCTCACACACCGCCCCTCCGCCGCCACGCCGTCCTGCCCTCCTACCTTATGGCGTCGTCCGCCGCCGAGCCGCCCCCACCACCACCACCGGGAGGCGGAGAGGGCTCCGCCTCCACCAGATCTAGATCTACCCCTTTCGCGGAGTTTGTTTGTCCATCTGGTGTGCCAAATGTTCGCGTCAGCCGCGGAGAAGATTGGGAATCGGAGGGATCTAACGCATGGATTCCATCTGGGTAAGCATCGTCTTCCTATGTGAATTAACAGTAGGCAGTTTTTTAGCGCCAATCGTTGTTGCTCAACTAACTGCATTGCTTTTCGAATAGGATTGATCCAGCGCTGGCTTTTCGGCTGGTGGTTAGGCTGGATTCTAGCTTTACGCGTGATTCTAAACGCTATAAGAATGGGTTTTTCTTCCCTGCGGTGGTTGCAACCACCATCTCGTTGAGGAATTTGAAAGCTAACATCTGCGCTCAGTATAGCTGGAGCTTCCACGACGCAGTTCATTTCAAATATTTGCACAACAAGGAGGGAATATTTGTTCCACTAATTTCCGACGACGATCTGGGAATTCTTTTTGCTTTGAATGCTTCTTGCCGGTTCGGTAAAATTCGTATCCATGTGGACAGGGGCCGGGCATCATCTCTCTCTGGTGCTGGGGCATCATCAGGGGGTCGGGCATGATGTCTCTCTACTCGCTGCTGCCTCTTCTAACGAGTGTACGCCGCGGCGCTCCTTGTAGGTCCACGGCAGCACCATCTGTCCCCGGTGCTAGTGGTAGCCGGATCGTTCGTACGGTCGATGTGGAGGACGATGCGGACATTGAGGATCGGTCTCCTCAAGATGATGAGGATGAGTTGATGTTTCCTGAATTGGTAGATCGATGCGAGTAGCGAGGCAATGGAGGATCAATACATGGAAGATATTGCTTTTGGTGCCAGATTTGATGACACTGATGATGAAGAGAAGAATGAGAATAATGACAGCCTCGTTTTAGCCGATTACGAAGGTGAAGACTTGCCAACAATTGAGTGGAACAGGGAGGATCCCCAGCTTGTAGAAGGCACCGTGTTTCAAACGATGATGGACTGCCGTAATGCAATTACTACATATCACATTCTCACTAAGAATAATTTTGAGGTTGTTAAAAGTGAGCCAGGTAGGGTCACAATTAAATGCCCATACCCAAGGTGTAGGTTTAGGCTGCATGCATCCACAATGCGCGAAGCGGCTTGGTTCGGGTACTACGCCAACCGGTTGTGTATTTAGATCACGGTGTAAAATTTGTTATCTATTACTCGACATCCCTTATCATTATGTTTCAGATAAAGAAGAATAAGGAGATCCATAGGTGTCCATCTCTAGGGGAGAGCCGAGCTGAAAACAAAGCTAGCGAAGACTAGGTGGTTGGCGAGATATAATCCTAGATTGGCTGAGAGAAGATCCTTCACTTGGTCCAACGGCACTCGTAAAAAGGTGGTTGAGAAGTATAAAATGGAAGTACCTTACATGAGGATGTTCTATGCAAAGGAAATGGCTCTTGACAAGATCAATGGTCCATGGAATGAAAGCTTTCGGTTGCTTTACACTTTCAAAGCTGAAGTGGAGATGGCTAGTCCGAGGTAGTGTTGTAGCGATAGACAAGCATACGAGTTCCCTACAAATTGAAAAGCGGGAAGGTAATGCACAAGGAATGTTTCAGAAGGGCTTTTGTTTGTTTCAAAGCTTGCTGGAAAGGCTTTTTGGACGGTTGCAGGCCTTATTTGGCCATGGATGCATCAGCTCTTCATGGCAGGTTTAAAGGACAGCTAGTTGTTGCTACTGCAGTTGATGGACATAATTGGATGTTCCCTGTTGCTTATGGGGTTTTGGAGGTTGAGTCACAGGAAAGTTGGACTTGGTTTCTGCAGAATTTGCGCGATCTTATAGGTCATCCACCAGGACTTGTTATCCACACAGACGCTTGCAAAGGTTTGGAGACTGCGGTAGAAGCAGTATTCCCTGGAGTGGAGCATAGGGAATGTATGCGACACTTGGTACAGAATTATACAAAGAAATTCAAGGGTAAAGTTTTTACTGACAACCTATGGCCAGCTTCATACACATGCAGCTCTAGGAAGCATTTGTTTCATTTGGATGTGTTGTATAAATAAAAACCTGGGGTGAAGGAGTACTTGGATGAACATCATGGTAGGGTGTGGTCAAGAAGCCAATTCAATGAAATTTGCAAGGTAGACTATGTAACAAGTAACCTTGCGGAGAGTTTCAATTCAAAGGTCAAGTCATTGAAAGGGCTTATGCTTGTGGCAAATATTTGATAAGATTAGGCGGATGATCATGATAAAGATCGATCTGCGTCAAAGAATTGCATCCACAAATTATGTTGGCCATCTCATGCTCCCATCTTTGATTAAGTCTTTGCATGAGAGGGCAAAACAATTGAGGATGCAATGCGTCGAAAAGGAATGGAGGCTGAGGTAACCTACACCGACGGTAAAAACAGGCGGTGGAGGTATCCGATGAGTTTGGTTGATAGGACATACCATTGTAGGGGATGGCAGATCCGTGGGATACCCTGCATACATGCATTGTTTTTCATGAGTGTTATAGGGGGTGAAGAAGGTGAAGTTGATCCGTATGTGTCAGAGTATTTCTCTGTTGCCAAATTTAGGGTTGCATATGCTATGAATGTTCCTACCTTGTTGGGAAAAGACCAATGGATGAAAGTCGATCCAGGCTTCAAACTGTACTCTCCAGTATTGACTAGACCGGCAGGTAGGCCGAGGAAGAATAGGATCGAGCTAATGCGAGAGGGTGGTGCACCGATTCGAAAACGTAAGTGCAAACGTTGTGGAATCCCTGGACACATTGCTAGGCTTTGTAAAAATGGAGTTGACCCAGCTTTTGGAATGGAAGATCGGGCGGGAGCAGAAAATGCAGAGGAGAATGAAGCAGCAATTCAACTTGAGATTGAAGCGACCAGTTCAACATGAGGTGATTGAAGCAGCAAATGCAGAGGAGATTGAAGCAACAGTTCAACATGAGGAGATTGAAGCAGCAAATGCAGAGGAGATTGAAGCAGCAGTTCAACATGAGGAGATTGAAGCAGCAAATGCAGAGGAGATTGAAGCAGCAGTTCAACATGAGGAGATTGAAGCAGCAAATGCAGAGGAGATTGAAGCAGCAATTGAACATGAGGAGATTGAACCGATGGATCGAGAGCAGAGGGAATAGATGGATGTAGAATGGCTTCAACCGATGAGTCTAGAGGAGAGGGAACAGTATAGTCGAGAATGCCTCGAAAGTAGTAAGGCCATGATAGAAGCTAACTTCGAAGAGTACATGGCAGAATAAAAAGCACAAGCTTTGCAGAAGAAGAAGAACAAGAAAGAGGGCAAAAGGAAGGTAGACACCGGTAATATCCCTGGTACGGTTACCCGGAGTAAGGTGGTGGCCCCGGCGAGTCACACCAGGAGCAAGAGAAAGATTTTATTCTGAACAACTAATTTGAATTTGTATGAACAATTTGTATTGTGGTTCCCTTTGTATTGGGGATCCCTTTGTGTTGAACAATTTGTATTGGGGATGCCTTTGTGTTGAACAATTTGAATTTGTATGAACAATTTGTATTGTGGTTCCCTTTGTATTGGGGATCCCTTTGTGTTGAACAATTTGAATTTGTATGAACAATTTGTATGCCACATTTAAGCCACATTTATCATTTTAGGGTTTTAGGGTTTAGGGTTTTAGGGTTCAATTCAAAATAATTCAAAACATGGTGGAACCTTCCCATGGAGCCTTGTTATGTTACCTACAACCTAGAGAAATAATAATGGAAAAGGAAATATAGAGATATGAAGTTTTTATGCCAAAAGCTTCAAAACCACTTCCTAGTCCATGAGCTACTAGATATGAAGATGCGGGGCTTTCGCTCAATACACCTCCCAAATACCCACTATGCTTACAAACTTTGTCCAAATGAGTCCAAATTCGTCACACTTGTGTATCTTTGAGTTGCAAACAATATCTAGTCGGCCAAAATGTAATATATTGTTCAAATAACACAATTTTACAATTTTTATGCCAAAAGCTTCAATTTCCCTTAGTCCGTTTATTATTTGAGTGCCCCTGTTTTACTTAGTGTTACTCAGTTTTCCCCCTCCGAGCCCACTTGTTTTACTCAGTCATACTCAGTTTTGCCCTTCCGATAAACATTTCCTCACTTTTCCCCCTCTTAGTTCTACTCAGTTTTCCTAACTTGTACTCACTGGCTGATCTCTGATTGGTCGAGATGTATGTCACACGGATCTTGGTTAGTTGAAAGCTCAACGAACGCTTGCACCGTTCGATCATTTATGATCGGACGGCCTGTATCTCTCTCTCTACCACGATGGACGCATACGGAGACAAGAGCAGAGCACATACCTACCAACCCTGGCAGTCGCATATTCCAGTCGCATCCTCCTCTCTCGTATTTCCTCTCTTACTACGGCGGTCGCGGCGGCGCGGATCTAACCGTGCGTGCGGCGGCGCGGATCTAACCGTGCGTGCGGCGGCGTGCGGCGGCGCGGATCTAACCGGTGCGTGCGGCGGCGTGCGGCGGCGCGGATCTAACCGTGCGTGCGCCGTGGATCTAAGAGTGCTGGTGAGGATCTAACCGTCGAAATAGTTGAAATGTCTCTCTCTGTCTCTCTCTGTCTCTAACCGGTGAGGATTCTATTCTCAGATCTGTTGAATGATGAAGAACACCAAGACGGCGGCCGTGCCGACAGTGGTCATCGATGCCACGAACATTGAAGCCATCGCCTACAACATCGCTTCGACGGCGCAGACCCGGCCTTCAATGTCGGAGCCTGTTGATGTCTCACTTCCGGTGCCGAGAGTGCGAATCGATGCCAAGACGATTGAAGCCATCGTCTACAACCGCGCTGCAAAGCCGCCGATCCAACCCTCCGCAGATCCGTCGCTGATGAAGTACACCAAGACAGCGGCGGTTCCGACACTCGGTCATCGATGCCACGAACATTGAAGCCATCGCCGATAACATCGCTTCAACGTTTGATGGCGCAGATGACCGTGTTCGACGCCGCAAATTGGGATAAATTATGATAAATTTGTATTTTTCAATTTCCAAATGGGATAAAATTGTTCGAACTACTACCTCCGTCTCAAAAAAAGCTTCTCCACGTTCTTGATGTGTCCATGTACATCCGTATGTATGATTTGAATTCTATCCCAACTTGATTGGGAAGATATTGATATGTATTTGATCCGGAGGCTGGTACATGCTTTCACTTTTGGGATCCCTTCACTTTTATAAAATGTTCATGCATTCTAAAATTATCGTGCGCATTACTTAGCACAAGTAGGAAATTGTACACCAAAATACGAGTGCTTAGAGCCACAACAAAATACGAGTGGTTAGAGCCATCTACTGAATAACAATTCTATACTAAATCGTCTACCGTAACCACATAACCGCTAGGACAGGGATGACACCTAATAAAACTGCACGAGATGAATCTACTTTTCTCCTCTCCCATCACTTTAAGTTCATGTTCTAGATTTTCTACCACTTGATCAAATACGGCAAGATCTGTCTCAACTCACAACTTCTCCTTGCGAATAAGCTCCGAATTCTTCTTTTCTTCCTCCACAATACGCTTCAGCTCGAATATCATCAGGTTTTTACGGGCCAATTCATCACCTAAATTGGCCACCTTCTCCTCCAAATCCATCCTCTGGCTACACCACCGGGTTGATTCATCTTGGTATGCAATGTACCATGGATCATCGGCTTGCACGGCTAACTGTAACAATAATGGAAAAAAGAACAACTGAAATCACCCCAACAGGCCATGGCGGAACTTCAAATTCAACGGTAGTACAGAGAGCTGAAGCTAGAAACCTGCACTTCCGACGAGGTAGGAGAAGTAGAACGTGGTCACGACATGATCGAATCCCCACCCTCGCCGGTGTACCCGCTACGACCAGACATTGAGGACTATTTCGTACCTGCAAACTCCAATAAATTACGGGAACCGAATCGATTAGGGGGCGGGGGAGGCAGAAGCGGAGGTCTTACCAAGCTATACCAATTGGTGCGCGGAACAAATCCCGGTCGTCGTGGGCGGTGGATCTGCTTGCGGCGGACTTTCCTGCGGTGGGTACAATGCTTGCGGACGAAACAAGTGCTGGAGCCGTGGTTGACGTGCAGCGCCGCAGTTCGTCCGACGCCGCCGGGGGACAGAGCCGGTGGCGCGACGAGGCGCCGGCGATGGCTGCTCCGTCCGACGGTGGGGAACGAGCTGCCAGTGGTTCTCCGGTCTAGCTTAAGAATAATTAATTAGCGAACTTGTTGCTTCTCTCTATGATATTCTCTAAAGACATATATCAGAGCGGCAATATGTGAGTTTTCCTGAAAAATAGACGACCCATCGGTCATTGGCTGCGCAGGCCCCACAGCGGCAATATATGATTTTTTCTCTCTAAATAAGTAGACGATCCCACTGGTCATTGGCTGCGGCAGCCACACAGAGCGACAATATGTGTCTTTTCCTGAAAAATAGACGACCCCACTGGTCATTGGCTGCGGAGGCCCCACAGAGCGGCACTATATGATTTTCTCTAAATAAATAGACGACCTCACTGGTCATTGGCTGCGGCAGCCCCATAGAGCGGCAATATATGTCTTTTCCTGAAAAATAGACGACCCCACTGGTCATTGGCTGCGGAGGCCCCACAGAGCTGCAATATATGAGTTTCTCTAAATAAATAGACGACCCCACTGGTCATTGGCAGCGGCAGCCCCACAGAGCGGCAATATATGTCTTTTCCTGAAAAATAGACGACCCCACTGGTCATTGGCTGCGGCAGCCCTATAGAGCGGCCCCATTTGTCATTGGCAGCACCGCGTATAAAATCATGAAATAAAACAGCCCACACGTCAGCGATAGATGGATGGCTGCTTCGACGTGTCTCCTGACCCTACCCGTCAGCACGAGACAGTCAGGGAGGACCTGCCCCTATGCGGCCCCACCCGGTCAGACTAACGGTCAAGGCCTCTGACCTGACGGCTACCGGCCGTTCCAGCACTTGTGCGTGTTTCAAACTAGAGGAGGGGAAAACTGAGGAAAAACTAAGGGACTGGGGAAAACTGAGTACAACTAACGAACCAGGGGCACGAAAATAGAAATCCCAAAAAGGAAATAGCCAAAAATCAGAGCGTGAAAAATAGTCCAAGAAAACAAACTTTTATTTTACATAGAGGATGGCATGTGGGTCCCATTTTGCAGCAGCGGTCTCAACGTTTCAAATGCGGCTTGAGATCAAAACAAAAATAAAGTAGCCAGAAATTAGGGGAAAAAACTCCAAGAAAAGAAAGTTTATTATACATAGAGGATGACATGCGGGTCCCAAGGCGGCAGCTTACTCAACGTTTCCAAGGCGGCAGGGGAACAAAAGAAAAAGGAAATAGCCAAAAATTAGAGGGTGAAAAAAAATCCAAGAAAAGAAACTTTATAGTTCATAGAGGATGACATGCGGGTCCCATGAGGCAGCAGCGTCCTCAACGTTTCCAAGGCGGCAGGGGATCAAAAGAAAAAGGATGTATCCCTGCTGGGGCTGCATGGCCATCTAGGCTTTCTAACCTGCTGGATGCCTTTTGACTCGTACAATTTCAACCCACTCCAAAACAGGAAAGTCCTATGCTTCGCAAAAACAAGGAGATTCAACATATTAGTTTGTTTACGTAAAAATAAAGATATAATTTATCCGTTTGCAATAGCTCAGAGCGAAATACACTTTTTATTGTCTGCAAAATAATCAAGATATCACATGTTTCTTGTACGGGGAGGATGACATCGGGACCCATGAGCCAGCAGCGTCACCAAAGTTTTAAAGGCGGCAGGGGATCGAAAGAAAAAATAAATCAAAAATCGGTTGGTAAAAAAATCGATGAAAAGAAACATTTATCGTTCTGTGGGGATGACATGCGGGACCCATGTGGCAGCAGCATCCTCAACGTTTCCAAGGCGGCACGGGATCCAAAAAAAAGGCAAAATAGCCAGAAATTATGGGTCAAAATAACTCCAAGAAAAAAAGGGTTATCATTCATAGAGGCTGACATGTGGTACCCATTAGCCAGCAGAGTCCTCAACGTTCAAAGGCGGCAGGGGATCAAAAGAAAAAGAAGTAGCCAGAAATTAGGGGTAAAAAATAACTCCAACAAAGGAAACTTTTATTGTTTATAGAGGATGACATGCGGGACCCATGAGCCAGCAGCTTCCTCAACGTTTCAGAGGCGGCATGAGATCGAAAGAAAAAGGAAAGTGACCAAATATCAGGAGCAAAAAAAAATCCAAGAAAAGAAACTTTTATTGTACATAGAGGATGACATATGGGTCCCACTAATACAAGCTCTTTCGCTCCAAGATCTTGCAAGTTGATTGTACATAGAGGATGACATGCGGGCCCCATGTGTCAGCAGCTTACTCAACGTTTCCAAGGCGGCAGTGCATCAAAAGAAAAAAGAAATAGCCAAAAATCAGAGGGTGAAAAATAAATCCAACAAAGGAAAGGTTTATTGTTCATAGAAGCTGACATCTCGGACCCATGAGCCAGCAGCGTCCTCTACGTTTCGAAGGCGACTGGGGATCGAAAGAAAAAAAGGCAAATAGCTAGAAATTAGGGGTAAAAAATAACTCCAAGAAAGGAAATGTTTATTGTTCATAGAGGCTGACATGTGGAACCCATGAGCCAGAAAGTCTTCAACGTTTCAAAGGCGGCAGGGGATCAAAAGGAAAAGGAAGTAGCCAGAAATTAGGGGTAAAAAATAACTCCAAGAAAGGAAACTTTTATTGTTCATAGAGGATGACATGCGGGACCCATGAGCCAGCAGCTTCCTCAACGTTTCAAAGGCGGCATGAGAACGAAAGAAAAAGGCAAGTGACCAAATATCAGGAGCCAAAAATAATCCAAGAAAAGAAACTTTATTTTACATAGAGGATGACACGCGGTTCCTATGAGCCAGCACCTTACTCAACGTTTCAGAGGCGGCATGAGATCGAAAGAAAAAGGCAAGTGACCAAATATGAGGACCCAAAAATAATCCAAGAAAAGAAATTTTATTGTACATAGAGAATGACATGCGGGACCCATTTTGCAGCAGCGGTCTCAACGTTTCCAAGGCGGCACCGAAAAGAAAAATGAAGTAGCCAGAAATCAGGGGGTGAAAAAAATCCAAGAAAAGAAAGATTTCAATTGGGCTACATCTGGACATCTGGGCCTTCGAACTATCATGCTGGGCCTTTTGACTCGTACAATTTCAACCCACTCCAAAACAGGAAAGTTCGGATTTTTCTCAAAAAAAACAGGAAAGTCCTATGCTTCGCAAAAACAAAAAACAAGGAGATTCAACATATAAGTTTGTTTATGAAAAATAAAGATTTAATTCATCCATTTGCAATAGCTCAGAGCGAAATACACTATTTATTATATGCAAAATAATAAGATATCACATGTTTCTTGTACGGGGAGGCTGACATCGGGGACCCATGAGCCAGCAGCGTCGTCAACCTTTTAAAGGCGGCAGGGGATCGAAAATTAAAAAAACAAAAATAAGTTGGTAAAAAAATCCAACAAAAGAAAACATTTATCGTTCTGAGAGGATGACATGCGAGACTCGTGAGGTAGCAGCATCCTCAACGTTTATTGTTTATAGAGGCTGACATGTGGGACCTGATACGTCTCCGACGTATCGATAATTTCTTATGTTCCATGCCACATGATTGACTATATCTACATGTTTTATACATAATTTGTCATATTTATGCATTTTCCGGAACTAACCTATTGACGAGATGCCGAAGGGCCAGTTGTTGTTTTCTGCTGTTTTTGGTTTCAGAAATCCTAGGAAGGAAATATTCTCGGAATCGGATGAAATCAACGCCCAGCATCTTAGAATCCCCGGAAGCATCCAGAACACCCGAGAGCCGCCAGAGAGGGGACACAGGCCCCCCAGGTGATAGGCCGGCGCGGCCCAGGGGTGGCCCGTGCCCCCCTGTGGTGACACCGCCTCGTTGACCCTCCGACGCCGCCTCTTCGCCTATAAGAAGCCCCTCGACCTAAAACCTCGATACGGAAAAGCCACGGTACGAGAAACCTTCCAGAGCCGCCGCCATCGCGAAGCAAAGATCTGGGGGACAGGATTCTCTGTTTCGGCACGCCGCCGGGACGGGGAAGTGCCCCCGGAAGGCTTCTCCATCGACACCGCTGCCATCTCCACCGCCATCTTCATCAACGCTGTTGTCTCCCATGAGGAGGGAGTAGTTCTCCATCAAGGCTCGGGGCTGTACCGGTAGCTATGTGGTTAATCTCTCTCCCTATGTACTTCAATACAATAATCTCATGAGCTGCCTTACATGATTGAGATTCATATGATGATGCTTGTAATCTAGATGTCATTGTGCTAGTCAAGTGGATTTTACTTATGTGATCTCCGGAGACTCCTTGTCCCACGTGTGTAAAGGTGACGAGTGTGTGCACCGTGTGGGTCTCTTAGGCTATATTTCACAGTAATACTTATTCACTCGTTATGAATGGCATAGTGAGGTGCTTATTTATATCTCTTTATGATTGCAATGTGTTTTATATCACAATTTATCTGTGTGCTACTCTAGTGATGTTATTAAAGTAGTTTATTCCTCCTGCACGGTGTAATGGTGATAGTGTGTGCATCGTGTTAGTACTTGGCGTAGGCTATGATTGTGATCTCTTGTAGATTATGAAGTTAATTATTGCTATGATAGTATTGATGTGATCTATGCCTCCTTTCGTAGCGTGAAGGTGACAGTGTGCATGCTATGTTAGTACTTGGTTTGGTTATGTTGATCTGTCATGCACTCTAAGGTTATTTAAACATGAATATCGAATATTGTGGAGCTTGTTAACTCCGGCATTGAGGGTTCGTGTAATCCTACACAGTTAGTGGTGTTCATCATCCAACAAGAGAGTGTAGAGTCTAGCATCTATCTATTTATTCTGTTATGTGATCAATGTTGAGAGTGTCCACTAGTGAAAGTATAATCCCTAGGCCTTGTTCCTAAATACTATTATCGCTGCTTGTTTACTGTTCTACTGCATTTGTACTGTCCGCAATATTACCACCATCCATCACATGCCAGTCCTGGGCAAAGCACTTTTCTGGTGCCGTTGCTACTGCTTATACTTATTCATACCACCTGTATTTCACTATCTCTTCGCCGAACTAGTGCACCTATTAGGTGTGTTGGGGACACAAGAGACTTCTTGCTTTGTGGTTGCAGGGTTGCATGAGAGGGATATCTTTGACCTCTTCCTCCCTGAGATCGATAAACCTTGGGTGATCCACTTAAGGGAAATTTGCTGCTGTTCTACAAACCTCTGCTCTTGGAGGCCCAACACTGTCTACAAGAATAGAAGCTCCCGTAGACATCAGGACCCATGAGCTAGCAGCGTCGGCAACGTTTTAAAGGCGGCAGGAGATCGAAAGAAAAAATAAGCCAAAAATCAGTTGGTAAAAAAATCCAAGAAAAGAAATATTTACCGTTCTGGGAGGATGACACGTGGGACCCATGAGGCAGCAGCATCCTCAACGATTCCAAGGCGGCAGGGGATCAAAAGAAAAAAAGGAAATATCTAGAAATTAATTAGGGGTTCAAAATAAATCCATCAAAGGAAACTTTTATTGTTCATAGAGGATGACATGTTGGACCGACCTGCCAACAGCGTCCTCATCGTCAAAGGGGGCAGGAGATCAAAAGAAAAAGGCAAATAGCCAGAAATTAGGGGTCAAAAATAACTCCAAGAAAGGAAACTTTTATTGTTCGTAGAGGATGACATGCGGGACCCATGAGCCAGCAGCTTACTCAACGTTTCAAAGGCCGCATGAGATCGAAAGAAAAAGGCAAGTGACAAAATATCAGGAGCCAAAGATAATCCAAGAAAAAAACTTAATTGTACATAGAGGATGACATGCGGGTCCCAATTAGCAGCAGCGGTCTCAACATTTCAAATGCGGCTTGAGATCAAAAGAACAAGAAAGTTGATTGTACATAGAGGATGACATGCGGGTCCCATTTGTCAGCAGCTTACCCAACGTTTCCAAGGTGGCAGGGGATCAAAAGAAAAAGGAAATAGCGAAAAATCAGAGGGTGAAAAAAAATACAAGAAAAAAAGATCTTGATC
>NC_061508.1:252578643-252594708 GCF_022539505.1 Lolium rigidum | reverse complement strand
CGGATCATTTTCAAACTTATAAAATGACTTCCTATATATGAATCTTATTCTCCGGACCATTCCGGAACTCCTCGTGATGTCCGGGATCCCATCCGAGACTTCGAACAATACTTCGAACTCCATTCCATATTCAAGTTCTACCATTTCAACATCAAACCTTAAGTGTGTCACCCTACGGTTCGCGAACTATGTGGACATGGTTGAGTACTCTCTCCGACCAATAACCAATAGCGGGATCCGGAGATCCATAATGGCTCCCACATATTCAACGATGACTTTAGTGATCGAATGAACCATTCACATACGATACCAATTCCCTTTGTCACGCGATATTTTACTTGTCCGAGGTTTGATCATCGGTATCACTCTATACCTTGTTCAACCTCGTCTACTGACAAGTACTCTTTACTCGTACCGTGGTATGTGGTCTCTTATGAACTTATTCATATGCTTGCAAGACATTAGACGAAATTCCACCGAGAGGGCCCAGAGTATATGTGGCACCCCCGGGATCAGGGTTAGACAAATACTAGATCTTCGTCTGACATAAGCCTAACCTAGAGCTCGAGAGACTACAGTGAGAGAATCGGTAACACAACAATGACTCTACGACTCAAAAAGTAATACAAGCTCATAACTGAGCGAAGAACCAAAGTATTACAAGCAGAGGTCACTGACCTGACATACATCAATCAACGGAAGCGAAGTTATGCTATTAGACATAGCAAGATATCAAAAAGGCCTAAGAGGCCAGGAGCATAACGGCGACGTCCCAGCCCATAGATTCCAGGCTGCCACCTGGGAACCCCAAGCTACTCGTCGATGTAGAACTAGAAACCACCATCTGTTGGAGCGACTTCTTCTGAAACAAAATCATGCAAAGCTGAGTACAGGGACTCAGCAAGACTTAGTACAACCTTTTCGCAAAGCTGGTATGCGGGCTTTCTGTGGAGCTTCTTTTGCGTAAAGCCAGTTTTCCTTTGTAAGACAAGAGAGAGAGGAGAAGCTCGACTACTCAGAAACCTTTAAAAGGGGATAAGAGAGCGATATCTCTATCTCTATTGATCACCATATTGTATCCACCAATCTTCATCATCTCGAACCACTATCCTCGGATTCCCCCCTCAACACCCGGAGAAGGTATCCGTAAGCACACATTGTTTGCCAAATTTTACGATGAGGTTAAAGTTGTCTATGATCACAGAATCCATTCCCAAGTAGTCCGTAACCGTGGACACGGCTTTTCGAAAAGATTTAACCCTGCAGGGGTGCACAACTTTACCCACACGTGCCAACCGACTATTAATGCCAGAATCATTAGCTCTCTTCCTTGGAAAGCCGGCAGAGGGTGGTTGACCACAACCTTTACCTTGCTGTCGCCGATACCATGAGTCACGCGCTAAGGATTGTTCCGCCGTAACGGGTCAAGTCCCGAAGTCGGTCCTTAACGATGTGAGCCGAGGTGGGTTTCCCCAGAGGCCGCAACCCCCAGCCACCACGACCACGCTTACCTGCCTGTTATGTACCTTTACCCCCAAAGCAGAATGCAATGCATATGTCGAGATAACGCGCAAACTATGTGACTCATGGAATCTACTAGGCAAGTTAGTGAGTCGAGAGGGTACCATAATAGGGCCTCGCGTGGTTGTACGCTCAGTCTTGGTTCAAGAGGCGAGAACTCGGTTCCTAGGGTCGGCAGAAACGAAACAACCCACCACATCCCAATGTGGCCTCTCGTCTGAGCCTTTAATCATGTTTAACAACATCTCTATACTTACCTCGTCAACCTGTCATGCTAGTTTCATTTCTTTGTATGGCTCCAGTCGGAAGACCGGAGTTGCAGCGTAAAAAACGAAGCATGGCTAAGCATAAAGATATAAAGGCTCTAGCGGTGCACACATGCCAAACCTAGTTATGCTAGGAGCAGTGGATTAGGGTATTTGAGGCTACAAGGGTGGAACATGCAATAGATAGGGTAACTCTACCTATCGATAAAAGACAGCTGAATTGTATGCAATATGTAGGAACCAGAGTAAAAGCATTTCGAAATCATATATGAACCAGGCTAGGGCTTGCCTTGTTCCTGACAAACCGAAGTGGATCTTCGATAAACTTGTACTTGACTTGTTCGTCGGAGGATAGGAATTGATCATCGGTGTTGTTGATCTTCATCGTCTCATACTCGTGCTCTATCGATCGCGAAGAAGCAAATACTAGAAAGAGAGAAATAACAATCAATACATGGCATCGATGCAATGCGCATACAAGTATGAATGATATGTCATATTAATGGAATTGAGTAAACCCTAGGTGCATCATCAGATTAAAGGGGTTCCGGCATCGAACCCCGACATATGAGAGGGGTTGATTAGGGTTTTCTACTAAGCTCCACTTTTAATGGGTTCAATCATGTATGAAACATGTATAAACAAATAGTAAAGGTTTTCCTGATCAATTTGATATATAATTTTATATTTTACTGATTTAATAATAATTATTTACCAATTACTGAAATAAACAGAAAATAGAAAAAGCTTTATTGCGTCATGCTGACGTCATGCTGACGTCAGCACGACCTTGAGCTCGCAGGTGGAGCAGCAATCGGCCGATTCGGGCCGCAATAGGGCGTGGGCGCGGGGGCAAAAGATGCAGCTCAACGCGGGGAGGCTTTTGGTGGCGGCGCCGCCCACCAATGGTCGCCGGAGCGACCACGGCGGCGATGGCCGGCGGCTAAGCTCGCAGGTTCGCGTGGCGGTGGTGCTAGAGAGCGAGAGGGAGAGGGATATGGGGTCCAGGAGGACCGCTAGCTCACCAGGAGCTCGGAGAAGTCGACGGCGAGGCCGGAGGTTGTCGGGAACGCCGGCGGGAGGCGAAGTCCGGCGGCACGGGCGGAGCTCGGTTCGGTCGATTCGAGCCGCCCCGGCGTGTGCTGGTGGTTGGAGGAGGACGGGAGCGACGCGGCGAAGCTCCGGGGCTGCTCGGCCGAGCGCGGGGAGGGGCAGAACGGCGGCGGCGACGAGCGTTGGCCGGGCCAGGGTTCCTCCCGCGCGGCGCAGAGAAGAGGAGAGGGGAGAAGGCGCGCGAGGTGAGGAGAGGATAGGGCAGAGGAGGAGGGCGTCGGCGGGCTTATCCCCTCGCCCAGGGGCGGCGACGAGGATCTCCACGGCGAGGCCGTCGATCGAGCGGCCGGACGAGAGCCAGGCAGCTCTCTGTCTGCCTGTCGAAAAAGACAGGCCATTTTTCCCAAAACCCCCTGCAGTTTTGGTGTTTGCCTGGAGAAAAAAAACAGGGGAAAACTACTCTATTTTGGTGTTTTGAAATCTTTTAAAGATTCAAAATGTCTCTAAAAATTTAGGGAAAACATTTTATGTCCTTCCCAATAATATTTGAGGATCGACATATTTAGGTTTTCGAAGTTTGAAATATTTCAAATAGAGGAAGAGATGCATATATTAAGGTTTCCACTTCAAATTAAGGTGCCAATTTTTCTTAATGCAATTTACATGATGCTCATGATGCACAAAACAACTCCTAATTAGGGTTGGCTAAAACAGGGCTGTTACAACTCTATCCCCCTTACAAGAATCTCGTCCCCGAGATTCCTAAGGTAGGAAAAGAGACGGTAACAAGGACTACACCGGTCTTCAACGAAGTTGTCGATGCCATGATGATCTTCTTTGTTGAGGAAGTTGATCCACGACATCATGAATGAAGTTGACCCACAACACCATGAATGAAGTGCTTCATTTTCTTCCCTTGAGGTTGTTGCTCAACTGCACCTAAAGGAAAGAGGGAATAACTCGGGAACGATGGATCTTCAAGAAGATCGAGTATCTCATGGGTAACTCATGGAAAAGAGTGTTCAAAAGCATCTCTTGAGCTAACAAACATGAAACACGTCAAGGTAAAGGAGGAGATGAAAGAATTTTCAAAGTTTGGTAGGCAATTGCTCCACACTTTACAAGAATACGAAGAGACAAGGTAGCGAAGAGTTAAACTGCCTTTGATACCATAACGAGGCACTCTTAGAGAGGGTGACTCGTAGAAGCATGAATAATTATACAACGAGAGCAACTTTAGACTTCATAGTCATAGTCGCTCTTTGGGCAAGGTTACATGAAATGATTGTTGTCTACTCAAAAGGCTAGGGCCTAGATGACTGACGAATTCACACAACGTGCGAATTGATTGGAACTTCAGGTACTAACCAAAGGAAACAGAAGGGTACTGTCTTGGGAGATGCCAAAGATCAGCTGTGGGGAGTGAAATTTCTCCGAATGAAGTTCCTGTCACCGGAGAAATGATTTCGAGGGATTGACCACCGAGAGACATTTAGCAACTTTGCTTATAATGTTCTCACTAATATCATAGACACCAATTTTAGGCTATTGATGAGCCTTAAATTGGTCATCGAGTCTTGGTCGAACTTCGGAATTCAAAAGATGCTACGAGGGCAACTCTTAGAATAATCCGCACAAGATCCTTATAGAGAGTGGTTATTACTGATGATTGAAGAGATGATGACATTAGGCCTTCCGGCTAATTGTGTTAACCATGACATCAATCTTGCCGGATTTACAAAGAGCCCTATGTCAAGAATCCTTGAGAAACACTAACCATCATTGCCGCTTGAGATTCAGCTTAGGTTAGGTGTAATGATATTTCAGACTTAGCAAGTCCATATAGAAATTTGCAATAGATACCTCCAAGGTAAAGATGCTAGATTCTCAAGATATAGACTACAATGTCAAGCTCCAAATGATTGAGATAGATTGCGTAATCCATGTGGTTGCGATTGCTAAAAGGAAATTGCGCTCATATGAACTACTTGAAGTGAGACATAATTGAGTCCTAGTGGGGACATCAAAGAAGATTTTGAAGTTCTTAAACTTCTTCTCTTTCTTGAACAAACCAGTTAGTGGCTTAGTGTGCACAAAGGAAATTTTCAAGGAAATGGAGGTAACAACCTACCATCTCAAGAATATTCCGCACATGCATAACCGACTTGCGATGATTCCCGAGGAAAGGAAAGGGAACTCTACTCGGATCCACGGCGACATCTTTCAGCAAATGCACGTGAACCAGAGAAGGTCACTTCCAACATCCAGAACACATGTTTCATGATAACACAAAGATGGTTCTCAAAAGTTTCCAATATTAGTGCCAACTGTTCAATATGAATCTCTTTAATCATGGAGGAAATAAGAATGTCATCGATGGGCTCAATAACAAACTTATCAAGATACTCCAATGAGGGACTCATATTCTCTATGCTGACGTCAGCACGACCTTGAGCTCGCAGGTGGAGCAGCAATCGGCCGATTCGGGCCGCAATAGGGCGCGGGCGCGGGGGAAAAAGATGCAGCTCGACGCGGGGAGCTTTTGGTGGCGGCGCCGCCCACCAATGGTCGCCCGAGCGACCACGGCGGCGATGGCCGGCGGCTAAGCTCGCAGGTTCGCTTGGCGGTGGCGCTAGAGAGCGAGAGGGAGAGGGATATGGGGTCCAGGAGGACCGCTAGCTCACGAGGAGTGTAATGTCCCAGGTTTAGAGACGATCGAGGGGTAGATTTTAGAAAGGGATGTGCATTGCATAGTAAATTCTGGGGAAATTTCGCGCTTTTAAACAAAAACTGCATCGAAGGGGGACAAGTTTCTCTCTCGACACCTTACAGGGTTAGGGTTTCGAGAGTGCGACAAACTTGTATCTCACTTCACTAGTTTAGGGTTTTGAGAAGAGAGGGGAGAGTTTGCATGATTGAATTCTAACTAAAGTGACATGGTTGAATTCAAACCAATGATGAATTTGAATTTCAAATTCAAACATTAAATAATTACCCTAAATAATTCAATTGTGAGGAAATTCATTAAGTAAATTATAAATAATAAACAATATGAGCAATTAAAGTAAAGTAAAGCTCATTAGAGAAAAACCTTGAGCTTTATTGATCATCACACAATTTACATTGTCATTACATTATTCATAAGAGAAAAGAAATGAATAATACAACAAATTACAAGAATTGCTCAAATAAGAAAAAGAAGATTACAAATAATGACCTATCCTAAATTACAAGTCTAGTTTCATAAGATGATTGAATCTGATGATCTTCATCTTCACTTGATTACATCCTTGATTCCCTGCACAAAATCACAACAAAAAGAAGTTATGCCAAGTGGCATAGCCACTTGGCAGGTTAGAAATCAAATGAAAATAGGGAATGATCAGATAGGACCAAAGTGGTCGAGCTGATCCATGCCACAGTCAAGTTCCAGGCCCAGGTGCACAGCACATGCCTACACACACACACAGCCTGCTCACAGGGCTGTGTGCATGCAGCACACACACACAGTGAGTCACCAAAGTGACAAGCAAGAGCTGTCGACCAAGGAGAGCAAGTGAGCACCATATATAACCTTTTCAGAGCCAAACCCTAGCCATTTGCTTCATCCATCGACGAGCAGCAGTGGTAAGTCACCAAGAACACCAAGAACAGCTAGAACAAGAAGAACAGCCGAGTGCTTGTTCAACTGCATTCAACCTCACCACTGAAACCAAATCAAGATCACCAGGAGGAGCAGGGCAAGTAAACCAACCACAAGCTCATCACAGAAGCAAAACCTCTACATCAACAAATCATCTAGGAGCTGGAGTGAGGTATAAACAAGATCAACCTGAGCAAAACTCTGTTTTGCTCATAAATAAGCATACACTTGCATCACAAAAGCAAAGTGGGTATGAAACCCTGTTTGCATCATCATCTGGCTACTAAGCCTTTTGGTGCAAGCAAACTAGAGAACAGACAGTGGGAGATTTCCAAGGGGAACATTGGCATGTCAACAAGATGACATACCAGAGAAATCCAACCTGGATTAATCCCTAACTAGCCATTCCAAAATCATCCAGCACCTAAAGCCTAGCAAGCCATCAGATATTAGACAGATCCTGTCTATTTTTGTTGTCAACAGTAAAGGTACTTGGAAAACCAACATGGTTACTTCCAGTGAGAGATCCACCAAATCATAGCCAGCCAACAAATAGGGGAGCTACCCTAGGGCAGCACAAGCCTACTGCCAGGGTCACCTCAAACCCTAGATCAACCACACCAACAAGCCAAATACATATATTATCACCCTGGTTGGGTTCAAATGAGGGCTAGGGTTCCCAATCACTGTGGGCATCCATCTAGCCTAATCCAACCAACTGTGATGATCATCACTGTATAGTTCACATCAATTATCCACTGAATTAATTAAAGCAACATAGATAATTGAGATTAACAAGTAAATCATAAAACAGAACCATGCTAATGATCCAATGGATCACTACAAGTGTCAGCAGATGCTTGAGCAAGCACTTGCACTAATCTGTGCCACACACATACATAGAATCAAGTAACAGCATGGCACAGGCAACAATTACATCATATACTGACCAACAGTTAATGAGCACATGAACACCAGAGCCTACCATAGCATGCTAGAGCATGCTAGAGCATCACTAAGCAACAGAGCATAAGCCAAGCATTTAATTGGCCACAGATAATCAACAAGTGCTTCACAGGCAACCAAATAGATAATTCAATAATTGTATCCAGAAGCACATCCAAGGCAGGATGAACCCTAGATCAAGATAAATAAGTAAAGCACTTGGTGCTCATCACTGAATCATGCAGTTAACCAGCAGTAATGCTCAATCAAGCTTACCCATGATATTGAGCACAAGGGACAGCATCTCAGTGCCCTGGAACTTGCAAATTGCAAGGATTACACATGGTAATCAAGCCAGGGCAGTCAAATTGAATACACATGAATTTCTAGCCAGAATAGTAAATAGAACAGAGGCACAGGGAAGGTTCTAAGCCCGATATGCGAGATTCAACAAGCATATGGCTCGGGAACATGCACAGAACTGTGCACAATCAAGATAACAAGAATTAAGCCAGCTAATAGGCAGAATAGAGCAGCACCGTAGCTAGGATTCATAGCAGTAGCTCTAGCAGCAGCAGCACACGCCACACAGCAAGCCAGGCGCAACAGAGCAGCAGCAACAGCACGGCAGGCCCTCCATTGGGAGGAAAGCATTGGCTAGAGCTACTGAGAGAGGAAGAAGAACAGGCACACAGGGGAGAAGAAGAGGTGGAGGACGTACCAGGGTCGAGCAGGCCAACCACCATGGCGGCCACGGCAGCACATGCCAGGGCGCGGCGGCACCAGGCCAAGCCAGGCCATGGCGGCGCCACAGCACCACCCCATCGTGGCGGCCACAGCACCATCTCGCCCGGGGCTTGGGGAACCACGGGATCAAGCGGATCTCGAACCCTAGGCATGGCGGCGAGGGTCGATGGCAAGCGAGGGATGGCGTCAGCTCCAAATCGACGCGGAGAGAATGAATTGCCGTCGTCTGGCAGTTCGATTGCGCCCCATGGCGTAGGCCATGGCGGCCAGAGACCGCCGGAATCGGCCGGCGACGGTGCGGGCGACGCAGGTCGCCAGTGAGAGCGGAGGGGATTAGGGTTAGGACGAGCGGCGCGAGGTGAGGGAGTGAGCGACCGACCGCTCGGGTCGGTTGGACCCGAGCTGGTCTAGCCCAACCCACTGGGCTCCACTGACAGGTGGGCCCAGGGGCAAATCAGTCTTTTCCAAATTTCATTAAAAAAACCATAAATTTGGAAATTCAATAGAAAATTGATAAAAGATCTAAAAAAATAATTAAAAATATGAAAATAGATCAGCATAAAATTCTCTATTTAAATAAAATATCAAAGAGAATTTTTGAAGACAATTCAGAATAAGTCCTATTTTGATGATTTAAATAATCATTTAAATCACATACCTAATTTCCTATAATGAAAAAAAGTCCATTAATGTATTTGGATTTTAAAAACACCTTGACAACATTTCAAGGTTGTATTTTACTTTAAAATCAAGTATCCTCAAAATTATTCTTAGTATTAACCTCTTACATGAAATAATAACGACATCGGGAAGGGGGAACAAACCCTAAAAATGGAATCATGCATAACTGCTTCTTTAACCATTGCCCTTATCGGATAATGATGCTATTTTTCAGAGACAGAGGACAAGGGTCAGTCCACACCTTCCAACTGCAAAACTTTGCAGTGTTCAGGCAAGTTCATCACTTGCTCATATCATTTGAGTATTTTTATCAAATTACTTGCAAAGTACTATGGTTATCACTATTGCACAAAATTCAAAACCACTACTTTCATAACTATGAACATGACTATGTGGTGGGCAATGGAACCATGGATTGTGTTGATATGGTGGAGGTTCCATTGCACGGGTTTATATCCATCTAGGATTAAACAACAAATGTTGCCAGTGATTCTTGTGCCGTAATACCCGTGTTAACCATAAGATCCGGAGTGGGACGGAGTAGTCAAAAGTGTTTCCACCTCTCGTTCATCAACGGATGTGCTTTACCGTAGACACTTGTATCTGTCGGCGGCAAGCGGTAGGCTGGGGAAGCCTTAAGTCCCCACGGCACAGTCCGTAGACACTTGTCGTTCGAAGAACAAGCGGTAGGCTGGGGAAGCCTTAAGTCCCCACGGTATTCCGATCTATGATGGGTTGCAGCCACCGGCGTAGGAGTGTATGGTAGAGCCCAGCACTGTTGTCGTGGTCGGGGTCCACCCTGAAATTACGGGAATAATGGGACCAACATGGACCCAGGGTCGGCGCATGCAACAAAGGGTGGGTGTTCGAGGTAGCGGAGGAACATGATTGGCTAGACCTTATACCGGGCCTCACACCTAAGGAAGTGTGAACGGGAAAGCTGCCCGGTTGGCACCAAGGTTAAGATCTCTTATGGGTAAAGCAACACACCTCTGCAGAGTGTAAAGAACTGTGACATGTCACTCCCTGTTCCGGGATTGAGGAACTGCGAACGCGGCCGGAAAGGAGCTCCATGAAGTTCTAGTAAACCGGTGAAGGCTGACGGACATAGCTCTTTGAAATAAAAGCAATCTCTTGAAGAAACGTTTAACAAAACTTGCATTGGTATTAGACTTTCTGGTCTAATATCGTAGTTAGTGCATTAAACACCTCTTATCTATAATGAACTTGTTGAGTACGCTCGTACTCATACCACTCTTAAATCCCATGCTTAGATTGTCTGAACCGTCTGGAGGAGGACTACGACAACAATAAAGGAGCCGAGATTATCGGCTATGATGAACCTGACCTCTCAGGAGGAGTTGAAGGCGTAGACTATCTCATAGTCTACGGAACCGGGGAGGCTTCCGGTGGAGATCAAGCCTAGAAGAACCTAGTAGTAGTTGTAGCCGAGCAGCACAAACTCTTTATATTTAGCTGCTCGAGGAAATAAATGTATCACTTAATGAGACTTATATATTGTAAACTAAGTTGGGTTCGCCTCGAACCCAGGAGTATTCCTCTTAGGACCCAAGAGGAGCTCCGTGACGACATGTGTATGTTAATTGTAATAATATGTGAATGAGTTATGGACCTTGCTATGTTCTGTTGTACTACTCTGAGGGATGTAATATTTGCGGAATGGTACTTCGTGAATGTTATATCAACGACTGGCATACTACAACATGCGGTGGTATGCGGGGTCACCACAGTTGGTATCAGAGCAAAAGCTTTGACCTTAGGTTGGAACCTAGTAAATGGGACCAAACGTTAGGAGTCAAATAGGACTAATAAAGAATTCTCTAAAAATATGGTGTATATTCAATTGAGAATACAACAATCATATGTTTTAGTGCGATAATTCTTTATTATCTCTATTATGATGCATTATTACTAATCTTATAATCTTTCTATTTCTACAGCCAACATGGCAAGTTCACGACCGGGAAGAAACGTGAAAGTTATGGATTCCACATTGAGCGAATACCAAGGAGGACTTGCTGATATCCTACGAGCCATGTTACTAGAATTTGGGTGCGATCCCCAGATTCCAGTAAAGAAGTACATGTTCTATGATGGTCCTGTATTGGCCAAGTGCAGGGTAGGACTGCGACTTCCCGAATCTTTGGGAATGAGCGTAGTCATGCCAGCTGGAGAAGCTAGGACAACCAACACAGCCTACCATATAGCTGTTATGAGAGCCATAACCGACATACGGGAACATAAGACAAAAGAGCTTATGGATTCCGAGTTCTCCCATATTCCTCATAATCAGGAGGAAGAAGATCCCATGCTCAACCACTACAAATATGCTAAACGCAAACCCATAGCAGCGGCAAAATATATGGATAATAGCCGTAATTTCATATCATTACTCTTTCAGTTGAACCATCATCTGATAGGAGCAATTGATACGATGCTCGAGGAATTCACTGAACCCAAGGAGGAGAGTAGGGGGAAAGAACCTATGGAGAATGTAGTGCACACACCAGTTTATTCAGCTGGTGACTACATCAGTATTGATCCACTTGCACGTGAACCTACACCTGTTACACCTGGGAACTATCTGGGTAGTTCCTATGGGGGATACGAAGGCGGAGAGGAATCCGGAAACAACCATCGTTCCGAGACTCCTATCGAGAATTCCAGGGGTTGGCGTTGGGGATCGGATACTGGAACTCATAGTACTTCTGTGTATTATGATGGAGAGATGAATGATGACGCAACAACCCAGAACCAGAGCTATCCTAGTAACGAAGGAGTGGACGGAGGATATCCGACACAAGTTGAGTCGGGTATGAGTTTTGGTAACCCATATGGTGGGGCTACAGGGGAGTACACCCGATGGGTGGACTATGATGCACTCAACGATCAGTTTGTGAACACTGATTTCTCCTTAGGATCATCGTCTGATTCGGATTACAAGCCAACGGGGAGACCTTATGTTCCAGGGTCTATCAGGAGGACGACACGTTCGACCGGATGGAAGCCTGGGATGTACCGGGAGTGAAGATCGACTAGAGTCCACCAAGGGAGGCGAGGCTATAATACACAAGTACCACGTGTATTATAGTTTGTAATATTTGTATAAATTTGTACATATACTTTAATAAGTGAGTTTGCATACTCACATCGACTTGAGTATTGTAATAAGACCACTTATGTATGTATATACAGGGTATATGTTTTGTATGATTTGGATTTGCTTCTTGATTTCCATTGCGTGACTAGTTCTGTGCACAAAGTTGAGCTCAGAAAACTTGCGCATGGAGTAATTATGAGTATCATCTTGTGTTGCAGAACTAGGGGGATTATGTCGGGAACGTTAGGAGACGAGACTGAAGCGCAGCGCATGGAGCGCGAAGCAAAACAAAAGGAAGAGGCTGAGGGTGCAGCCAGAGATCAGTTTCCACCACCACCACCACCCATGACGCAGCAAAATTTCATCCAGTACATGCAGCTGGTAGAAGAGAGGCAGCGTGTAACACTGGAGCAGCAGAATAAATTCTTTCAAGAGTTGCTGCAGCAGAACAGGGTGGAGAGACCTGAGAACCCGGGAGTCACATTAGCAGACTTCCAAAACACTAAGCCTATATCTTTCGCGTATGCACCCGAGCCAATGGACGCGGAAGATTGGCTGATGGATACTGAGCGTAAGCTCAACACCGTTGGATGTAACGACCAAGAGAAGGTTCGTTATGCTACCCATCTGTTATGTGGACCTGCCGCATCATGGTGGGACAATATTGTAGCCGTTTATCCGGCTGGAAAGGTATTTACCTGGGAGGAATTCACGAGGAAGTTCAGGGAATCCAATGTCCCTGAAAGTATTGTGGAGCTGAAGCGTCGAGAATTTGAGAGTCTCGAGCAGAAGGACAAGGCAATCCTGACCTATGTCAGGGAGTTCTCTAAACTGTCCCGGTACGCTGTTGAGGAAGTCAACACCGAGGACAAGAAGAAAAAGAGATTTCTGAGGGGGTTGAGTCCCCAATTCAAGGTACAGCTCCGTATGATGAGAGCGACGGAGTTTCAAGAGTTGGTGGATGCAGCCATCACTCTAGAAGACGATTTCAAGCAATTACAGGAGGAGAAGAGGAAAAAGGCCAAGTTTGAGCCTAAGAGGTTTGTTAGTAACAAGCCTAATACCAGCTTGAGTTTCAAGCCCAGATACAACAACAACAACAACAACAACAACAACAACAACAACTACTACTACGGTAGTAGGAAGAACCAAGCGTTCCAGACTGCAAATCAAATAATTTGCAGAAGCTGTGGATTCACAGGGCATTTGGCCAAAGACTGTAAGAAGCCAAAGATTATATGCTTTGGTTGTCGCCAGGAGGGGCACATGCTGAAGGACTGCCCCAAGAGAAATACCGGAGGGGGTCAGTCAGGAGGTGGAAGTCGAGGAGGAAACACCGAAGGCAACTGGAAGAATAAGAAGCCCTTCGGCAAGCTGAACTGTACCAGTCTGGAGGAGGTGGTCAACTCTGACCAGGCGGTGATAGGTACGCTCCAGATACTCACTCATCCTGGCAAAGTACTTTTTGATACTGGTGCAACTACATCATTCATATCGCAACAATTCATCATCAAACATGGGATTAGTTGCACTAAGTTAGATACACCCATAACCATACTTTCTGCGGGGGAACGATAGTAGTAACCCATGCCAAACAAAAACAAGTCATTATGATCAATAAGTGCGCGTTTGACGCGGACCTGTTCATTTTACCGATGAAGGACATTGATGTCATTCTTTGTATGAACTGGTTAGAAGCTAATGGAGCATTGATCGACTGTGTAAGCAAGACAGTATCATTGAAAAGTCCCGATGGAAGTAGAATGATCTACCAAGGCGACAAACATACACAGATTGAAGTTGAGTGATGCGTGTGGTTGGCACGTCCGTTGGGAACCCCAAGAGGAAGGTGTGATGCGCACAGCGGCAAGTTTCCCTCAGTAAGAAACCAAGGTTTAATCGGACCAGTAGGAGTCAAGAAGCACGTTGAAGGTTGATGGCGGCGAGATGTAGTGCGGCGCAACACCAGGGATTCCGGCGCCAACGTGGAACCTGCACAACACAACCAAAGTACTTTGCCCCAACGAAACAGTGAAGTTGTCAATCTCACCGGCTTGCTGTAACAAAGAGTTAACCGTATTGTGTGGAAGATAATTGTTTGCAGAAAACAGTAGAACAAGTATTGCAGTAGATTGTATTTCAAGTAAAGAGAATTGGACCGGGGTCCACAGCTCACTAGAGGTGTCTCTCCCATAAGACGAACAAGCATGTTGGGTGAACAAATTACAGTTGGGCAATTGACAAATAAAGAGGGCATGACCATGCACATACATATCATGATGAGTATAGTGAGATTTAATTGGGCATTACGACAAAGTACATAGACCGCCATCCAACCGCATCTATGCCTAAAAAGTCCACCTTCGAGGTTATCATCCGAACCCCTCCAGTATTAAGTTGCAAAGCAACAGACAATTGCATTAAGTATGGTGCGTAATGTAATCAACAACTACATCCTTAGACATAGCATCAATGTTTTATCCCTAGTGGCAACAAGCACAACACAACCTTAGAACTTTCTCGTCACTCGTCCTGGTGTCAATGCAGGCATGAACCCACTATCGAGCATAAGTACTCCCTCTTGGAGTTACAAGCATCTACTTGGCCGGAGCATCTACTAGTAACGGAAAGCATGCAAGATCATAAACAACACGTAGATATAACTTTGATAATCAACATAACAAGTATTCTCTATTCATCGGATCCCAACAAACGCAACATATAGAATTACAGATAGATGATCTTGATTATGTTAGGCAACTCACAAGATCCGACAATGATAGCACAATGGGGAGAAGACAACCATCTAGCTACTGCTATGGACCCATAGTCCAGGGGTAGACTACTCACACATCACACCGGAGGCAACCATGGCGGCGTAGAGTCCTCCGGGAGATGATTCCCCTCTCCGGCAGGGTGCCGGAGGCGATCTCCAGGATCCCCCGAGATGGGATCGGCGTTGGCGGCGTCTCTGGAAGGTTTTCCGTATCGTGGCTCTCGGTACTGGGGGTTTCGTCATGGAGGCTTTAAGTAGGCGGAAGGGCAAGTCAGGAGGGGGCACAGGGGCCCCAGACCACAGGCCGGCGCGGCCAGGGGGTGGGCCGCGCCGCCCTAGGGTTTGGGCACCCTGTGGCCCCACTTCGTTTCGTCTTCGGACTTCTGGAAGCTTCGTGGAAAAATAGGCCCCTGGGCTTTGATTTCGTCCAATTCCGAGAATATTTCCTTACTAGGATTTCTGAAACCAAAAACAGCAGAAAACAAAGAATCGGCACTTCGGCATCTTGTTAATAGGTTAGTTCCAGAAAATGCACGAATATGACATAAAGTGTGCATAAAACATGTAGATAACATCAATAATGTGGCATGGAACATAAGAAATTATCGATACATTGGAGATGTATCAGCATCCCCAAGCTTAGTTCTGCTCGTCCCGAGCAGGTAAAACGATAACACAGATAATTTCTGGAGTGACATGCCATCATAACCTTGATCATACTATTTGTAAAGCATATGTAGTGAATGCAGCGATCAAAACAATGTATATGACATGAGTAAACAAGTGAATCATAAAGCAAAGACTTTTCATGAATAGCACTTCAAGACAAGCATTAATAAGTCTTGCATAAGAGTTAACTCATAAAGCAATAATTCATAGTAAAGGCATTGAAGCAACACAAAAGAAGATTAAGTTTCAGCGGTTGCTTTCAACTTGTAACATGTATATCTCATGGATATTGTCAACATAGAGTAATATAATAAGTGCAATAAGCAAGTATGTAGGAATCAATGCACAGTTCACACAAGTGTTTGCTTCTTGAGGTGGAGAGAAATAGGTGAACCGACTCAACATTGAAAGTAAAAGAATGGTCCTCCATAGAGGAAAAGCATCGATTGCTATATTTGTGCTAGAGCTTTGATTTTGAAAACATGAAACAATTTTGTCAACGGTAGTAATAAAGCATATGCATCATGTAAATTATATCTTATAAGTTGCAAGCCTCATGCATAGTGTACTAATAGTGCCCGCACCTTGTCCTAATTAGCTTGGACTACCGGATCATCACAATGCACCGTTTTAACCAAGTGTC
>NC_061508.1:252537849-252578543 GCF_022539505.1 Lolium rigidum | reverse complement strand
GGAGAAAGGATAGAAAAAATCCGGAAGTAAGGAAACCGGCGAAAATTGAAAAGAGTTGCTGGAAACTTACCCTCAGATTGTTCGTAAAGTCAAACCACGCGTTGTCGAGCTCCTTCACGGCTCGGCGGAGCCGCATGAAATGCTCCTCGGAACATCGGTCCCCAGCAGGGTCTGGCGCCGGCTGCCTGTCCTTGCCCACGCCGCGGGTCGCCGGGGTCACATCCGCGGCGTTCCACTGCTGGGCATAGGGCAGCAGATGCCCCAGCTCCCGGCCCCCGCGTCGGAACTCAGTGATGTGGCCGAGCAAGCCGGTGGCCTTCTCGCTGGCAGCACTGGCGGCCTTGGAGACATGCAGCACCAAGGGCTGCTGTCCACCGGAAGGGGCCTTGGAGGCCGTCGCCTTCACCTTGACAAGCTTGGAGAGCTTGAGCGGTGGTGCAGTTGGAGCAGCCCCGGCAGGTTTGGGGCGAGGCGCATCCGGCGCTGGCGTTGGAGTGGTTCTTGGAGAAGGGGGTGCGCTAGGGGCACCACCCAAGTTGGAACTTTCCGGCACGGAAGTTTCCGGCGCGGAAGTTGTTTTCTTTTCAAGGACGGGAGGAACCAAAGGTTCCGCCCGCCCGGCAGCTTCTTCCTCGGCGCCGATGTTGCTGGCGCCGGTATCCTGGTTCTCTGGAGGGAGGAAAGAATCCTCCTCCGTGCGGTGTTCTGGCGGTGTAGGGGCCGCACGCCACAAACTTGTAGTGCCCCCCAGGAGGGAGGCAGAGGTGTTGCCGGCACCAGATGGTGTCGGGCTTGAGCGAGGAGGAGGGGTTGAGGTCCTTGCGGAACCTTCAGGGCCCGCTGGCCTTGAGCCAAGCTTGAGCACATGGCTGAAAAAAAAGAAACAAAAACGGTTGGAAAAAAGAAACCGGAAAAAGAACTTGGCAAAAAGAGGCAAGCAAGAAAACAAGAAACTTACCCGGAAGCAGTCGGCATCTGCTTGCGCCCGTAGCACCGCATGCCCACTTCCTTTTCCCCCAAAGGCTCCGTCCGGAAGCGTTTAGAGGGAGGGGCCTGGCTGGAACCGGCGTCAGATGCCGGCGCCTTGTGCTTCTGGCCCTGGGCCATGAGCTTGTCCACAAACTCATGACCGGCCTCGGCGCGCAACGGCGGTGCGTGCTCGTGGATCTATGAGTTAAAGATAGCTAAGAAAAGATTCGCAAGAAAGCTACTACGAAGAAGTATAAGAAACCGGAAAAGAAAGGTACCTCAAGCATGGTCAGGTCATCAGAAGAGCCGGTTGGCTTCGGCGGAGATCTGCCAAGACGCGAAGCCAGAGTCTTGCCCATCTTCAGATCCTTCCAACGGATGTAAGGATCCGGGTCGAAGGAATCAAGCGCGCGCTTCACGCAGATCCCACGCCGCTCTGCGTGAATGGTGGGGAAGCGGTCCTTGGCCTGAAACAAGAAAAAAGAAGGTTAATAAGAGTAAAAAGTTACCAGCAAACCGACCCTAATTGCGTAATCTCTTACTTCTTGGGTCGGAGGGTTAGAAGTGCTGAGGGGAAGGAAGCCCCATTCCCAGTCAAACGGCATGGCAGTTTGGCAGATCTGCCTAGCCTTGCGGACGACGTCCTTCTTGCTAAGAGGACGACCGGTGATCTTGGTGGGATCGCCAGGACCGTACATCTCGCTCATCCTATGCTGCCGACGCTTGAGAGGAAGCACCCGGCGCGAGATAAAAGTGCGGATGATATCATCCGAGCAGATGTTGGTCTCCTTGTTCAAAGTTGCCATGAAGCGTACCACCCGGTTGGTTTCAATGTGATCCGTCTTCGGGTTGTAGCTCCAATTGGCTCTGCTAGGCGGCGCCGCGTTGAAGGGCGGCAGATCGATGAGGTTCGCGGGGCCGTTGTTCTTCACGTAGAAGAAGGTCCCTTGCCAAGCGCGGCAGGACTCGAGGCCGGTGAATTTGAAGAAAGTGCTCCCTTGGCGGGAGCCGACGATGCAAGACCCGCACTGCACGGGCGGTTTGGGCTTAGGAATCTCCTTGCCCTGAACGAAATTAATCCGCAGAGCAAAGAAGTGGGCAAACGTCTCACGAGTGGGACGAATGCGAATATAGGCCTCCATGAAGGTGGCAAAACAGGAAAGATAAAAAATGGCGTTGCCAGGGAGGTGATGAGGTTGGAGTTCATAGAAATTTAGGAACTCCCGGAAAAAAGGCGAAGCAAGAAGGCCGAAGCCACGCTCAAAATGAGCAAGGAAAACAACATGTTCACCGAACTGGAGCTCCGGTTCGATTTCGTCGCCGGGAAGCCGGCAGGTTACTCCTTCCGGAATCCTGCGGGGCCGGTATAGCCAATCGATCTCGTATTTGGTAACATTGGAGCCCATCCAGGCTCCACAAGTGATAGGGGAAGGCTCTACGCCGGAAGCTTGGCTAGAGCTACCGGATTCTAGGTGGCTACCGGATTCCTGGTGGCTATCGGATTCTTGCTGGCTACCGGAATCGGTATCCATCGGATCTGAAGCCGTAGATCCACCGGAAGATTGTCTACACCGGCTACCGAAGGAGGAAGAAGAAGAAGAAGCAGAGGAAGATTCCTCGCTAGACATTGGATTGGAGGCAGAAAAACAGAAATCCCACAGTCGAACCCCGCTTGAAGATCTACGAGTAAGAAGAAAATCGAAAAAAAAGAGAAAATAAGAACACTGTCGACCCAAGATCTAGAAAACAAGCAAATGGCAAGCAAAGTGGGATTGGTACTAACCTGAGGCGGCGCGGTTGCTGGGGAGGACGTTCAGCGGCGAAGAAGCGGGCCTATGGTCGCCGACGAGCGCCGTCGACGGCGGAGCGGAGAAAGGCGCGAAGAAACAAGGATGCAGCACTCGCAGCGAGGGCACTGCGACGAATCTCCGCACGAGGAAGTCCGGCGGAGAAGCGGCGTGAGTTCGCCGGGCGGTGGAGCTCGAGCGAGCGGCGGCGAGCGGAGAACGGCAGAGGCGCAGCGAGCGAAGAGCACTATGCGCGAAGGATGGAGAATGCAAGAAGAGGAAGAAGAAGGGGCAGTTCTCCTTATAAAGAAGAGAAAAGGTGGGCCGAAAAACCGTCGGGCCGCGGCGGTTCGCTTCGTGGGCCGCGACGGTTCGCACCATGGGCCGCCACGTGGCAAGGAGGTACACGCGAAAAAATAGGAGGGCACACGGAGGCACGCACGGATCCGAAGTGGCTAGTGGGATCCGCAGTGCTGCATTTAATGTATGCGCGGGAGTCGAAGCGAAGTGACAACTGACACTGGCGCGCCAGTTAACAGTGCGCATGTCACTGACAGGCGCGGGGCCCGAGATATTCTCGACTTCGCCGAGGAAAGAGTAAATGCGAATGATACCGGAGAAAAGAGATGCCGGAGAATGCCTTGCAAAGAGAGAAAAGACAAATAAGGGCAAAGATGCCGGATCCAAGCTCAAAGCCGGAGAGATTAAACCGGTATCCTAAAAACATGAAAACCTGGCATGGTCTGTAGGATAGAATCCGCCAGACTATACCAGCTTCGGGGACTAATGTTGGGGGGATGACCCCCGGTATGCCAAAGGCATGCCAAACCGGATGGTTTAAGCCATCGAGATACCGGTTTAATATTCTTACCGGAACACAAAGGTAAGAGTTCGGCTAAGTGAAGCTAAGCCGGTATCCCCCAGAGGGGTATACCGGAACCTGGTAAAGGAGATACCGGAAAGAAGGGCTTGTCGGCAGGACTGGTCAAAGATTCTCTTCAGAGCTAGAAGACAAGGATGAGCTAAGCAAAGTGGCTTTAATCAGAGCCCTGGCGCCAAAGAGAGAGGTGACGCTGAAAGAAGCCGGAGGACGTCAGCGTCCCTGATTAAAGAAGACCCCGGCGTCATCCATGATTAAAGTAGCTTTGTAAAGTAGTTTGTCCAGTCAAAGATACCATTAGGGTTTCTTGTTCTGTAAGCCACCCTCTCCCCTATATAAGGAGAGGGGGCACTGCCTCTTACGGGCGCGTGTACACAGAGGAGATTAGACGAGAGACCTTGTATCCAAGAACCTGTAAACATGTTGAGATCAATGAAGCTAGTGATCTAGTAAAGAGTTCTTCCTCTTTTCTCTCTTCTTGCATACCGGCCTTTGGTCGTGTTCTTGAGGAAAGCATCCGGAAGTTCATCCCATCTAGTCGCAAACCCTCCCCCGAATCCTCTAGCGCCCATTCGGCCCCAACTTAAGCCATCCCATGGCATCTGCTCGTTCGCCACGACGACACCATGAGATAGTAGCGTCCTCAACGTTTCAAAGAAAAAGGCAAGTAGCCCAAAAATAGGGGTAAAAAATAAATCCTAGAAAGGAAACATTTATAGTTCATAGAGGCTGACATGTGGGACCGATCTGCCAGCAGCATCCTCATCATTTCGAAGTTGGCAGGGATCAGAAGAAAAAGGCAATAGCCAGAAATAAGGGGTCAAAAATAAATGGAAAAAAGGAAACTTTTATTCTTCATAGAGGATGACATGTGGGACCGACATGCCAGCAGCGTTTCAAAGGGGGCAGGGGATCAAAAGAAAAAGGCATGTAGCCAGAAATTAGGAGTAAAAAATAAATCCAACAAAGGAATGGTTTATTGTTCATAGATGCTGACATGTGGGACCCATGAGCCACCTGCGACCTCAATTTCAAAGGCGGCATATGATCGAAAGAAAAAGGCAAGTGACCAAAAATCAGGGGGTAAAAAAATCTAAGAAAAGAAACTTTATTGTACATAGAGGATGACATGCGGGTCCCATGCGCCAGCACCTTACTCAACGTTTCAGAGGCGGCATGAGATCGAAAGAAAAAGGAAAGTGACCAAATATCAGGAGCAAAAAATAATCCAAGAAAAGAAACTTTTATTGTACATAGAGGATGACATATGGGTCCCACTTATACAAGCTCTTTCGCTCCAAGATCTTGCAAGTTGATTGTACATAGAGGATGACATGCGGGCCCCTTGTGTCAGTAGCTTACTCAACATTTCCAAGGCGGCAGGGGATCAAAAGAAAAAGGAAGTAGCCAGAAATTAGCGGTCAAAAATAACTCCAAGAAAGGAAACTTTTATTGTTCATAGAGGATGACATGCGGGACCCATGCGCTAGCAGCTTCCTCAACGTTTGAAAGGCGGCATGAGATCGAAAGAAAAAGACAAGAGACCAAATATCAGGAGCCAAAAATAATCCAGGAAAAGAAACTTTATTGTACATAAAAGATGACATGCGGGTCCCATTTTGCAGCAGCGGTGTCAACGTTTCAAATGCGGCTTGAGATCAAAAGAAAAAGAGTAGCCAGAAATTAGGGGGTAAAAAAACTCCAGAAATTAGGATGGCATGCGGGTCCCATGAGTCCGCAACTTACTCAACGTTTCCAAGGCGGCAGGGGATCAAAAGAAAAAGGAAATAGCCAAAAATAAGAGGGTGAAAAAATCCAAGAAAAGAAACTTTTATAGTACAGAGGATGACATGTGGGTCCCATGAGCCAGCAGCTTTCTCAACGTTTCAGAGGCTGCATGAGATCGAAAGAAAAAGGCAAGTGACCAAAAATAAGGGGGTAAAAAATCCAAGAAAAGAGACTTGATTATACATAGAGGATGACATGCGGGACCCATGAGGTGGAAGCATACTCAACGTTTCCATGGCAGCACAGGACCAACAAAAAAAGAGGTAGCCAGAAATCAGGGGGTCAATAAAATTCAAGAAAAGAAAGATTTCAATTGGGCTGCATCTGGCCGTCTGGGCCTTCGAACTATCTTGCTGGACGCCTTTGGACCCGTACAATTTCAGCCCACTTCAAAACAGGAAAGTCCTATGCTTTGCAAAAAAAAAACAAGGAGATTCAACATATAAGTTTGTTTAATTAATAATAAAGATTTATTTTTTTCCGTTTGCAACAGCTCAGAGCGAAATACACTGTTTATTATCTGCAAAATAATCAAGATATCACATGTTTCTTGTACGGGGAGGTTGACATCAGGGACCCATGAGCCAGCAGGGTCGTCAACGTATTAAAGACGGCAGAGGATCGAAATAAAAAATAAACCAAAAATCAGTTGGTAAAAAATCCAAAAAAAATAAACATTTTTCGTTCTGAGAGGAAGACATGCGGGACCCATGAGGCAGCAGCATCCTCAACGTTTCCAAGGCGACACGGGATTTTAAAAAAGGCAAAATAGCCAGAAATTAGAGGTCAAAATAACTCCAAGAAAGGAAAGGTTTATTGTTCATATAGGCTGACATGTGGGACCCATGAGCCAGCAGAATCCTCAACGTTTCAAAGGCGGCAGGGGATCAAAAGAAAAAGGAAGTAGCCAGAAATTAGGGGTAAAAAATAACTCCAAGAAAGGAAACTTTTATTGTTCGTAGAGGATGACATGCGGGACCCATGAGCCAGCAGCTTACTCAACGTTTCAAAATCGACATGAGATCAAAAGGAAAAGGCAAGTGACAAAATATCAGGAGCCAAAGATAATCCAAGAAAAAATAAACTTTATTGTACACTAGTAAAAATGCCCGTGCGTTGCGATGGAAAATAAAATATTGTGTTTCGAAGATACACAAAGTAAGATTCACAATGAGTCTGTTGTCACCTCGACGTTTTACTAAATTTGTGGTCATATCATCAGTCCACGGAATTCAACGGAACTCTCCATTCATACGATTTCGAAAATCATGTTTGAATTGCATGCTTAATATTAGGTTCTCTAAAGAAATGATAGCTAAATCAGAATATGTAATTTAATTAAGCACATTTTGTGTGATCGGTCCGCTTGATTATTTCACTTGAAACATATTTAGTCCCGCTAAAATTAGCTCGTAGAATGTCATTATATGGTCGTTAGCCCGGAGAACGTTATTATATGTGCGGATTTCCCTCCAAAAAAGGAGCCTCTCCTTCCCTGCTCCGCCGCTTGCAGTCCCGCCATTTTCCCTCCCCCGCGCCCTTCACTCCACCACGCCATGGCACCGAAGAATTTCATTGGCCCGCACATAAAGTTTTGCAAAAAAAAATTAGAGAATGTGTAAAAAAGATAAACAAAAAGTCTTGTGAATAGCCATATTAGAGCATAAAAAACATCTTATTTACACAAGCCGCAAAAAGTTACTCTTTTTGTTAAACTTTATGTGCACTCATAAAATATTTTCATATACACACAATTTTTGTTTCCAGAATGTTTTGACATTTTAAAGTGCGTTTTAGTAGCCAAAGTGGATTTTCGATCTCCTCTTGCATACACATTGCACTGTACATGTAAACTATCCACATAATTTGCATGTATATACCTTAATCACGTGCGCCTATTTTTGACAAAATATTCAAGATAACTTATTTGCTAGCGAATGGCAATAAAGAATGCCCCCATATTTTTCGTAAGTATATTATCTCAATCACAGGTACTTTCTCATCCTCAAATAAGTACTCTCTCCATTCCATTCTATAGTGCCTATAGTTTTTTGGTACGAAAATTAGCACAAGAGTGTTCTTTACACAAAAACCCCTAGATTAACGATTTGAGATCAGAGTAAAATGAGGAAAATCGGTAACTTCCTAAATTAACATAACAAATCCTACAAATCTCTCTGGTTGACTCTCCATATATGTACAGCCAGGTTATATTAAGGAAATAAAAATATTGCTTCCTAAATCTAAGAAATCGTTGGGGTCATGCATTAGAAATCTGAATTAATTGTTTCCCTTTTGTATGGGTTTTCTTCACGCATGTCGTGTGGGAGCTGACCGGTAGAGGGGGTAATTGAAAAAAAGCCAAGCTACAACCTTATATTCTGGAACAAATGCCAGAAATCTATAGGCATTATAGAAAGGAACGGAGAGAGTATATTTTTAGCGTTAAACTTTGTCCATAAAAGAGTGTACTTCTATCTTCTCAAAGCACTTTAAAGTAACAAAGAATATTTATCTCTCATCGCACGGAAATCAAACTAATAATATTTAGCACATAGTATCTTAATTTTGTATATGCATATATTATCAGAGGTGAAAGAATTAGCAGAAAACAGATGTTGGTTTACATCTTCTCAATATAATTTTCTCTCCTTTGTCCACTTATTTGTGGACAGAGGACAAACACCTGCACTAAATCTCATATTATCACTTATCTTTGGAAAGCAATAGAAATCCAAAATAAATCCAAAAGTCACAATCTTATTTCTTAGTCCAGCAACATAATGCATGATGATCAAATTTACATGATAGACTTTACCGCATACAAAGCTCCTTGTAACCCTACTTTACAACATTCATGAAGTTATGTTACATTTTACCACATTTAAGCAAATCCCGTGTCACATTTTATCCCCCCTATTTTCCCCATTTATGTGCCACACGGGGATACCATCTCATCTTCCACTTCTGAACGTATTTCTGGAGTAAGTTGATTACGTCAGGTGATTGGCTGATTCACTGCCTCAAGTGTTCATGCACCTTCAGCTGTTATAAAAAAATGTTTCACCTTCATTAGAACAATCATTACTTTCTTCTTTAGCACCAGTAAATCTATATTGCATCTAAGTGCGTGGAAATAAAATGAAATAACATGAGGAATTAACAGAATCAAGGAATTAACAGTATGATAGCTATACTGTTTACCCTTCAAATATTTACAATCACCTCTCGTAGCATCCGCCCCCTCCAAATATTTACAATCACCTCTTAGTGGGCGGGCACTTACCTATGATACTTGCAGTAGAGGATGGCATCATTGGCGGACCTCATTGCCGTGACTACTCGATGGGCCTCGGACACATCACATTGGCATCGGCAAGAAGAATCACACGTAGTTCAGCAACACCTTCAGGCCCTCCATTGCTTTGCTCCAGTGTTTCTACTCCACTCCATATTGATTCAACATGCAGCAACAAGATACATCTTCTCACAATTAAGCAATGATGATTAGTAAACCACTGTTACATGATTGTTGCTATCAACATGAAATACAAATCAACTGAATGAAGGAATTACCACTATGATAGTTGTATTTTTTTCCCTCCAAATATTTACAATCATCTATCAGATCATCCGCCCCGTCCAGTGCTCTGCTGGAGTGTTATTCTACTCTACTCCACATTGATTCAGCCTGTGGCAAAAAATGCATCTTCTCACAATTAAGTAATAATGATGAGTAAACCACTATGACATGCTTGCTTCTTAAAATGGAATAAATATCGACAGGATGAAGGAAACAAGAGAACAGCAACAACGGGAAAGTAAATACTACGGTTTTGCATCACAAAGTTGGCGTGTGAATTATGTAGGTTTATCATAACCTAATTCTTGCACAAGTCTCCATCACTCAAAACACAGTTTTGACTTATAATAACCCGAACTAATCATGGTGGAGGCCAATATTTATAGACCCAATAATTGCATAAAGAAGAGAATTCAAATAACGTGTGATCATCTAAAGGCATGTATTTAAATGGTCTTGGATGCACACTATAAACATCTTGAGTGGCATAGAAAGGGCCTAATGGAACCCGATGATGAGCATACAATATAAACTTGTTTCTAAGGGAAAAAATTGTCAACATAAGTTGTAACACAAGTGCATAATGGCCAGTTTACAGATTATTATTGTAGAGTTATGCAACTCAATTAAATATACGAATGGAACAAATATTCAGAAGGACGGAAATGTGCAAACTGAAGTACTTAAGTCAGAGGTGCCCATTCATAAGCATAAATAATGAGAGAAGCATCTTCCTGCCCCATTGTCCCCATGTTCTTTGCTGCAATCAGATATGCCCCAGTTATTCGAGCTCGATCAGTACTAAACAATTGCTTTACATCTAGTACTATTAAGTTAAATGAATAAGAGAATGTGTGCAACAGTAGGGATTTGCAGTGTGTGTCTATACCTGATAATGGAAGCAAGCGCCAAAGTCATGTGGTGTGACAAAGAAATGATCTGCCCCTCCAACCTATTCCAGTAAGGCCATTTCGTCGCGATCAGCTCGCTGGCGCTGCGCATCATTCGCAGAGACTTGAATGGCAATGGGAGACCCGATGGTGTCAGATAACAGGGCGGGTACACGGGCGTGTAGAACCTATCGGCCTCCTCTGGGATGGAAGTTCGCACCACGCTTGACAGCAGGAACCGGTGCATGAAGATCTCCGTGGCGAACATGTGGTTCAGGCACCTAGGGTCTTTCTTCAGCAGCTTCTTGTTGTACTTTCCGGGGAGATCGTAGATAAACACCTTGAGCTCCCCAACAGGGTCATCGTCCAGCACATCACCAGCGCTTCCTGCATTTCAATGGCCACATGACACCATTAGTTTTGCCAAGAAACAGAGGAAAGAATATGCCAAATTTGAGAACAGGGTCACATAGCACTTTGGTTGAACGGATTGTATCATAGGTAAGCAGGGTGCAAGCCTAACTGATAAATTTCATTATTGCTCTAAGCAATCAAGCAACATGTCCTGACAACATCGACAAAAGTTTCAATAGCATTAGGGTTTGCAATAAAATATGGTCTGAATTGAACAAGAAACTATATATATCATTTGGGGTAGGACATTACCAGGAACTACTCCCCGACACCTTTCTGTATAATCCGTTTGCATATAATCTGAACCAGGACATGTGATTCAGGAAGGAAAAGTGCAACCACAACCAAATCAAACATGAAAAATTCCATACTGTAAGGTGTCAAAAATGATTTCTTTGGCATCTTTCCTAGATGAAGGACACAAAACAGCCTTACAGAAATCAATCAGTTCGCAGGCCCCGTGTTCGTTCATCGCCGCTGCTGCCATCCACGGGATTAGAGATATGAGGTAAGTGATAGCACCTGGGAAAGTCGAGCCATGCCAGGATGGGAGAGGTGCAGGGAGGGCGGCCGTTGGTGGGAGAGCAACGGAGCGAGGAAGACCAGCGGCGCCACTCCAAGTTGTGGATTTGCACACATAGCGGACCTCCAGCTCCGGCCGCTGGGGCGAGCGATGACTGACGGCGGCGGACGAAATGCGAGTCAACGCCAAGTCGAGGGGTCGGTTCAGGGGTGTGGGGGAAGGCCGGGGTTGCATTGTCGAGAGGTTTCCCAAATCCAGCGACTCCAGCGCGCACCCCTTCCTCCCCATGCCGGATTTGTTGTGGACGCGGTTGTAAAATCCCAATTTTCAATAAAAGAAAGTTAGAAGAATTCCAGAGAGCAAAATTTCAAACCAACAAAAACTTTTTAAATTGCATATAGTGCCATGCATAGGACTTGTGCATTTGAGTGATATGTCATGATGATTGTTACTATGTGTATAAGCTAAACCCTAAAACCCTAATGTGATCATGAGAAGATCACCAACCAAATAAATCAAAAAGAGAAAGAAATTAAATAAATGAAAAACCCTAAAACCTTCACATATGCCCTATGGCATTTTTATAAATTTTGACCCTAGACCAATTTGGTCTTCACCACTAGTGGAATAATGTTACTAAACACTTATTACAACTTTTGAAATCAAAGAATCACAAATCAAATGGATTTCAAATACAAAACTTGCTCACATATGATAATGGTCAAATCTGCCAATTATAGTCTGATCACTACTTTGAGCCCTTGCAATTCAAAAATTTCAAACTAAACCTTGCTAACTCTTTGCACCACATCCAAGTCAACATCAAGGGGAACACTTTTTGTAAAGATCACCATGCCAAATTCTTGCTTGATCCTTAGCTATGCTCAACCAAAGTTGCAACATTTTAATATGTGCAACAATCTCACACTTAGCCAAATTTGCCAAACTTGGAATTTAACAATTCCACCACCACACTCCATCACCTCTGGTCATTTCTAACTCAATGAGACACTCACAATTCAAAACTTGTAAACATTTGAATTGAACCAAATTTGGACAAAATTCACAAATGGCATCTATGTAACTATTTGACACTATTTGCTATAGTGATCTACTCTAACCCTAACCACCCCATTTGCACCCTACTGGTTCCCCTGCCCCCTCTAACCATCAATGACAAATAGAAACCCTAAGATAGAGGAGGAGCAAGGCTAGGACATGGCCATGCCGGCCATGTCGCCAACCCGACGACCTCCCCCTCATTCCCTTGCTCTCCAACCCTGGCCACCTTGCCAACGCTCGCCACCACACCCTACTGGACATGCTAGAGCAAGCCCTGGTCGAGGAGGAGCTCGATAGCCACCGGAACACACGCGCCCAGTGGTGGCCACGCCATGCCGAGGACGTCGCGAGTGAGCGCCGCAGACGCGCCCTGGACACGCGCTGCCTGGCCACCTCGAGCACGCCCTGGACCACCTCGCCACGAGTTGAGCACCGCCGCACACGTACGCAGCCGCCAGACATGCCCTCGACCATGACCCGTGCCCGCCGCCGCCGGAGAAGGAAACCCTGATCCGCCGCAGACGCGCCCGACGCGGAAGCAATGCGACCGAACCACGCCCTGCCCGACCAAGCTGTCGCCACCCAGAGGATCGCCATGATGCACTGAGTAGTGCGCCGCCCTCGCCTAGCTCGATAGCTCACCGGAGAAGCCGCGCCATGGTCGACTTCTTCACTGCCCCGCAGCACCCTCGCATCCCTATAAATAGAGCACTCCTCTGAGCAGTCTAAGCACACCATCGTCTTCCCCTCTTCTCACTCGACCACCTGAGCCACTCCACTGCCTCGATTAGCCACCACCGCCGCTCAATTTCTACACCACTGCCCGTGACCGCCGCCGAAGCTCGCCGTCGATTGGAGCCGCCCCAGGACAAGCCGACGGTACCAGGAGCTTCGCCGTCGTCCCCGAGCACACTGCCCACCCTAGCTGGAGCCACGGTGAGCGCTCCGACCCCCTAGTGCCGCCGCGCCAGTGAGCTCCTCTCGCCGGCGACGACGATGAACGAGCGTCGTTGGATTAGATTCTAATCCAACGCGCCAGTTTAAAACGTACCGCTACGGGTTTTATAAGTCGCTGACGCGCGGACCCCACCCTGTCAGCACGCCGCGCGTCTATGGACCGTGGCTGGGCTGGACTGGGCCGTTTTAATTCGAATCTGGCCCAGTTTCATTTCCCGCTGGCCCTATTAATTCAAACTCCATTTAAACATTTCCAAATAATTTCAATACTGCCCAAACTTTGAAAATCCATAGATTCAAATTGGCTTAACCAAATTCAATGAATTTTATATGGTTGGAAAGCTAGTAAAAAGATCTAAAGAATGACACTGGTCCCATGTCAAGATTTGCTGTAGAATTAATCTGATAAAAAGAAGAAGGCAGGGACTTTTCCCTATTCAAATAATTATTAAAAATCAACCAAAATAGATATTAAGTCAATTCCAACTCCAATAGCTCACATTTGACTTACACTAATTGTTTATGCAATAAAATGGTGTGGTCACTTTGCATGATCATGCCTTAGTTTAATTAATGGACAATATGGCTAGTTTATGTAGTTGATATTGTCCAAAACTATTAAGCAAATCATATGAAGTATTATACTCCATTTAAACCTTGTCTCAAATGAATTCATGTGATGTTTGGACCCCTGGCCCAAACTCACTTATATGAATTACTTGGAGATTTAAATCATATGTAGCATTACTAAATGGTATGAGGGGGTCTACCTCATTTAAATCATTTTCTCAAATGATAATGATGAATATTTGACTTAGGTCAATATAAGTTCATATATGATTGTTTGAGAAATTAAATCTTAAGAAGTTTTCAATGAGAAGAAATTATTTCTCAAGAACCCTATGGAAACTATCATTTTGTTATCACCAGATTTGGCCAAATCAGGAAGTGGGCCGTAAGGGAGATGGGCTTGGAAGGTTACACGTGGAAGATCTCTGAAGCGGCCTTGCACGAAGAGTTTGGGCTAGATTGCCCGTGTATCTTTAATTATGGTAGATTGTATTTTAGATTAAAAGTTAGAGTTTGTATCGTGCACGGTGGGGATTATTCCCACGTTAGAAAGTCCCCTGGACTATAAATATGTATCTAGGGTTTATGAAATAAACAACCAACGTTCAACCAACAAATCAATCTCGGCGCATCGCCAACTCCTTCGTCTCGAGGGTTTCTACCGGTAAGCAACATGCTGCCTAGATCGCATCTTGCGATCTAGGCAGCACAAGCTTTATGTTGTTCATGCGTTGCTCGTACTGAAGCCTTTTTGATGGCGAGCAACGTAGTTATCATAGATGTGTTAGGATTAGCATAGTTCTTCGTATAACATGCTATCGTAGTGCAACCCTTGCATATCTAGCCGCCCTTACACCTATTTTAGGTGTAGGGGCGGCACCCCGCTTGATCATTATTTAGTAGATCCGATCCGTTACGGTTGCTCCTTGTTCATCAAGGATTAGTTTAATATCTGCAATAGTTAGGCCTTACAAAGGGTTGGAGGATCCAGCGGCACGTAGGGTGTCATTTGCTAGTCCTAGACAGGATGTTCCGGGGATCAACCTCGTGTTGGTTTTTAGGCCCTATCTAGGATCGGCTTACGATCACCGTGCGTGGCCGCGAGGCCCAATCGTGAGTAGGATGATCCGATTATGCGGTGAAAACCCTAAATCGTCGTAGATCGCATTAGCTTTATCTTGATCAAGCAGGACCACCATATATTCGTGCACCCCGTACGAATCATGGGTGGATCGGCTCCTTGAGCCGATTCACGGGATAACCTGAGAGCCGATCGAGGCTCGTATTTAATGTTTACGTGTATGCCATGCAGGAAACTAAGCGAGGCATCTCCATCACCTTCCTGACCAGGTATAGGTCAGGTGGCACGCCCCTGCATCAGCATCGGACGTGTGTACCAGAGGCTTTGCGGGCCGTCGCTCGGAGGGACCTCGGCCAGCCGCAGCCCTAGGTTGTTCCCGGCTCTACGGTGTTGCCCATCGCTGCCCGCCGGTGGGTTTTGACAGCAACACATTCTGGCACGCCCGGTGGGACAAGCTTCGTCATCGACCACATCGCCATCTACATCTGAGATGGCGGACGGCACTCCAGTCACGTACGAGGATCTGACCAATGAGCTCAAGAAGAAGTATGACGAGATCAAAGTCATCCTCGAAGCCGACCTCATCGGCTCTTTCCACAGAACCCGTTCACATGGCATCAGGTGGAAGGGGTTCTCACCTAATGGTGCGCTCGATGGGATAGACCTCTCTGCCCCGTCGGAAGAACGCACCAGGTCCCTGCGGCAGGAGATCAACTACTTGGTGGCTCACTCGCTACACCGCCACTCTGAGAACCTGGTAAACACGTTGGAGCGTGTCGCTCTTCGAGTGATCCAGGAGATCATGAGGCACCAGTACTCGCCGTCAGGACCAGCTCTCGGGACGCATCAAGGGGAGTTGCCACTCCAGTCCCGTCCACCGCTGCCATTTGCGTTGGCAGCACCAGAAGTGCCGACTTCACCGGCATTCGTCGTCTACAAGATCGGTGGTGACCCTAGTGACTACCAGTTCTTGTATGAGGCGCCTAAGGAGATCCCTCACGGGTACACGTGCACGTATGTGCCAGATTGCGGTAACTGGGCGCTCACAAACCAGGCCACAACATCAGGGACTTCTAGGAAAACAGGAGGGACGTCAGCGACAGATCTTGAGAAGCAGACGTGGCTAACTAAGTACACCACCCCGACGAACCTCCAGAGCTCAGCTCCTGCAGTTGGCTCAGAGCTGGAAAAGCAAGCATGGCTGGCTAAGTACGCCACTCCGGCAAATCTTCAGAGTTCAACTCCTGCAGCCAGCACAGCGGATCAGATCAACACCATACTGAGAGACCAGTTCGGCATGGTGCCGAAAAGGAGGGCAATCGGCTATTCCAAGCCGTACCCTGACGACTACGAAATGATCCCGCTACCACCCAAATATCGGCTCCCTGATTTCTCCGAATTCAGTGGATCAGATGGTTCCAGCTCCATCGAGCACGTGGGCCGATATTTGGCACAGCTAGGAACGGCCTCAGTGTCGGATTCGCTACGCGTGAGGTTCTTCTCACAGTCCCTCACGGGATCGGCTTTCGGCTGGTACACCTCGTTGCCACCAGACTCGATCCGGACTTGGAAGCAGTTGGAAGAACAGTTCCATATGCAGTACCACTCAGAGGTTTCCGAGTCTGGCCTTGCCGATCTAGCACAAATACATCAGAAGCGTGGGGAAACTGTGACAGAATACATCCAGCGCTTCAGGACTCTTATCCGATGTTATTCGGTTCGTGTGACTGAAAAGGAAGCAGTCGAGTTGGCAGTAGCGGGCCTTGCAACACCGCTCAAGGACATGGCCTCCCAAGCAGACTACCCCTCACTGGCGCACATGGTTCAGAAACTGTCGGCATATGAACAGCGCCACCCGGACCTATACCAGGACAAATTCAAGCGTGCAGTAGTCCTGGTCGAGGCAGAGGAAGACAAAGTTTCTGCGGGAGATCAAGAGGTAGCAGCGGCTGAATGGACTCGGGGGGGAACCCCCGTGTCCTGCAAATGGGTAAAGCCACCAGGCCCGCCCAGGGGGTTTGATTTTGACGTGACCAAAACTGAGCAAATCTTCGACCTCCTGCTCAAGGAGAAGCAGTTGACGATTCCCGAAGGTCTCAAATTCCCCACGGTGCAAGAGCTGAACGGAAAGCCATACTGCAAATGGCATAACTCGCTCTCCCATGCCACCAACGACTGCAGGGTGTGGCGTCAGCACATCCAAGCGGCGATAGAAAAAGGGCTTCTGATTTTCAACCAGTACGCCATGAAGGTCGACACCCAACCCTTCCCCGCCGTTAACATGGTGGAATGCACTTACCCTGAAGGTTGCCAGCCAGGATCCTCGTTCAGCATCAACATGGTAGGACCTGGGAACCACTCTGGCAAAGATGGAGACGAGGGCAGCTGCTCTCGTAGCAAGGACACAGAGGAGGCCGCTCCACGCGATCGGCTCCGTCATGATGGCAAGCGCTACGTCACAGAGGGAGAAGTGAAGAGCATAAGATATCGGCGACCCTCTCTCGATCACCTCCTCAACAAGTATGTGAGTCAGTATGACCAACGCCGACGGTCCAGCTATGATGATGAAAGAGATCGTCTGGCTAGAGAAGCCAGAAGATATCGTCGGCATGATCGCGATGAGGAGGAGCACGAGCGCCGTGCCGAAGAAAAATCAAGGGAGCAAGATGACAACGACAGGCACTGGGACTGCCCCTTCTTCAGACACTGCTGGGATTCAGGAATGAGCCGATTGCCCACAATCGGCAATTGCCCAGAATGCAACTAGAAGAAGAAGGAGGCAGCCAACGTGTCTGTGTTCAGGCGCTTAGGGCCTCTCCCGCCACAAAGCAAACGCACTGAGTCCCCTCGGTGGGAAGATCTCGAGGATTCAGAAGACGAGGGACAAGAAGAAGAAGACAGGTACCACCGTCCAAGGTGGTGCCCTGATGGACTCAGCCGTTCCCAAAAGCGCAGGGTTCAGCGATTGCGCGGCCTGGAGGAAGCCGAAAGGTTATACTTGCATACGCTAAGGAAGGCACGACCTGATCTGGCTGCGAAAGTTCAGCGAACCCTGGACAAAGAGGGTCGTCCACGGAAAATGGAATGGCGTCCCAAGCAAAGGAAAGCCGATGATGAAACATCGGCTGGTACAAACATGGTGCTCGTCCTTCCGACGGAGCTTAGTGCTCCACGGTTACACGATGCATTCAAGGTGGACGACAGCAAGCGCATCAAGTTAGAGGTTGGGCTGGTTTTATCCACCAGCCTGACCGAGTAGCGAGAACAAACCGATGAGCAAACGTGGCGAGGCTGATCCTTGTGATCGGCCCCAAAAATTATGAAGGGGCGTTACAGAACCTTCAGTCAGCGCTTCAATCGATATGGAGGCCGATTCCAGCAATCGGCCAAAATTATCTTCACCACATGTTCTGCTTGTGTTCGACATCGATCTACTGGGCAGCGGTCACGTCGGCGGATGAAAGTCAACACGAATCCTCGCAGAGCCGACGTACAAGTACAGTGCCCTGGCTAACCACAAAGCCGATATCTGCAGTCACCTGGCAGATTCGGCTCGGGGGGCATATAGGCAGATAAACATGTGTAAACATGTGCGCAGTGAAACATTATGGGCCGATTAGGAAAAATCGGCCAGAAACATTATGGGCCGATTAGGAAAAATCGGCCAGTAAAAAAAAAATTACAGTTGCACAAGGCCAAGACCTACTGGCTATGTGCTCAGGGCTCACATTGTCGCCAAGATGGTCAACCCTTTGCGTCAGTTAAGCTGTTGGTGTTTCATCTACAACATCGGCGCCCAGTGGAAGGAAACTGATCGATGGGGGCAAGTCTGGCTGATTCTTCATGGTGGCTATCTCGGATTGCCAGATTACCTAAGGTCAGAGCCTTTTTGTTTGATCTGTACATCCATGCCGGTATTCTCGCCTTGATTGAGGCTCGGGGGGCAGCTTGCCCTCAAATATCTTTGTTGTGGAGAGCCGATTTCGTCGGCTGGTTCCATATTAATAACTTGGAAGCCAATGGTAACGTGTTTGGCTGATTCATCACTATTCTCGCCTTGGGTGAGGCTTGGGGGGCAACTCGCCTGAAAGTTACTTGGCTCTGGAGAGCAAATTTGGTTGGAATCGGCTGGCTCTACATCGCAACTGTTCTGAAAAAGGGTGCTTTTGCTACAGAGGTATCAGCTTTAGCATCCAAGCTGATTCAGCGACAGTTCCAGGGTCTTTGTAAAGACATCTGCTCAAGACTAAACCCACGGCTTACTGCGATCGACAGTGCTATCATCATCGGTAAGACTGGCTAATTTGGAGGGATCCTGTCTCGCAGATTATCGTGAGAGACCGATGCGTTGCCATCATTCATTGGACATTGATTGGGCTAACGGTCGACAAAGTCAGATGAGGGAAAATCGGCTGAATCAGCATACAGGGCATCGGCAAAGTCAAAAGAAGTTTTCATTGATAATAAAATTTCTTACAAGGAGAAGCCGATTGTTCAACAAAAGGGAACGGATTACTACTGCCAACCCTATGCTAGCAAATCCCTACTCTAAGGGTTGTTGCTGTCGTTGCCGTCGCTGAGGTAGCTGCCGCCATTGCTGCTGTCGGCGAGGTCTTCGTTGCTGCTACTGTGACCTTCAGCAGAGGCCTCCTCCTCATCATCATCATCGTCCTCATCTGACCAAGCCCAGCCCCAGATACGCTTTGGTGGTGGTTCGTCGGAGGAGGTGTCGTCCTCCTGTTCCATCTTCGGGTCGGAGGAGACGTCTTCTTCTTCGTCGTTGATACGTCTCCGACGTATCGATAATTTCTTATGTTCCATGCCACATTATTGATGTTATCTACATGTTTTATGCACACTTTATGTCATATTCGTGCATTTTCTGGAACTAACCTATTAACAAGATGCCGAAGTGCCGCTTGTTGTTTTCGCTGTTTTTGGTTTCAGAAATCCTAGTAAGGAAATATTCTCGGAATTGGACGAAATCAAAGCCCAGGGGCCTATTTTTCCACGAAGCTTCCAGAAGTCCGAAGGAGAGACGAAGAGGGGCCACGAGGGGGCCATACCCTAGGGCGGCGCGCCCCCCCCCTTGGCCGCGCGGCCCTATGGTGTGGGGCCCCCGTGCCGCCTCTTGACCTGCCCTTCCGCCTACAAATAGCCTCCGTGACGAAACCCCCAGTACCGAGAGCCACGATACGGAAAACCTTCCAGAGACGCCGCCAACACCGATCCCATCTCGGGGGATCCAGGAGATCGCCTCCGGCACCCTGCCGGAGAGGGGAATCATCTCCCGGAGGACTCTACGCCGCCATGGTCGCCTCCGGTGTGATGTGTGAGTAGTCTACCCCTGGACTATGGGTCCATAGCAGTAGCTAGATGGTTGTCTTCTCCCCATTGTGCTATCATTGTCGGATCTTGTGAGCTGCCTAACATGATCAAGATCATCTATCCGTAATCCTATATGTTGCGTTTGTTGGGATCCGATGAATAGAGAATACTTGTTATGTTGATTATCAAAGTTATATCTATGTGTTGTTTATGATCTTGCATGCTTTCCGTTACTAGTAGATGCTCCGGCCAAGTAGATGCTTGTAACTCCAAGAGGGAGTACTTATGCTCGATAGTGGGTTCATGCCCGCATTGACACTCGGGACAAGTGACGTAAAGTTCTAAGGTTGTGTTGTGCTGTTGCCACTAGGGATAAAACATTGATGCTATGTCTAAGGATGTAGTTGTTGATTACATTACGCACCATACTTAATGCAATTGTCTGTTGCTTTGCAACTTAATACTGGAGGGGGTTCGGATGATAACCTAAAGGTGGACTTTTTAGGCATAGATGCATGCTGGATGGCGGTCTATGTACTTTGTCGTAATGCCCAATTAAATCTCACTATACTCATCATGATATGTATGTGCATGGTCATGCTCTCTTTATTTGTCAATTGCCCAACTGTAATTTGTTCACCCAACATGCTGTTCGTCTTATGGGAGAGACACCTCTAGTGAACTGTGGACCCCGGTCCAATTCTCTTTACTGAAATACAATCTACTGCAATACTTGTTCTACTATTTTCTGCAAACAATCTTCCACACAATACGGTTAATCCTTTGTTACAGCAAGCCGGTGAGATTGACAACCTCACTGTTTCGTTGGGGCAAAGTACTTTGGTTGTGTTGTGCAGGTTCCACGTTGGGGCCGGAATCCCGGTGTTGCGCCGCACTACATCCCGCCGCCATCAACCTTCAACGTGCTTCTTGGCTCCTCCTGGTTCGATAAACCTTGGTTTCTTTCTGAGGGAAAACTTGCTGCTGTGCGCATCATACCTTCCTCTTGGGGTTCCCAACGAACGTGTGAGTTACACGCCATCAAGCTCTTTTTCTGGCGCCGTTGCCGGGGATCTAAAGAGAAGTTACACCCCAGAGATTGCCAACTCCCACGGCAACAGCTCTTTTTCTGGCGCCGTTGCCGGGGAGATCAAGACACGCTGCAAGGGGAGTCTCCACTTCTCAATCTCTTTACTTTGTTTTTGTCTTGCTTAGTTTTATTTACTACTTTGTTTGCTGCACTAAATCAAAATACAAAAAAATTAGTTGCTAGTTTTACTTTATTTGCTATCTTGTTTGCTATATCTAAAACACAAAAAAATTAGTTTACTTGCATTTATTTTACTTTATTCATCATGTTTCCTTTTAATTTTACCACAAAAGACATACCGGTAGGACGTGGGTCTATAATTGGGAGAAATAATATAGAAGAATTCTTCAACTATGTTAGTACCATTGACGATTTTGAGGATAGACACTTGGTAGACCTTGCGCCTACTTATGAAATTGCTGCTGCGCACTTAGTTCGCCTGTTGGAAACTAAATTTGTTAATCTTAATCCTATAATCCAACACATGTTTTTCACACTTGGCGATATGGAAGAAGGGGAAAAGAAAGATTTTGTTTTAGAAACCCTTCTTAGAGAATTTGGTGGTCTAGCAAGAGAAGCTAGAAAGGTCTTTGCTAAATTTAATATGCTTGGTTCTCCTACTAATTTTGTTAGTCTCCTTGAAAAGATGGACATGGATAGAATAAGATACACTAATAATATTGATGATGGTGGGGAGATCAAAGCACCAATACCATGTAAACTCCTAGCTATGAATGATGCACTAGAAAATAACTATGCTTGGCTTGTTCCTGAAAATTTGTTTGATGAGAGTAGCACGCCTAAGACTAATGAAAAAGGAGATGCTAAAACTTATGTATCTAATATATTATGCCTGGTTGAGAAAACTCCACACCCCGCTGTAGAAGTATCATCCTTTGATAATACTTGATACACACTTTCTGTGCCTAGCTGAAAGGCGTTAAAGAAAAGCGCTTATGGGAGACAACCCATGTTTTTACCTACAGTACTTTGTTTTTATTTTGTGTCTTGGAAGTTGTTTACTACTGTAGCAACCTCTCCTTATCTTAGTTTTGTGTTTTGTTGTGCCAAGTTAAGCCGTTGATAGAAAAGTAAGTACTAGATTTGGATTACTGCACAGTTCCAGATTTCTTTGCTGTCATGAATCTCGGTCCACCTCCCTATAGGTAGCTCAGAAAATTAAGCAAATTTACGTGCATGATCCTCAGATATGTATGCAACTTTCATTCAATTTGAGCATTTTCATTTGAGCAAGTCTGGTGCCATTTTAAAATTCGTCAATACGAACTGTTCTGTTTTGACAGATTCTGCCTTTTATTTCGCATTGCCTCTTTTGCTATGTTGGATGAATTTCTTTGATCCACTAATGTCCAGTAGCATTATGCAATGTCCAGAAGTGTTAAGAATGATTGTGTCACCTCTGAATATGTTAATTTTTATTGTGCACTAACCCTCTAATGAGTTGTTTCGAGTTTGGTGTGGAGGAAGTTTTCAAGGATCAAGAGAGGAGTATGATGCAACATGATCAAGGAGAGTGAAAGCTCTAAGCTTGGGGATGCCCCGGTGGTTCACCCCTGCATATATCAAGAAGACTCAAGCGTCTAAGCTTGGGGATGCCCAAGGCATCCCCTTCTTCATCGACAACATTATCAGGTTCCTCCCCTGAAACTATATTTTTATTCCATCACATCTTATGTGCTTTTGCTTGGAGCGTCGGTTTGTTTTTGTTTTTTGTTTTGTTTGAATAAAATGGATCCTAGCATTCACTTTATGGGAGAGAGACACGCTCCGCTGTAGCATATGGACAAGTATGTCCTTGGTTTCTACTCATAGTATTCATGGCGAAGTTTCTCCTTCGTTAAATTGTTATATGGTTGGAATTGGAAAATGATACATGTAGTAATTGCTATAAATGTCTTGGGTAATGTGATACTTGGCAATTGTTGTGCTCATGTTTAAGCCCTTGCATCATATGCTTTGCACCCATTAATGAAGAAATACATAGAGCATGCTAAAATTTGGTTTGCATATTTGGTTTCTCTAAGGTCTAGATAATTTCTAGTATTGAGTTTGAACAACAAGGAAGACGGTGTAGACTCTTATAATGTTTTCAATATGTATTTTATGTGAGTTTTGCTGCACCGGTTCATCCTTGTGTTTGTTTCATATAAGCCTTGCTAGCCTAAACCTTGTATCGAGAGGGAATACTTCTCATGCATCCAAAATACTTGAGCCAACCACTATGCCATTTGTGTCCAAGCATACCTACCTACTACATGGTATTTTCCGCCATTCCAAAGTAAATTGCTTGAGTGCTACCTTTAAAATTCCATCATTCACCTTTGCAATATATAGCTCATGGGACAAATAGCTTAAAAACTATTGTGGTATTGAATATGTAATTATGCACTTTATCTCTTATTAAGTTGCTTGTTGTGCGATAACCATGTTTATCGGGGACGCCATCAATTTTTCATTGTTGAATTTCATGTGAGTTGCTATGCATGTTCGTCTTGTCCGAAGTAAGGGCGATCTACACCGAGTTGAATGGTTTGAGCATGCATATTGTTAGAGAAGAACATTGGGCCGCTAACTAAAGCCATGATCCATGGTGGAAGTTTCAGTTTTGGACAAACATCCTCAAATCTCTAATGAGAAAAGAATTAATTGTTGTTGAATGCTTAAAGCATTAAAAGAGGAGTCCATTATCTGTTGTCTATGTTGTCCCGGTATGGATGTCTAAATTGAGAATAATCAAAAGCGAGAAATCCAAATGCGAGCTTTCTCCTTAGACCTTTGTACGAGCGGCATAGAGGTACCCCTTTGTGATACTTGGTGAAAGCATATGTATTGCGGTGATAATCCAGGTAGTCCAAGCTAATTAGGACAAGGTGCGGGCACTATTAGTACACTATGCATGAGGCTTGCAACTTATAAGATATAATTTACATGATGCATATGCTTTATTACTACCGTTGACAAAATTGTTTCATGTTTTCAAAATCAAAGCTCTAGCACAAATATAGCAATCGATGCTTTTCCTCTATGGAGGACCATTCTTTTACTTTCAATGTTGAGTCAGTTCACCTATTTCTCTCCACCTCAAGAAGCAAACACTTGTGAACTGTGCATTGATTCCTACATACTTGCTTATTGCACTTATTATATTACTCTATGTTGACAATATCCATGAGATATACATGTTACAAGTTGAAAGCAACCGCTGAAACTTAATCTTCTTTTGTGTTGCTTCAATGCCTTTACTTTGAATTATTGCTTTATGAGTTAACTCTTATGCAAGACTTATTGATGCTTGTCTTGAAGTGTTATTCATGAAAAGTCTTTGCTTTATGATTCACTTGTTTACTCATGTCATATACATTGTTTTGATCGTTGCATTCACTACATATGCTTTACAAATAGTATGATCAAGGTTATGATGGCATGTCACTCCAGAAATTATCTGTGTTATCGTTTTACCTGCTCGGGACGAGCGGAACTAAGCTTGGGGATGCTGATACGTCTCCGACGTATCGATAATTTCTTATGTTCCATGCCACATTATTGATGTTATCTACATGTTTTATGCACACTTTATGTCATATTCGTGCATTTTCCGGAACTAACCTATTAACAAGATGCCGAAGTGCCGCTTCTGTTTTCTCGCTGTTTTTGGTTTCAGAAATCCTAGTAAGGAAATATTCTCGGAATTGGACGAAATCAAAGCCCAGGGGCCTATTTTTCCACGAAGCTTCCAGAAGTCCGAAGGAGAGACGAAGAGGGGCCACGAGGGGGCCACACCCTAGGGCGGCGCGGCCCCCCCCCCCTTGGCCGCGCGGCCCTATGGTGTGGGGCCCCCGTGCCGCCTCTTGACCTGCCCTTCCGCCTACAAATAGCCTCCGTGACGAAACCCCCAGTACCGAGAGCCACGATACGGAAAACCTTCCAGAGACGCCGCCAACGCCGATCCCATCTCGGGGATCCAGGAGATCGCCTCCGGCACCCCGCCGGAGAGGGGAATCATCTCCCGGAGGACTCTACGCCGCCATGGTCGCCTCCGGTGTGATGTGTGAGTAGTCTACCCCTGGACTATGGGTCCATAGCAGTAGCTAGATGGTTGTCTTCTCCCCATTGTGCTATCATTGTCGGATCTTGTGAGCTGCCTAACATGATCAAGATCATCTATCTGTAATCCTATATGTTGCGTTTGTTGGGATCCGATGAATAGAGAATACTTGTTATGTTGATTATCAAAGTTATATCTATGTGTTGTTTATGATCTTGCATGCTTTCCGTTACTAGTAGATGCTCTGGCCAAGTAGATGCTTGTAACTCCAAGAGGGAGTACTTATGCTCGGTAGTGGGTTCATGCCTGCATTGACACTCGGGACAATGTGACGAAAGTTCTAAGGTTGTGTTGTGTCGTTGCCACTAGGGATAAAACATTGATGCTATGTCTAAGGATGTAGTTGTTGATTACATGTACGCACCATACTTAATGCAATTGTCTCGTTGCTTTGCAACTTAATACCGGAGGGGGTTCGGATGATAACCTCGAAGGTGGACTTTTTAGGCATAGATGCAGCTTGGATGGCGGTCTATGTACTTTGTCGTAATGCCCAATTAAATCTCACTATACTCATCATGATATGTATGTGCATGGTCATGCCCTCTTTATTTGTCAATTGCCCAACTGTAATTTGTTCACCCAACATGCTGTTTGTCTTATGGGAGAGACACCTCTAGTGAACTGTGGACCCCGGTCCAATTCTCTTTACTCGAAATACAATCTACCGCAATACTTGTTCTACTCGTTTTCTGCAAACAATCATCTTCCACACAATACGGTTAATCCTTTGTTACAGCAAGCCGGTGAGATTGACAACCTCACTGTTTCGTTGGGGCAAAGTACTTTGGTTGTGTTGTGCAGGTTCCACGTTGGCGCCGGAATCCCTGGTGTTGCGCCACACTACATCCCGCCGCCATCAACCTTCAACATGCTTCTTGGCTCCTCCTGGTTCGATAAACCTTGGTTTCTTTCTGAGGGAAAACTTGCTGCTGTGCGCATCATACCTTCCTCTTGGGGTTCCCAACGAACGTGTGAGTTACACGCCATCAAGCATATTTTCTGGCGCCGTTGCCGGGGAGATCAAGACACGCTGCAAGGGGAGTCTCCACTTCTCAATCTCTTTACTTTATTTTTGTCTTGCTTAGTTTTATTTACTACTTTGTTTGCTGCACTAAATCAAAATACAAAAAAATTAGTTGCTAGTTTTACTTTGTTTGCTATCTTGTTTGCTATATCAAAAACACAAAAAAAATTAGTTTACTTGCATTTACTTTATCTAGTTTGCTTTATTTACTCGTTGCTAAAATGGCCAACGCTGAAAATACTAAGTTGTGTGACTTCACAACCACAAATAATAATGATTTCTTATGCACACCTATTGCTCCACCTGCTACTACAAGCAGAATTCTTTGAAATTAAACCCGCTTTATCGAATCTTGTTATGCGAGAGCAATTTTCTCGGTGTTAGTTCCGATGATGTCGCTACCCATCTTAATAATTTTGTTGAACTATGTGAAATGCAAAAATATAAAGATGTAGATGGTGACATTATAAAATTAAAATTGTTCCCTTTCTCGTTAAGAGGAAGAGCTAAAGATTGGTTGCTATCTCTGCCTAAGAATAGTATTGACTCATGGACTAAATGCAAGGATGCTTTTATTGGTAGATATTATCCCCCTGCTAAAATTATATCTTTGAGGAGTAGCATAATGAATTTTGAACAATTAGATACTGAACATGTTGCTCAAGCTTGGGAAAGAATGAAATCTCTGGGTTAAAAATTGCCCAACCCATGGACTCGACTACTTGGATGATCATCCAAACCTTCTATGCAGGACTAAATTTTTCTTCACGGAATTTATTGGATTCAGCTGCTGGAGGTACCTTTATGTCCATCACTCTTGGTGAAGCAACAAAGCTTCTTGATAATATGATGATCAACTACTCTGAATGGCACACGGAAAGAGCTCCACAAGGTAAGAAGGTAAATTCCGTCGAAGAAACCTCTTCCTTGAGTGATAAGATTGATGCTATTATGTCTATGCTTGTGAATGATAGGACTAATATTGATCCTAATAATGTTCCGTTAGCTTCATTGGTTGCACAAGAAGAACATGTTGATGTAAACTTCATTAAAAATAATAATTTCAACAACAATGCTTACCGGAACAATTCTAGTAACAACTATAGGCCATATCCTTATAATAATGGCAACGGCTATGGTAATTCTTATGGGAATTCTTACAATAATAATAGGAACACACCCCTGGACTTGAAGCCATGCTTAAAGAATTTATTAGTACACAAACTGCTTTTAACAAATCTGTTGAAGAAAAGCTTGGGAAAATTGATATACTTGCTTCTAAAGTTGATAGTCTTGCCGCTGATGTTGATCTTTTGAAATCGAAAGTTATGCCTAATGAGAATCATCATAATAAAATTGTTACTACAGCAAATGCCATCCAAGTTAGAATTAATGAGAATATAAGATTAATGGCTGAACTGCGTGCTAGGTGGGATAGAGAAGAAAATGAAAAACTAGCTAAAGAGAAGAATGTAGCTAAAGTTTGGACTATTACCACCACTAGTAATGCTAATGCTACACATGTTGCTGCACCTCCTACTATTAATAATAAAAGAATTGGTGTTAGCAATGTTTCCACTTCTAATGCAAAGCGCGAGAAACTGTCTGAAACTGCTAAAACTGCTGAAACTGCTTGTGATAAAGCTGCTGAAATTTTTTCCAACATTGGGGATGATGATCCCATTGCTTTAGATTATAATGGTTTGAATTTTCATGATTGCCACATCTCTGAAGTTATAAAGTTCTTGCAAAAACTTGCTAAAAGTCCTAATGCTAGTGCTATAAATTTGGCTTTCACGCATCATATTACAAATGCTCTCATAAAAGCTAGAGAAGAGAAACTAGAGCGTGAAGCCTCTATTCCTAAAAAGCTAGAGGATGGTTGGGAGCCCATCATTAAGATGAAGGTTAAAGATTTTGATTGTAATGCTTTATGTGATCTTGGTGCAAGTATTTCGTTATGCCTAAGAAAATTTATAATATGCTTGACTTGCCACCGCTGAAAAATTGTTATTTGGATGTTAATCTTGCTGATCATTCTACAAAGAAACCTTTGGGTAAAGTTGATAATGTTCTTATTACCGTTAACAATAACCTTGTCCCCGTTGATTTTGTTGTCTTGGATATTGAATGCAATGCATCTTGTCCCATTATATTGGGAAGACCTTTTCTTCGAACCGTTGGTGCTATCATTGATATGAAGGAAGGTAATATAAAATATCAATTTCCTCTCAAGAAAGGTATGGAACACTTCCCTAGAAAGAGAATGAAGTTACCTTTTGATTCTATTATGAGAACAAATTATGATGTTGACACTTCGTCTCTCGATAATAATTGATACACACTTTCTGCGCCTAGCTGAAAGGCGTTAAAGAAAAGCGCTTATGGGAGACAACCCATGTTTTTACCTACAGTATTTTGTTTTTATTTTGTGTCTTGGAAGTTGTTTACTACTGTAGCAACCTCTCCTTATCTTAGTTTTGTGTTTTGTTGTGCCAAGTAAAGTCTTTGATAGTAAAGTAAGTACTAGATTTGGATTACTGCGCAGTTCTAGATTTCTTTGCTGTCACGAATCTGGCTCTACCTCCCTGTAGGTAGCTCAGAAAATTAAGCCAATTTACGTGCATGATCCTCAGATATGTACGCAACTTTCATTCAATTTGAGCATTTTCATTTGAGCAAGTCTGGTGCCATTTTAAAATTCGTCAATACGAACTGTTCTGTTTTGACAGATTCTGCCTTTTATTTCGCATTGCCTCTTTTGCTATGTTGGATGAATTTCTTTGATCCACTAATGTCCAGTAGCATTATGCAATGTCCAGAAGTGTTAAGAATGATTGTGTCACCTCTGAATATGTTAATTTTTATTGTGCACTAACCCTCTAATGAGTTGTTTCGAGTTTGGTGTGGAGGAAGTTTTCAAGGATCAAGAGAGGAGTATGATGCAACATGATCAAGGAGAGTGAAAGCTCTAAGCTTGGGGATGCCCCGGTGGTTCACCCCTGCATATTCTAAGAAGACTCAAGCGTATAAGCTTGGGGATGCCCAAGGCATCCCCTTCTTCATCGACAATATTATCAGGTTCCTCCCCTGAAACTATATTTTTATTCCATCACATCTTATGTGCTTTTGCTTGGAGCGTCGGTTTGTTTTTGTTTTTTGTTTTGTTTGAATAAAATGGATCCTAGCATTCACTTTACGGGAGAGAGACACGCTCCACTGTAGCATATGGACAAGTATGTCCTTGGTTTCTACTCATAGTATTCATGGCGAAGTTTCTCCTTCGTTAAATTGTTATATGGTTGGAATTGGAAAATGATACATGTAGTAATTGCTATAAATGTCTTGGGTAATGTGATACTTGGCAATTTTTGTGCTCATGATTAAGCTCTTGCATCATATGCTTTGCACCCATTAATGAAGAAATACATAGAGCATGCAAAAATTTGGTTTGCATATTTGGTTTCTCTAAGGTCTAGATAATTTCTAGTATTGAGTTTGAACAACAAGGAAGACGGTGTAGAGTCTTATAATGTTTTCAATATGTCTTTTATGTGAGTTTTGCTGCACCGGTTCATCCTTGTGTTTGTTTCAAATAAACCTTGCTAGCCTAAACCTTGTATCGAGAGGGAATACTTCTCATGCATCCAAAATACTTGAGCCAACCACTATGCCATTTGTGTCCACCATACCTACCTACTACATGGTATTTTCCGCCATTCCAAAGTAAATTGCTTGAGTGCTACCTTTAAAATTCCATCATTCACCTTTGCAATATATAGCTCATGGGACAAATAGCTTAAAAACTATTGTGGTATTGAATATGTAATTATGCACTTTATCTCTTATTAAGTTGCTTGTTGTGCGATAACCATGATCACTGGGGACGCCATCAACTATTCATTGTTGAATTTCATGTGAGTTGCTATGCATGTCCGTCTTGTCTGAAGTAAGAGAGATCTACCACCTTATGATTAAGCATGCATATTGTTAGAGAAGAACATTGGGCCGCTAACTAAAGCCATGATCCATGGTGGAAGTTTCAGTTTTGGACATATATCCTCAATCTCAAATGAGAAAATTATTAATTGTTGTTACATGCTTATGCATAAAAGAGGAGTCCATTATCTGTTGTCTATGTTGTCCCGGTATGGATGTCTAAGTTGAAGAATAATCAATAGCGAGAAATCCAATGCGAGCTTTCTCCTTAGACCTTTGTACAGAGCGGCATAGAGGTACCCCTTTGTGACACTTGGTTGAAACAAGTGCATTGTGATGATCCGGTAGTCCAAGCTAATTAGGACAAGGTGCGGGCACTATTAGTACACTATGCATGAGGCTTGCAACTTATAAGATATAATTTACATGATGCATATGCTTTATTACTACCGTTGACAAAATTGTTTCATGTTTTCAAAATCAAAGCTCTAGCACAAATATAGCAATCGATGCTTTTCCTCTATGGAGGACCATTCTTTTACTTTCAATGTTGAGTCAGTTCACCTATTTCTCTCCATCTCAAGAAGCAAACACTTGTGTGAACTATGCATTGATTCCTACATACTTGCTTATTGCACCTATTATATTACTCTATGTTGACAATATCCATGAGATATACATGTTACAAGTTGAAAGCAACCGCTGAAACTTAATCTTCTTTTGTGTTGCTTCAATGCCTTTACTTTGAATTATTGCTTTATGAGTTAACTCTTATGCAAGACTTATTGATGCTTGTCTTGAAGTGCTATTCATGAAAAGTCTTTGCTTTATGATTCACTTGTTTACTCATGTCATATACATTGTTTTGATCGCTGCATTCACTACATATGCTTTACAAATAGTATGATCAAGATTATGATGGCATGTCACTCCGTAAATTATCCGTGTTATCGTTTTACCCGCTCGGGACGAGCAGAACTAAGCTTGGGGATGCTGATACGTCTCCGACGTATCGATAATTTCTTATGTTCCATGCCACATTATTGATGTTATCTACATGTTTTATGCACACTTTATGTCATATTCGTGCATTTTCCGGAACTAACCTATTAACAAGATGCCGAAGTGCCGCTTGTCGTTTTCTGCTGTTTTTGGTTTCAGTAAATCCTAGTAAGGAAATATTCTCGGAATTGGACGAAATCAAAGCCCAGGGGCCTATTTTTCCACGAAGCTTCCGAAGTCCGAAGACGAAACGAAGAGGGGCCACGGGGTGGCCAAACCCTAGGGCGGCGCGGCCCCACCCCCGGCCGCGCCGGCCCGTGGTTTGGGCCCCCGTGCCGCCTCCCCGACTTGCCCTTCCGCCTACTTAAAGCCTCCGTGACGAAACACCCGCACCGAGAGCCACGATACGGAAAACCTTCCAGAGACGCCGCCAACGCCGATCCCATCTCGGGGATCCAGGAGATCGCCTCCGGCACCCTCGCCGGAGAGGGGAATCATCTCCCGGAGGACTCTACGCCGCCATGGTCGCCTCCGGTGTGATGTGTGAGTAGTCTACCCCTGGACTATGGGTCCATAGCAGTAGCTAGATGGTTGTCTTCTCCCCATTGTGCTATCATTGTCGGATCTTGTGAGCTGCCTAACATGATCAAGATCATCTATCCGTAATTCTATATGTTGCGTTTGTTGGGATCCGATGAATAGAGAATACTTGTTATGTTGATTATCAAAGTTATATCTACGTGTTGTTTATGATCTTGCATGCTTTCCGTTACTAGTAGATGCTCTGGCCAAGTAGATGCTTGTAACTCCAAGAGGGAGTACTTATGCTCGATAGTGGATTCATGCCTGCATTGACACCTGGGACGAGTGACGTAAAGTTCTAAGGTTGTGTTGTGCTCGTTGCCACTAGGGATAAAACATTGATGCTATGTCTAAGGATGTAGTTGTTGATTACATTACGCACCATACTTAATGCAATTGTCTCGTTGCTTTGCAACTTAATACCGGAGGGGGTTCGGATGATAACCCGAAGGTGGACTTTTTAGGCATAGATGCGAGTTGGATGGCGGTCTATGTACTTTGTCGTAATGCCCAATTAAATCTCACTATACTCATCATGATATGTATGTGCATGGTCATGCCCTCTTTATTTGTCAATTGCCCAACTGTAATTTGTTCACCCAACATGCTCGTTTGTCTTATGGGAGAGACACCTCTAGTGAACTGTGGACCCCGGTCCAATTCTCTTTACTCGAAATACAATCTACCGCAATACTTGTTCTACCGTTTTCCGCAAACAATCATCTTCCACACAATACGGTTAATCCTTTGTTACAGCAAGCCGGTGAGATTGACAACCTCACCGTTTCGTTGGGGCAAAGTACTTTGGTTGTGTTGTGCAGGTTCCACGTTGGCGCCGGAATCCCCGGTGTTGCGCCGCACTACATCCCGTCGCCATCAACCTTCAACGTGCTTCTTGTCTCCTCCTGGTTCGATAAACCTTGGTTTCTTTCTGAGGGAAAACTTGCTGCTGTGCGCATCATACCTTCCTCTTGGGGTTCCCAACGAACGTGTGAGTTACACGCCATCAGATACTTAACTATTATGCCTCGCAACAACAATATTCATGGGATTGTGATGTATGACATAATAGGCATTCGGACTTAAAAATACGGGTGTTGACAAGTTGGTATCAGAGCCATTGTTTGACCTTAGAAGACCTTAGTTAGAATGGGCGTTCTGAAAAACTTTACTTTGAAATTCAAATAAAAAGAATATTTGTGAAAATGTACTTACACTCTTGTCTTTGAGACTTTGCCAAAATTTGATGAATCATGTTCTATCTTATTTGAATCTATCTAAAATTTTGCCACACTTTGCACTCTCTAACTTACTCATCAAATTCTCTTTCAGATGGAGCCGAATGAACCCATCAACACCAAGTTTTACCAGCTTGGGAACGGAGGGAGCTTGATCTTCGAGCATGACCTCAACGCCGTCTGTGACTTCCTTGGGCGCCCACACCCCGAGTTCCACGGGATTCAGGTGGACGACACGCCCGGAGGAGAGTTGCAGTGGGTGATCACTGCCGACTTCAGGGGCAAGATGGAGCCTCCCACCTCGGAGAGGATCCTCTTCTCCTTCCGCGAGAGCAACTGGCTCGATGGACTCGCCCATGGCCTTCAGTATGCACTTGCGCGCCTCTGTGGACAGAACTTGGTGCGCATCCTCGCCTCTCGCTTCGCGCATCTCGTGAGGCGTGATGCCATGGGAGTGCCCATGGAGCTGCAGCCTCACCCGGAGTTGAGGCACCATGCTGAGCACTTGGACTTCATGCTCTACCAGACTCAGAAGGACCTTGACGCCACTCGCGCACTACAAGAAAAGTTCTGATAGACAACGTCTCAAAATCGTCCGCTAAGGGGTATTTTTCGTCGCCTATGGGCCTAACCCGACGATATGGGTTCTGTTGTGGAAACTGCGTCAAGCAAAGTCCTACGACGATTTTTTCGGTCCATCGCGCTTGGGCGCCCTTCCGCCACGGAAAATCGGACCGTTGTCCAAGTGTTTCCGGGAGCCCGTTGACTGCTGACGTCATGCAAACTGACACGTGGCAGACGCCGTTAACTGGCGGCTAACGGCGTTAACCGGCCGAAACCCCGTGGTAGATGGTAGGCCCACACGAGGCCTGCCACGTCTTAAGCGGGCCGGCCCATTAAGTTTACGGCCGGGCCAGCCGACTTAGTTTGACCGGTCAACTATATAGCCGGGCTGGTCCATTAGTTACGTGGGCCGGGCCTAACCTCTAAAGTTGATCGGTCAAAACTTTAATGGGCCGGCCCACTAAGCATGTGGGCCGGGCCGAATGCACTCGTTTGACCGGTCAACAGGCAAAAGGGCCGGCCCACAAGACATGTGGGACCCACTTTCCTGGTATCGGGCCGGCCCATTTACAAAGTGGGGTCCACATTAAAGCAAGTGGGCCGGCCCAAAAAATTATTGGGCCGGCCCAATTAGCATGTGGGTCCCACTTTCCTGCTATCGGGCCGGCCCATTTAGTACGTGGGGTCCACATTAGATCAACTGGGCTGGCCCAACAAGCCAGTGGGCCGGGTCAAAAGCACAAGTGGGTCCCACTTTCCTGTTAAAGGGCCAGCCCATTTAGTATGTGGGGTCCACCATATAGCAAGTGGGCCGGCCCAACAAGATAGTGGGCCGGGCCAAAAACACAGGTGGGTCCCACTTTCCGGGTAAAGGGCCGGCCCATTTAGTATGTGGGGTCCACCATATAGCAAGTGGGCCGGCCCAACAAGATAGTGGGCCGGGCTAACAACACAGGTGGGTCCCACTTTCCAGTTAAAGGGCTGGCCCATTTAGTATGTGGGGTCCACCATATAGCAAGTGGGCCGGCCCAACAAGATAGTGGGCCGGACCAAAAACACAGGTGGGTCCCACTTTCCTGTTAAAGGGCCGGCCCATTTAGTATGTGGGGTCCACCATATAGCAAGTGGGCCGGCCCAACACGCTAGTGGGCCGGGCCAAAAACACAGGTGGGTCCCACTTTCCTCTTAAAAGGCCGGCCCGTTTAGTATGTGGGGTCCACCATATAGCAAGTGGGCCGGCCCAACAAGAGAGTGGGCCGGGCCAAAAACCCTGGTGGGTCCCACTTTGGTCTTAAAGGGCCGGCCCATTTAGTATGTGGGGTCCACCACAAAAGCAATTGGGCTGGCCCAACTAGTTAGTGGGCCGGCCCAGTTGTGGGTGGGGTCCACCTTAAAGCAAGTGGGCCGGCCCACTTAGAGTGTGGGGTCCACAGTAAATCAAGTGGGCTGGCCCAATAAGTAAGTGGGCCAGCCCGTTTAGTTGCTGTTTATATGCCGGCGTAATAGGCGCTTTAGGATTTTGCGAGCCGGCACATATGTGATTTCGCTTAATTGGGCCGTTTAAGGGATGGGAATTCGTGATTTAGATATCGAGAATATTTACGCAGCATTGATTTATGTCGGATAGCCTCACTTACCACAAGCACCAAAGAAAAAATGCGCGAAAGAACTATAAAAACTAACTAAATATTACATCAGCTGCAAGGCTTTGAAAAAATATTACAGAACCCAGAGAAATTGAATGGTAATTAAACCTATAATACAATGAAGCGATCCAGCAATCTTTTAAGTTGTCCATGCAGCACCTATATCTGAAACAAAGACATTACAAGTTAAGACAGCAACAATGGAAACGCAAAGACACTGCAATATTGTTTGCCAAAGAATTTGGAACTCATCATTTCGTCGTTATAACAAGATCATTGTAATGCGCACAATAAGCAAACAAAGAGTGCATGCCGCATACCAACAGTCCAATATAACGAGCATGTTAGAATGAAACAAATAGACTTACTACTCTGTCGAGTCCCATGCAAACCAACATGTTCAGGGAGTACAAAATTGGCATGAACAACATAGTAGCAGAGCTATAAATTTTGTAACAACGACCGAGCAAGATGAAGTTATGATGGCTACATCTACAGAAGCAGGAATGTAAACCAAAAATAGAAGTTACGATGGCAAAAGCTAAAGAGGAGGGAATGTGAACCAACATGTGCCAAGTGCAATTACTTCATTTTGGCCGTGAACTAAATAATACTCCCGAACTTATAGTGAAGGGGATGCAAATCAAGATGTTTCGGGATATAAACTTGTAATGAGCAACACATAGAGGATAGTTAATGCCGGAGCTTAGGATGGACCAGATACGTAATATAGTGGGATCACCCGTGAACTTGTATAAGAGGGAATGCAAACCAATATGTTCAGCTTTCCATATGTGAGCGTCATGCCAAGTCGGAGAAACAAGTCAATAATGCAGCTTTTGAAGAACAAGATGGCACGCAAAATTATTATCTAGTAGTATGACAAGTTTATTTGTACTACAGGCTAGATAGCAGAGTGATAGCATGCTAAACTAAGTCCTTACTTTGTTAGCTTACAATGAACTAGATACAAAACAATGGCATCACCTGTAGTACAGGGAATGCAAGCCAACATGTTCATGGAGTAAAAAATTGGCACAAACAACATAGTAGCAGGCCATAATTTTTGTAACAACGACTGAGTAAGATAAAGTTATGATGGCTAGATCTACAGAGCAGGGAATGTAAACCAAATATAGAAGTTACGATGCCAAAAGCTATAGAGCAGGGAATGCGAACCAACATGTGCAATTACTTAAAATTGGCCGTGAACTAAATAATAGCAGGATGTTACTATAATACCTATAATTTTTGTAACAACGACTGAGCAAGATAGAAGTTATGATGGCTACATCTACAGAGCAGGGAATGCAAACCAAAATGTTCAATCGCTTAAAGTTAGCAATGAACTAGAAAATAGCAACGTGTTACGGTCATAGCTAGGAATGAACTAAAAGAGCTTCAGACAAACAAGCATCCGAACCCGTAACATGGCGCTAAAACAAGGGACTTACATTAGGAGAAGCACTCGTGGGAGTCACAGCAGATCTTCCCGGGGTTGATAGATCCGGTGATGAAGTACGCTACATGTGCTACTTGGGGTTGGAGAGACGGCCATTACACTTCATGATTACTCATCTCATCTAGCAAAAACGTAACGGCGCGTCGTTAGCACAAACAGGTTCCCCCAAGATTAAACAAGAACTTGCAGGCAAGCAATAGAAAAGCGACAGTAGAAGAGTTTAGATCATGCACGGCGCGGGTGAAGCAGATCCGGTTCATGCACAGCGGTGTCGGTGAGCAAGATCCGATGCGGTGGACGACGGATCCGGCGAAGCGGCTCCGGTGGGGTGGACGATACCGCAGCTGAAGCGACTGCGGTAGACTCGCTGGATGAGCATATGGTTTCGAGGTTCGGCGGGGATGATCCGGTCCGGTTGATGACGGCGTCGATGAAGCGGCTCCGGCAGGCAGCCGGATGACGAGGATCGCGAGGGCTCCTGGGTAGGCCGGGAAGTCCGGCGGGGATGTTCCGGTGCGGTGGTCGTGGAGGTGGTAGAGAGAGGGACTTGAGAAGTTCCGGTGGGTGGTCTCGGATGAGAGACTCGAGGGAAATGAATTTTTTGGGAGGGTATCCGGGGCTAGGCAGGTGGTGATCCAAAAAATGACGGCGTACCCCCCACCAACCGACTTTGTCGTCATCTCCACAGGGGTAGAATCGGAATTTGGAAGCGTGTGAAATTTTTGTATTTTGTGGGCGGGAAGTTTTGCCGCTATGAGATTTTGAATTTCGCTAAGGTCCAAGTATAATGATAAAAATTGTGAGACCGTACTAGTACCTCTGTTCAAAACCAACTGTAAAATGAAATCATCATCAAGTTGAACATCGGTTACTGATGTCTACTTCCCCCTCCTTTTCCTGTAGACAGTGTTGGGCCTCCAAGAGCAGAGGTTTGTAGAACAGCAGCAAGTTTTCCCTTAAGTGGATCACCCAAGGTTTATCGAACTCAGGGAGGAAGAGGTCAAAGATATCCCTCTCATGCAACCCCGCAACCACAAAGCAAGAAGTCTCTTGTGTCCCCAACACACCTAATAGGTGCACTAGTTCGGCGAAGAGATAGTGAAATACAGGTGGTATGAATATATATGAGCAAGTAGCAACGGTGCCGTAAAATAGCTTGCTGAGCGTGTAGTTGATGGTGGTAGTATTGCAGCAAGTAGTAACGCAAGAAAACAAGAAACAAGCAGCGATAGCGTATTTAGGAACAAGGCCTAGGGATTACACTTTCACTAGTGGACACTCTCAACATTGATCACATAACGTAATAGATAAATGCATACTCTACACTCTTGTTGGATGATGAACGCATTGCGTAGGATTACACGAACCCTCAATGCCGGAGTTAACAAGCTCCACAATTTGTTCATATATAAGTAACCTTATAGTGTAAGATAGATCAAAAGACTAAACCAAGTACTAACATAGCATGCACACTGTCACCTTCATGCATATGTAGGAGGCATAGATCACATCAATATTATCATAGCAATAGTTAACTTCGCAATCTACAAGAGATCATGATCATAGCATAAACCAAGTACTAACACGGTGCACACACTGTCACCTTTACACACGTGCAGGAGGAATAGAACTACTTTAATAACTTTGCTAGAGTAGCACATAGATAAATTGTGATACAAACTCATATGAATCTCAATCATGTAGGGCAGCTCATGAGATTATTGTATTGAAGCACATAGGAGAGAGATGAACCACATAGCTACCGGTACAGCCCCGAGCCTCGATGGAGAACTACTCCCTCCTCATGGGAGCAGCAGCGGTGATGAAGATGGCGGTGGAGATGGCAGCGGTGTCGATGGAGAAGCCTTCCGGGGGCACTTCCCCGCTCCGGCAGGGTGCCGGAACAGAGACTCCTGTCCCCCAGATCTTGGCCTCGCGATGGCGGCGGCTCTGGAAGGTTTCTGTGGTTTTCGTCAATTGGTGTCGAAGTTTTAGGTCGCGACGGCTTAAATAGGCGAAGAGGCGGCGCAGGAGGGTCGAAGGGGCGATGAAACCATAGGGCGGCGCGGCCAGGGGGTGGGCCGCGCCACCCTATCATCTGGGGGCCCAGTGCCCCCCTCTGGTCCTTCCCGGGTGTTCTGGATGCTTCCGGTGAAAATAGGAACTTGGGCGTTGATTTCGTCCGATTCCGAGAATATTTCGTTACTAGGATTTCTGAAACCAAAAACAGCAGAAAACAAGAACCGGCACTTCGGCATCTTGTTAATAGGTTAGTTCCGGAAAATGCACGAATATGACATAAAGTGTGCATAAAACATGTAGATAACATCAATAATGTGGCATGGAACATAAGAAATTATCGATACGTCGGAGACGTATCAGCATCCCCAAGCTTAGTTCTCGCTCGTCCCGAGCAGGTAAAACGATAACACAGATAATTTCTGGAGTGACATGCCATCATAACCTTGATCATACTATTTGTAAAGCATATGTAGTGAATGCAGCGATCAAAACAATGTATATGACATGAATAAACAAGTGAACCATAAAGCAAAGACTTTTCATGAATAGCACTTCAAGACAAGCATCAATAAGTCTTGCATAAGAGTTAACTCATAAAGCAATAATTCAAAGTAAAGGCATTGAAGCAACACAAAAGAAGATTAAGTTTCAGCGGTTGCTTTCAACTTGTAACATGTATATCTCATGGATATTGTCAACATAGAGTAATATAATAAGTGCAATAAGCAAATATGTAGGAATCAATGCACAGTTCACACAAGTGTTTGCTTCTTGAGGTGGAGAGAAATAGGTGAACCGACTCAACATTGAAAGTAAAAGAATGGTCCTCCATAGAGGAAAAGCATCGATTGCTATATTTGTGCTAGAGCTTTGATTTTGAAAACATGAAACAATTTTGTCAACGGTAGTAATAAAGCATATGCATCATGTAAATTATATCTTATAAGTTGCAAGCCTCATGCATAGTGTACTAATAGTGCCCGCACCTTGTCCTAATTAGCTTGGACTACCGGATCATCACAATGCACATGTTTTTACCAAGTGTCACAAAGGGGTACCTCTATGCCGCCTGTACAAAGGTCTAAGGAGAAAGCTCGCATTGGATTTCTCGCTATTGATTATTCTTCAACTTAGACATCCATACCGGGACAACATAGACAACAGATAATGGACTCCTCTTTTATGCATAAGCATGTAACAACAATTAATAATTTTCTCATTTGAGATTGAGGATATATGTCCAAAACTGAAACTTCCACCATGGATCATGGCTTTAGTTAGCGGCCCAATGTTCTTCTCTAACATTACGCATGCTTAACCATAAGGTGGTAGATCTCTCTTACTTCAGACAAGACGGACATGCATAGCAACTCACATGAAATTCAACAATGAGTAGTTGATGGCGTCCCCAGTGAACATGGTTATCGCACAACAAGCAACTTAATAAGAGATAAAGTGCATAATTACATATTCAATACCACAATAGTTTTTAAGCTATTTGTCCCATGAGCTATATATTGCAAAGGTGAATGATGGAATTTTAAAGGTAGCACTCAAGCAATTTACTTTGGAATGGCGGAAAATACCATGTAGTAGGTAGGTATGGTGGACACAAATGGCATAGTGGTTGGCTCAAGTATTTTGGATGCATGAGAAGTATTCCCTCTCGATACAAGGTTTAGGCTAGCAAGGCTTATTTGAAACAAACACAAGGATGAACCGGTGCAGCAAAACTCACATATTGAAAACATTATAAGACTCTACACCGTCTTCCTTGTTGTTCAAACTCAATACTAGAAATTATCTAGACCTTAGAGAAACCAAATATGCAAACCAAATTTTAGCATGCTCTATGTATTTCTTCATTAATGGGTGCAAAGTATATGATGCAAGAGCTTAAACATGAGCACAACAATTGCCAAGTATCACATTACCCAAGACATTTATAGCAATTACTACATGTATCATTTTCCAATTCCAACCATATAACAATTTAACGAAGAAGAAACTTCGCCATGAATATTAAAAGCTAAGAACACATGTGTTCATATGCAACAGCGGAGCGTGTCTCTCTCCCACACAAGCACGATGTAATCCAATTTATTCAAACACAAACAAAAATAAGAAACATACAGACGCTCCAAGCAAAGCACATAAGATGTGA
>NC_061508.1:252377720-252537749 GCF_022539505.1 Lolium rigidum | reverse complement strand
AATTCTAAATTAAGTTGTATGATTGAATTCAAACTAAATTTGAATTTGAATTTCAAATTCAAACATCAAATAGATATCTCATAATTCAAATTTGAGATAATTCATTAAACAATTATAAATAATACACAATATAAACAATACAAATAATAAGTAAAGCTCATTAGAGAAAACCTTGAGCTTTATTGATCATCACACAAGAATACATTGTCTTTACAATATTCAGAATTGAATTATGAATTTACAACACATTACATGAAATGAATAAATGAAATAAGAAAAAGGAAAATTACAAGGAATTGAAATATCCTAAACTACACAAGTAATCTTCAAGAACTTCTGTTTCAATATGATCTTGAGTCTCTCTTGATCATTTTCTTGATCCCTGCACACACACAAAACAATCAGAGCATTATGCCAAGTGGCATTGCCACTTGGCAGGTTAGCAAATAAAATGTGATGGAGAGGATATGATCATGGATCTGCCGAGCTGATCCATCTCACAACCAAGACCAAGCCAAGTGCATAGTATCAAGCTACACACACACAGCCTGCTCACAAGGCTGTGTGCATGAAGTACAACACACACACACACAGCTGGTGAGTCACCAACAGGCTGCCAGGCCTTGTTGTCGACCAGAGAAGGAGAAGGAGATCATATAAAAGCCTCCACAGTAAACCCTAGCCATTCCATCGATAGGATAGCACTGGTAAGTTCATCAGAAAACCAAGAACTCAAGAACAGGAGGAACAGCCACTGCTGTTCAACCTGCTCAAATAGCCACAACATTTAAATCCAACACCACAAGCTTGCTAGGAGGAGCTGGACAAGCAAATCAAGCAATCACTGAAGCAAACCTCTACACCAACACCATTTCTAGGAGTTGGAGTGAGGTATACAAATCATCATGAACAAACCAGATGGTTTTGTTCATAAATTGCACAGGCATGATCACACAAGCACACAAAGGGTGGAGTAACCCTGGTTTGATCATCATTTGGTCATAGACCAAGTGTAACCTGGTAGAAATGGCAAAGACCAGGGATCAATCAAGCCTATGTCCATGGTTATGCCAGCCAGACAAGTGGTAGCATCTTCCAAATGGAAATAGGAAGGAAAACCATCCCAGAGACTTACCCAAATATAACCAGACTACACTAGCCCTTTTAAAACCATCAGAAATGCAGAGATATAGGTCTACTGCAAGTATTTGTCAACATCAAAAGCATCTGGCAACCAAATGTGGTTAAGCCAGAGAGCAACTGTCCATGCACATCAAGCCAACAAGGGTGGGAGCTTCTTGAACAGCAAGGAATTGATGTTGAGGCCACCTCAACCACACAACTAGTCCAAACAGTTAAGCCTTGCACAGATATCATCACCCAGAAGGGTTCAAAGGGGGCTAGGGTACCCAACCAAGGGTTGGCATCCATCTAGCTCTATCAAATTCATTGAAATGATCATTACTGCTCAGCAGTTCACATCATTTATCCATCTAATAAAGCAAGGTAATACAGATAAATGAATTACACAAGTAATCAATGCACCAGAACCATGCACACGATCCAGAGGATCACTGCAAGTATCAACTGATGCTTGAGCAAGCACCAGCACATGTCTGTGACACACACATACACAGAGATAAGCAACAGCAAGGCACATACAGCAGGTAAGCAATCCACTAACCAGCAGCTGATGATCATATGATCATCAGAGCCTACTATAGCATGCCAGTGCATGTTAGAGCATCACTGAGCAGCAGAGCATGGACCAGTTAATTAAATAGCCACAGTTAAGCAACAATTGTATCACAGATAATCATACAAACCATTTTATGATTGTATCTAGAAGCACTCCATCAAGGGATGGAGTTGTTAATGCAACAGTTAGGGTCAATTGAGCATGTCCATGAATTAGAGCACAGATAATAGCACATCAGGAGCACTGGCACTTGCCAAAGGCAAGGATCATCACAGAATGATCAAGCTAAGGGCAATCAATTGCATATACAGGAGAAGCATGGTATCCAGAGAAACAGCAGGAGCCACTATATTACACAAAGCACCACAGCATGCTCATGAGCAAGAGTTCATGAGTTGCAACAGCAAGTAATGGAGAAAGAATAGCACAGCACAGCAGACTAGAACCATGGCAGATGCACAGCAGCAGCACAACAACACAGCACAGCAGCATACGCGCAAGCTAGCAAGGCGCAGCAGCTAGCACAGCACAAGGGCTAGCATAGCGCAAGGCCATAGAAGAGTAGCAGCAGCAGCACATCGGCACGGCAAGCATCTCCACATGGAGAGGCAGACCAGTGGCCGAGCTAGACAAAGGGAAGGAGAAGCAGTAGATCAAGTAGCGGAGAAGGAGGAGGAGATGAGAACTTACTGGTGAAGCGAAGAGGAGCTCGACCATGGCGGCACGGCGGCACACGCCGGGCGAACGGCAGCGCCAGGCCAAGCCTAGCCAGGCACACCTCGCCGCAACGCCAGCACCACCACGGCGAGGCACATGGCCACGCCACGGCATCAGGAGCGTCGGCGGCGACGAAATCGCCGCGGCACACCATGGCAGGCGAGCAGAGGCGATGGGGACGAGTCGAGGAGGCGGCGAAACACAGATCGGCGTGGAGGATCTGAAGCGCCGTCGAACGGCGGTTCAGACGCACCCCATCTCACCGCCGGCGATGGCCGGAGGCGGCCGAAGAAAATCGGCGATGGCGACGGCGACGCGAGTCGCCAGAGCTCAAGGGGAGTTAGGGTTAGCGCAAGCGAGCGAGGAAGGGGACGGGTGCGTCCGACCGAGCCGGACAGGCGGCTCGGGTTAGGGTTAACCCGCTAGGCCACCCTGACAGGTGGACCCAGGGGCAATATAGACAATTCACATTTTTAAATAAACCAGAAACTTTGAAAATAAATAGAAAATGATTCAAAGCTCTAAAAAAATAATTAAAAATATGAAAATTGATCAGCATAAAATTCTCTATCTAAATAAAATATCAAAGAGAATTTTTGAAGACAACTAAGAATAAGTCCTAATTTGATGATTTAAATAATAATTTAAATCACACATATTATTTTCAATAATGAAAATAAGTCCATTAATGCAATTGGACCTTAAAAACACCTTGACAACATTCCAAGGTTGTATTTACCCTAAATATAGTATCTCCAAATCAATCTTAGTATTAACCTCTTACATGAAATAATAATGTCATCGGAAGGGGGGAATAAACCCTAAAACTGGAATCATGCATAATTGCTTCTTTAACCATTGCCCTTATTGGACAATGATGCTATTTTTCAGAAACAGAGGACAAGGGTCAGTCCACACCATCCAACTACAAAACTTTGCAGTGTTCATACAAGTTCATCACTTGCTCATGTCATTTGAGTATTCCTATCAAATTACTTGCAAAGTACTATGGTTATCACTATTGCATAAAAACCAAAACCACTATTTTCATAACTATGAATATGACTATGTGGTTGGCAATGGAACCATGGATTGTGTTGATATGGTGGAGGTTCCATTGCAAGGGTTTATATCCATCTGGGATTAAACAACAAATGTCGCCAGTGTCTTGTGTCGTAATACCCGTGTTAACCATAAGATCCGGAGTGGGACGGAGTAGTCAAAAGTGTTTCCACTTCTCGTTCATCAACGGATGCGCTTTACCGTAGACACTTGTATCTGTTAGGGCAAGCGGTTGGCTGGGGAAGCCTTAAGTCCCCACGGTATTGCGGTCGATGATGGGTTGCAGCTACCGGCGAAGGAGTTTGGTTCGATCCCAGACTGTCGTCGTGGTCGGGGTCCACCCGTGAGTGGGAATAATGGGACCGGCGAGGACCCAGGGTCGGGGCATGCAACAAAGGGTGGGTGTTCGAGGTAGCGGAGGAACATGATTGGCTAGACCTTACACCGGGCCTCACACCGAAGGAAGTGTGGACGGGAAAGCTGCCCGGTTGGCACCAAGGTTAAGATCTCTTATGGGTAAAGCAACACACCTCTGCAGAGTGTAAAGAACCGTGACCCGTCACTCCCCGTTCCGGGATATGGAACTCGCGAACGCGGCCGGAAAGGAGCTCCATGAAGTTCTAGTAAACCGGTGAAGGCTGACGGACATAGCTCTTTGAAATAAAAGCAATCTCTTGAAGAAATGTTTATCAAAACCTGCATTGGTATTAGACTTTCTGGTCTATTACCGTAGCTAGTGCATTAAACACCTTTTCTCTATAATGAACTTGTTGAGTACGCTCGTACTCATCCCACTCTTAAATCCCTTGCTTAGATTGTCTGAATCGTCTGGAGGAGGACTACGACAACCCTGAAGGAGCCGAGATCATCGGCTATGAAGAACCAGACCTCTCTGGAGGCATCGAAGGCGTAGACTACCTCATAGTCTACGGAACCGGGGAGGCTTCCGGAGGAGATCAAGCCTAGAAGCATCGAGTAGTAGTAGTAGCCGAGCAGCCCGAACTCTTAATACTTAGCTGCTCGAGAGAATAAATGTGTAACTTAATGAGACTTCTATATTGTAAGCTAAGTTGGGTTCGCCTCGAACCCAGGAGTATCCCTCTTAGGACCCAAGAGGAGCTCCGAGACAATATGTGTAATATGCTTGTAATAATAAATGAATGAGTTATGGACCTGCTATGTTCTGTTGTACTACTCTGAGGGATGTAATATTTGCGGAATGGTACTTCGTGAATGTTATATCAACGACTGGCATACTACAACATGCAGTGGTATGCAGGGTCACCACAGTGGAGTTAATACAATTTCTAATGTGAGAACTATCAAAGTGGGAACTATTGATTGTCCTATATATGAGCCTAAAGAAGGATATCAAAATATTATGATTGGATCCATATCAATACAATTCAAGGTAACATGATTGATTTGAGGTTTATTTCTTCTTATGCTATGTAAAATTTATTTGGTGACAAGACTTGATCAACCTTGTTAACAAATACATTTTATATGCATAGAGGAGCTAAACAACATTTCTTTCTTCCTCCACTTGTTCTACTTGCTGTAGCACTTCATGATTTGCAAGGTTCTTTAATTGTTTAGAGATTTCAAAATCCTTTTCTGCCCAGTAATAATAATTTTGACACCCAGAAATGTGCATTTTTCAAAGTTTTAAAAAATTTACAAAAATTATACCGTTGGTCTTATTTTTCGAAGAGGCATCTGGGAGCACCTGGGGATGACTAGTGGGGCACCCCAGGGCTGCACCCCACCAGCCGACGCGGCCAAGGAGGGGGGCGCGCCACCCTGTGGTGTGGGCCCCTCCTTGCCCTACTTATTCATCTCTTCCTCCCATCTCACTCTCTCTCCCGAAAAAACTCGAACCAGCTTTCTCTCACTCGCGTTTTTGCTCAAGAACTCGGGATTTCTCGATCTCTTTGCTCAGCCCAGATTTCTTTCTGAAATTTGGCACATTTGCTCTCCGGTATGTGACTCCTTCGATTATCCAAATAGAAATTTGTTTGGTTGAGTATATCTTGAATATTTTGCTGTTGTAGGTAAAATGTTTAGTGAGCTTGCATGCTTGTTCTAAGTTGTAAAAATTATTTTTGATGCATGTTTAGTACTCTAGCAAGTTCCTATAGTAGTTTCCCTCAATTATATGTCACCAAATCAAATTTTGTAATGTTTGTTGAAAAATTTCAGAAAATGGAGTGGAATAGGAACCAACTAAACCAACAAGAATTGGAGGTGCAAGAAGTCATGAGAGTTCACCGCGAAGAGGGAGTATACCCCTCCTACTACCCATGCGTTGATTTTATGAGGAGTGCAGGAATCTTGCGGGATGTTCAAAATCTGATCTCCAATGCAGGGTTGGAAAGTTTTGTTGTTGGTGAACCTTACCAATATGCAAAACTGACCATGTCAGTGCTGTAGGATTTTGAATTCAATTGGTCTCAATCTAACCCCATGGTTCGATACAAAATTTATAATAAAACTGTCAACTTGCCTTTTGATGATTTTTGTGCAGCAATTAGAGTGCCACAATGGGGATCATGCGAGAAGATAAGGGGACTGCCGCAGGAGCTCTTGAGTCTCTACAAGATGATTTGTCAAGGGAGAAGCTTCTTAGATGATAGTGGTAAAATCAGTAGTATTCAACTCCCAGCTATTCGCTACTTTGCTTATTTCATCACCAAGTGCGTTCTTGCTAGAAAGAATGCAAGTAAGTTATCTATCCAGGATTTGGCTTTTCTAGCTGCTGCATTGCAAGGTGATAGGACTTATAATTTGGGTGCTTTGATAGCCTATAGACTTGCTACTAACCGTGAGAAGGGAGGAATTTGTGGAGGTCTCATCGCCTCTCGTTTATTAGCTATGCATGGCGTAGAACCTCACCATCGTGATATTCAGCTCTCCATGGAGAAACTTGACATTATCTCCATGATTAAACATGACGTTGTTTCTGATTTATCTAATTTGAGTAACCTGTCTTACAAGATAACATTTTACAAGAAAACTTGGAGAACAACTAAAAAAACTGAACGATTAGTAGGATTGTCTGCACCTGTTTTGTTTAACCTTGATTCCAGGAAAGATTGGTCAGTCACAGAAGGTGAACTGAATGCATACATAGAGGGGGATGGCCATCATGCAGGGGACGGCACGGAGGAGGCCGAGGAACACCTCGACTTGTCATCCGATGCAGCGAGTTCTTCGCATCAGCATTTTGGGCATGAGAAGCCTTCACCCTTCTCTTCTGCACCAGGACCTTATTATGACTACGCCATGTATGATCCACCGGCGTGGAACCCTGACCCTCGCTGGGGTTGATCTCCACTTAGGCCAAAAGCCTAAGCTTGGGGGGAGGTATACCAGCATCACTCATTCTTTGCATATTATAGTTGCTGGATACTTGTACATACTTGTTTAGCTTCTTAAAGTGGTTTTCTAATAAGAGGGAGATGATATTTGGGGAAGTGCTGCCTGAAAACAGATTCTGGACTGATACCAAACAAATTCTCAAAAACAGCCAGAACGTTATTTTGCGAAGCCAATTTTTTTGCATGTTCCCCAGGTTGTTATCTAACTTTCATTAGTTTAACACTTTTCGAGCTGAGCAGCGGAAGAATTTCTTAAAAATTGATTACTGTACTGCTGTCAAGTTTGACGAATTTCTGCTGCTTTGTGTTTATGTGACTCTTCTAGTTTTCATTTTCTTGTTTTTGCTTTGTTTCTTTCCGAAAACACAAAAAGACCAAAAATATTTCTATTGTTTATCTTCACCATTTGCTTATTTTGGTTTCTTGCTTTTATTTTGCTTTGTTTGCTATCGTTGGTTTGCTATGAGAAAATCCAAAAAGATTTTGCTTTGTTTGCTTGTTTCCTTTTGTTTTTGTTTCCAATTTGAAAACACCAAAAATATTTGCTGTTCTTCTTTGGTTTTGTAAATTTCATTACGGAGTTCAATGGTCTTCGGTGGCTGGAGCGTGGTTTTCACTCCGTATTATTCAAGCTACACAAGTGAAAGGCAATAATGACGATCTACGACACTTCAACTGTGGTGAGAGGCTGGTATGAACTCTATTTGTTTTCATTTTTGTACATATACTCATCCATGTGAGCATGCTTAGTTGGTTCATGTGAGGTGTATATCATTTAAGAAAATCTAGTAGTTCATGATCTCTCATGTTTAGCTCCAATTTATTAATATGAGTAGCATGTCATAGATATTTGCTTGCATTGTTTTATTCATAAATAGGTATGACATTGTGGTATCCTCCTCTGAATAATTCACTTGAATCGACTTGGCACATGCTCACGCATGCATATGACTGAACAAAAGTCAATTAAGCCTCGATGATTTACTTTGCCTCAGAGTTCTTGTATCACTTTTATGCATCCGTTAATTTATTTTGCCGCAAGCATGATTATGACAGTTATTGCTCTCTTGATGGTCGCTCCCCAGTCTATTGCTGGCCTTCACTTGTACTGAGCAGGAACGCTACTCATGCTTCCAAACCCCTGAAACCCAAGTTATTCCAAAGTGTCCACCATAAATACCTATGCATGGCATTTCAAACCATTCCAAGTAAATTCTCATGTGCTACCTTTAAACCTTCAAAATGCTTCTCAATTTGTGTCAATGTTTTATAGCTCATGAGGAAGTATGTGGTGTTTATCTTTCAACCTTGTCATTTACTCTTGACAGACTTTCATAATGGACTAGTGGCACATCCGCTTATCCAATAATTTTGCAAAAAGAGCTGGCAACGGGGTTCCCAGCCCCAATTAATTAACTCTCACCAATAATTCTCTTCACATGTTTTGCCCTGATTTACCAGTAAGCAACTTAATTTGCAAATAGACACTCCTCCATGGTATGTGAATGTTGGAAGGCACCCGAGAATTCGGTTAGCCATGGCTTGTGTAAGCAAAGGTTGGGGGAGTGTCATCCATAATAAAACTAAAGTACGTGCGTAAACAAAAGAGAAGGGGGGGTGATCTACCTTGCTGGTAGAGATAACGTCCTTCATGGGAGCCGCTCTTGAAAGTCTGGTTGACGAGGTAGTTGGAGTGCCCACTACCATTCGTTGACAACAACAAAAACCTCTCAAAATAATTTTACTCCTGTTTTAAAAATGAAAAGCTCTAGCGCATGTTAATCCCTGCTTCCCTCTGCGAAGGGTCAATCTTTTACTTTTATGTTGAGTCACCATCGTTTCTTTGAGCACTTTCTTGAGAGCACAACTGTCATTCTTAGTATAATATGCTTGTCCCAAAATGTGATTAACTGTGGTATAACTTTGATGCTTTTATCTTTGACAATCTCTACTTCTAGTCTTTCCATGAACTTCAAAGGTGCCCGAGCATTTATGTTTTGTTGTACAAATACGGGCAAGCGAGATACCACTTTATCATATCCTTTTATGAACATTGCAATCCTGCTGATAGACATGATTCATGATGCTTATTATTAATTTGTTGGTACCTTTTCCATGATTGACATAGCTACTAGATGATTTTATTTGCATGTATCTTATTATGAATTGCCTAAGTACTTGTCCATATCATGAGAGTATTTACATCATATGAACAAATGTGTTCGTGAAAGTTCTTTTATCGCACTCAGTTGTTAACTGAATTGCTTGAGGACAAGCAATAAGCTAAGCTTGGGGGGAGTTGATACGTCCAAAACGTATCTACTTTCCCGAACACTTTTGCTATTGTTTTGCCTCTAATTTGTGTATTTTGGCGGACTAACGCTGTTTTCAGCAGAATTGCTCTGGTGTCTCGTTTTTGTGCGGAAATTCAACTTTCAGGAAAATCCCCGTAATTAATGTCAAAGGGATTATTTTCCCAGAAGATTCACGCAGCCAGAAGGGCAGGCCAGGGGGGCCCACGACCCCCACACCATGGGCCGGCGCGGCCTAGGAGGGGGGCGCGCCGCCCTATGGTGAGGCCGCCTCGGCCAGCCTCTGACGCCCCCTCTGGACTATTTAAGGGTTTCGATCTAAAAACGCGAGACGAGAAGTCGAAATCGCCAGAAGACATCCAGAACGCCGCCACCATCGCGAAACTCCGTCTCGGGACCAGAAACTCCGTTCTGGCACTCCGCCGGGACGGGGAATTGGAGGAGATCATCGCCATCATCACCACCGACACCTCTCCATCGACCAACCATGTTTCCCCCATCCACGTGTGAGTAATTCCCCCGCTGTAGACTGAAGGGGATGGTAGGGATTGGATGAGATTGGTCATGTAATAGCATAAGATTGTTAGGGCATAGTGCCTAGTGTCCGTAATTGGTACTTTTATGATATTGTTGCAACTTGTTATGCTTAATGCTTGTCACTAGGGCCCGAGTGCCATGATCTCAGATCTGAACATGTTATTGTTTCATGATGATATTCATTGTTTTATGATCTTACCTGCAAGTTGTATACACGTATTGTTGTCCGGAACACGAGGCACCAAAGTGACAGAAATTGGGACAACCGAAGGGGAAGGCGGTGATATGAGGATCACATGTGTCCACGGAGTATTAATGCTTTGCTCCGGTGCTCTATTAAAAGGAGTACCTTAATTTCCAGTAGATTCCCTAGAGGCCCGGCTGCCACCAACTGGTAGGACAAAGGATGTTGTGCAAGTTTCTCATTGCGAGCACGTACGACTAAATATGGAACACATGCCTATTGATTGATTAGTACTTGGACACCGTTTTATTACTATCTGCAAATGCCCTGCTTGATTGTTACATGAGTTTCTCTCATCCATGCAATGCCCGTTCATCCATCCCTGTGCCTACAGTATTTTAATCCTGCTGTTTACTATAATCACTACTGCTATTTTTGTTACATTGCTGCTGATATTTCACTACTGCTACTGCTATAAAATTGTTACTACTGATAAACTCTTGCGAGCAAGTCTGTTCCCAGGTGCAGCTGAATTGACAACTCCGCTGTTAAGGCTTTCAAGTATTCTTTGGCTCCCCTTGTGTCGAATCAATAAATTGGGTTTTACTTCCCGCGAAGACTGTTTCGATCCCCTATACTTGTGGGTCATCACGCTCATCTTTGTCTTCTAGCTCTGGAGAGCATCTTTGACCAGTCTTGCCGACGTGCTACAATGTAGCTTGTACCGGTACTCCGGTTCCTTCTTAGCCGGTTCCGGTATCCCCCTCCTGGGATACCGGTATGATTCATAGAACCAACCTTCGTTATCCGGAATAACCTTTAAACCGGTACTTTGATGGCTCAAACCATCCGATTTGGCATGCCTTGGGCATACCGGGGGTCACCCCCCCAACATTAGTCCCCGAAGCTGGTATAGTCCGGTGGATCCTATCCAACGGACCATGCCAGGTTCTCTTTACTCAAGGTACCGGTTTAATCTTTCCGGCAATCAGCTAAAACTCTCCAGCATCTTTCCCGAACTTATATCATCTTACCGATTTCCTCCGGTATCTTTGTCATTAAACCTCTCCACGACGAAGTCGAGAATATCTCGGGTACAGCGCCTGTCAGTGACATGCGCACTGTGCCTGGCACGACAGTTTCAGGGGTCACTTCCCTTCGACTTCTGCGCTAGCATTTATGGCGCCGCACCGGATCCTCGCTGCCGTTTCGGATCCGTGTGGCCTCCCTGTGTCTTTTTGTTTTCTGCGCGTGTATCGTTGTGCCACGTGGCGGCCCACGAAACGAACTGCCTCGGCCCAGCGGTTGCCAGCCCACTACTTCTCCTCCCTATTTAAGGGCGGAGTGGTTCCTTCTCCTCTTCTTCTCCGCACTTACCACTTCTCACGCACTAAGAGCTCCTCGCCCCTTGCGCTCCCATCGCCGCCGTTCGCCGCCAGAGCGCTGCTCCTCGACGAACTTGCGCCGCTACTTCCGCTGCGCAGAGAGTCTCCGCCCCGTAGAGGGTCTCCGCCGCGCTTCCTCGGCCGCTGCATCGGGCGCCCGTCGGCAACCTCCGCTCTTCTTCCCCGTCGGTCCTCATCGTCGACTGCGAGCTCGCCGCATCTCCGGCGACCGTCGTCCTCAACTTCTTCCGCTGCCTCAGGTTAGCCTCAATGCCTCTTTGCCCTCTTCTTTTTTGCTTCTCAGTTCTTTGGCCGGTTGGGGATTTACCTTCCCTCTTTCTTTTGGTTTTTCCATTGCTCGTAGATCTTCACGCGGGGCTAGATCTTGGGAAACCAGTTTTTAGGTAGATTCCGGGATCTTTTGACTTGCATGTCTACCGAAGAATATCTTTCCGAGCCACCCGCCAGCTTCCATCACAGCCAGGCCTCCGACGGGCTCGAAGCTGAGCTTCACCGGATGGAAGCTTCCTCATCCGCTCCGGATGCCGGTTCCAGAAGGGGCCAGGAGGCCAGCAGCTCCCGCCAAGGTTCCGGAGTGGACTTGGGTAACATCACCCGCAGAGCCTAGAAGGGCTCAGATGTGACGCAGCCGGATATCGATTGGCTGTACCGCTCCCGGAGGATACCGGCACAAGTATCTTTCCGGATTCGACGTGACGAGGTGGAACCCGCACCTGAACCCGGAGAGTTCGCTGTTTTTGTCGCTCACTTTGAGCGCGGCTTCGGCCTTCCTGCCTCCGATTTCTTCCCCCAATTCCTTGATTTCTACAAACTCCAACCCCATCACCTTCCTGGCAAAGCTATTTTCTATCTTTCTTGTTTTGTTTCTTTCATGGAGGCCTACGTTGGTCTCCTTACTACCAAAGAAGCTTTCGCTCGCTTCTTCAGCCTTCGGATCAACTCGGTCCAAGGCAAAGACATCCCCAAGCCCAAACCTCCGGTGCAGTGCGGATCCTGCATCGTGGGCTCCCGTCAGGGGAGCCCCGTCTTCAAATTCTCCCGTCAGGAGACTTTCTTTTATGTCAGGAACAAGGGTTCCTCAGAATTCATCAACCTGCCGGCCTACAATCCGGGAACCGACCATATCGAGACTAACCGGATTGTTCGGTTCCTGGGGAATCTCAAGAAGGAGACGAACATCTGCTCCGACGATATTATCCGTGCGTTCATCTCACGCCGGGTGCTTCCCCTCCAGCGTCGAGCTCACAAGATGAGCCAGATGTGCGGCCCCCGCGATCCCACCAAAATCACCGGCTTGTCCCTAAGCAAAAAGGACATAGCCCTCAAGGCCAGGCAAATTTGCAATACTGATATGCCACCGGATTAGGAGTGGGGCCATCTTCCCCTCAGCTCCACGAATCCTCCATCTGCTGTTCTAAGAACTTAAGCAATCCGGATTGTTTTTCTGGTAGCCTTTCAATGCATAACTAACCGACTTTTCTCTTTTCCAGGCCTGCGAGCGCTTTCCTCGCATTGCCGCGGAGGCACGAGGCCCTTGCCGGAAGCGCGACTTGGACGAGGTGGACCCGGACCCGTACGTGGTTTGGACCAAGAACAAGATGGGCCGCACCCACACTCCGCGCCCCGGTAAATTTTCTACCAACGACTCCAGTTACGATGATGAGGTCACTATTCTTGAGGTACTTTGTTCTTTCGCTTTCTCATCAATCATTTTTCTGTAGACGCTCCCTCAGGCAGCACCAACCCACAGGTTGTGGAGCGCGCCACCCCGCTTCAGGCCGAGGTCGGGGAAGAATTTCTTGAGAAACTCGCCTCCCAGGGCGACAAGAACAAGGCGCCCACTCCCGAAGCCGGTTCAAGTGGTGCTCCTCCTGCCAAACGCTCCCAGATGGAGGTCGGCGGGAAGAAGGTCACTGCGAAGCACTACCGGAAACGGGAGATGCCGGTTGCTTCCGGGTAAGTTTCCGTTTCCACTTTCCTTTTGTTTCGTGATTCTCTTTTTCCGGTTACTTCTTCAGAACTTCTTTTTTCCATCTTTCCAGGCCTGCCCTCAAGATCTCCAAGAGCGCCACCGGTATGAGGCCGTAGAACTCGGAGGATGCCACCAGGAACTCGACTCCGCCTCAGCCAAGTCCAGTACCATCTGGTGCCGGCAACTCTTCTGCCTCCCCTCTGGGAGGCAACACAAGTACGGGGCGCGCGGCCCCTGAACCTTCAGACCACCGCGCGGAGGAGGACCTTGCCTCCCATCCAGAAGCCCAAGACACCGGCGCCAGCGACACCGGCGCCGGCACTGAAGATGCCGGGAGGGCGGAACCTCTGGTTCCTCCCGTCCCAAAGAATAAGAAAGCTCTTGCTTCCTCCCCCTCAAAGACCGTGTCGGATTCTTCCACGCCGGCAAGCTCTGCTCCGGCAAAGGACGCACCTGAAGCTCCTGCGCCAGCCAAGACTGCACCAACACCTCCTCCGGCAACCTCAGCCGGCAAGCCGGCTTCCGCCAAGCCAACACCGCCAGAGGGCGGCAAGCTCACCGCCCAACAACTTGTTGCGGTGGTGACCGCGGCCACCGCTCCTTCTTCCGGCTCGCAGACACTAGTTCTGCACGTCGGCCGCGCCGCCGTTGCGGCCGGTGAGACGGCTTCAGCCCAAGTAGGCCGGATCACTGAGTTCCAGCGCATAGGAGCTGACCTGGGGCATTTTCTTGATTACGCTGAAAAGTGGAATCAGGCAGATCTGTCGCCAGAGACGCGCGGCCTCGGCAAGGACAAGCTGCCGGTGGTTGACCCCTCTGGCCCTCGGAGCACCGGGCAACACTTTGGCCGGCTGCGGTGTGCGGCCAAAGAGTTTGAAAACGCATGGCACGACGCCAACAGCAATGTGGCGGTAAGTTGCACAAAACCTAAAGTTCTTTACTCCCATGCCGGTTTTCTTTTCAACCTTTCAAGATTATATATATCTTCCCAGTCCCCGAGTTTCGGGTTGAGAGCGCAGCTCTCAGCGCAAAACTTTGTTAGAAACGCAAGAAACCGGCATAGCCAGTCCCCGAGTTTCGGGTTTAGGGCGCAGCTCTTAGCGCGAAACTTTGTTAGAAATACAAAAAACCGGCATATCCAGTCCCTGAGTTTCGGGTTTAGGGCGCAATTCTTAGCGCGAAACTCTTTTTCCAATGCCGGCATCTTTTTACCGAAACCTTTTTATCTTGAACAGAGCACGCTGGATACCCGGAAGCAGCTCTTCGAGGAGCTTCTGTGGGAGAACCGGGAGCTCTCTGAGGCCCACAACAAGTGTCAAGGTTAGCTTTCCGCGCCCCGGCTTCTTTTTACCGGTTGCCTCTTTCTTTTCAGCACTTATAACTTTTTTGCATCTCAGCTCTTCCGGAAGCCTCCTTCGACGAGCTCTCCGCCCAGCTCTCCGCGCTCAAAGGTACCATCTCTTTTCCGATTGCTCTTCGTTTTTTTAAGCTACCGGATTCCCTTTTGTTAACACATCTTTCCCGGATTTCAGCTGAAAAGGAGCAGCTCATCGCCGCGCACCGCCAAGTGAAGGATCAACTCATGCAAGCTGAACTCCGGCACGCGCGGGAGCTCAAGGAGTCCCAAGCCGCAGCGGAGGCCAAGCTGGACGAATCCTTGAAGGAGTACATGAACGCCACCGCGGTGTTGCGGGCGGAGCTGGAGGAGGAGACCGTGATGCGGAAGGCGGCGCAGGACCGGATTGCCTTGCTCACCACCGATCAAACCGAATACGACCGGTTGGTGATGCAGATCGACGCCCTCTCCCTAAGTAAGCGGTTCTTCCTTTCTCCCTTGCTTAGAAGCTTAAACTTGTTACCGGTATGCTCTTACACGAGTTGCATTTTTCTTTCTTTTTCTTTTTGTATAGGGATCTTCCCGGACTCTCAAGCACACGCGGTTGCGAAGGTAGCGGAGCGCAGGGCTGAGCAGTCCATGAGCAATCCGGATGCGCCTTGGGATGGCTATGACTATCTGGTCGCGCTCTCCACCCGGGTCCAGCACATGCGCTCTGTGGACTGGCATCTTGATGATCTTCCGGGTGTCGCCATCCAGATCTTTAAAGTGCTGTGGCCCGGAGAAGCGGTGCCTGCCAACATTACGCTCACTGCCGACCGCCTGAAGGACGCATGCCGGAGGATCCGTGAGTGGAAGTGTTCGGCGGCTCGTGCCGGAGTGGATGCGGCGCTGCGCATCGCCTGCTCCTGGTATGATGACTTGGATCTGGATGCTTTCCACAGCCTTCGCGGCGACTCGCCCATAGCTACGGATCCAGTCCGCACCGCCAAGCGCCAGGACCACGCCTACTGGATAGCAGAGTTTGCCCACGTGCGCACCTTCATCCCTCCTCCCCCCGACGTCAAGGATGCAATCTCCGACGACGAGGAAGACGCTGAGGACGAGGAGGATGAAGAAGCCGAAGATGGTGCTGCCGCTCCGGGAGAAGGGGATGCCCCTCCGGAAGCTCCTGAAGCCGGCGCGCAGCCTCCCGCTATCTGAATGTCTCTTGTCATGTGTTTACCACACCTGCTGCCTTAACAACAATGTCCGTTAAATTCTACCCCAGAATGCCGGGGTTTATGATGTAATATAATAGTTTGCCATCCTTTTGGCTATGCTACATCGTTTTATGCCGGTATGTTATACCGGTAACTTATTAAGTTAAGTTTGCACGCTATCTTAGCATTGTGCATATTGTTTGCTTTTTATTTTGCACTGTGAAGATTCCAGAATTGTTTCGGCATCCAATCCGATGCACACTTGGTTCTTTTGCTTTGCCTCTGCCTACCTCTCTGGGTGTTTTGGCGTATGAGTCACAAAGTTCTTTTGCCAAGCAAGCACTTTCTTGAACTTAAAAAGAATTCGAAATTTTTCACAAAAAACCGGTATGACCGGGGTTAGTTAAACTTTTTCCGGATTGTTTGTTCCCACCTCTTTTCGTGTTTCACGTGCTTAGTTCCTACTGGTTTATCTTGCTTGCCATGAAGCCAGTCTGCGGACAGCAGCAAAGTCGAAGACTCCGGTAGGTTTAGCATGTTACTAAACCGGAAAGAAAAAACGTTCACCAAGCAACCGGTAAACTGAAAAAATAAACACAGTACATGCAATTTTTGGTAGAGGCAGTCCCCGAGATTCATTCGAGGTGCCGGCATCTTTTATTCATAGAATATAAGGTACAAAAAACAACTCCTTACAGCACAACTTCAAGAATAGAAAGGACGCAGCAGTGCTATGTTCCATGGGCGCTTAGTTTCCTCTCCTGACCTGTCCGCCTTTCCCTTCTTTGCTTCCTGTGCATCGATTAAGTAGTAGTCATCATTGTGTAGAGCCTTGCTCACAATGAAAGGTCCTTCCCATGGAGGTGAGAGTTTGTGGCGTCCCTCAGTGCGCTGCACTAGGCGTAACACCATATCTCCTTCCCGGAATACTCTCGGGTTAACCTTCCGGCTATGATAGCGTCTGAGGTTCTGCTGGTATATGGATGTTCTTGCCAAAGCCAGCTCTCTTGCTTCTTCTAGCAAGTCCACATCATTTTCTCGGGCCTCTTTTACCTCTTCTTCGGTATAGAGTTGAACCCTTGGTGAATCATGTATGATATCGGTTGGAATCACGGCTTCTGCCCCATAAACCATGAAGAATGGAGTGTATCCGGTAAACCGGTTTGGTGTTGTTCGTATGCTCCACAGCACAGATGGTAGCTCATCCACCCAACATCCCGGTGACCTTTCAAGCGGTTCGATCAGCCTTGGCTTGATACCGGAAAGCACCAGAGCGTTAGTTCTTTTAACTTGGACATTTCCCTGTGGGTGTGCTACGGAGCACAAATCCAACCGGATATTGTTATCCTCACAGAATCTTTTGAACTCACCTTGAGCAAAGTTTGTGCCATTGTCAGTGATAATGCTATGCGGGTACCCATACCGTAAGATTACATCTTTTAAGAATTTCACCGCTGTATGTGACAAGGTATTAACTTATCAATGCCTACGGGTTGTAGACTAGGGTTTAGTTAGAAGTAGAGTGCAAGTAGATCTCGAAGGTTTTAGCCAAAAAGTGCTCGACGATATGAAAACTAGGGTTTGTGAGACAATGAATCGATGCTTTCTTTGTCCCTCGACCCCCCCCCCCTTATATAGGAGGTGGAGCCGAGGGATTCGTGATGTACAAGTTACATAGTCCGGGAAGGTTTCTAACTCCTCCCGCAATATTACAAGTGTTCTCTCCTAATACAACTCTAGCTTTCCTTAACTAGCAAGCTGGGCTTTCGAATTCTTCTTATCCTTCGGGTCATGGGCCTTCAGTAAACCAAGGGTACCATCTTCGGCAGGCCCATTGCGGATGCCTATGTCAGTAGCCCCCGAGATTTTTCTTGAATCGTAGAGTCAGGGAAAATATCCACCTTTATATTTATTCGATAACTCTGATCTTCACCACATATCTTTGCATACGAATTTCTATATTGTACAGGGATAATGGTAGTTGGGGCTAGTTCATCTGACGGATCAGGTACTAGTTAACTGCTCTAGTGGCAATCCGCAAAAACCTACTTCAAGATCACGTCCCTGGACATGATCACGGGATACTGGTGTAAACTTCGACAGGTGCCGCTTAAGGTCTTACCATTCTTTTGAGTCCCAGTCATATTTATCGGGTACCTAACGCGTCCGTTAGGATTTTTCTTCGTATCTGTTGATACGGAAAAAAGTAGCAAACCGACGTCAGAGACAGCGCCACGCCACACAGAGTCAATGGATGACTTATATTGCTTTCCCGATGGGAGTATATGTCGAGTTATTTATATAACTCGAAATATACTCACTTTCTTCTTCTTTCTCTCTCTCTTTTTTATAATTTCATCGGGCACTCGAACAGCGTTCCCGATGGGAGTAGCCCCCGAGGCTACAGCCAAGGACTTGTGCTTGGGTGTAGGCTCCATGCCTTATGTCGCTATATTTTTCATCTGTCGCGTAGTTTGTCAAATCTCTCGGGTGCGCGAACAGCGCTCCCGATGGGAGTAGCCCCCGAGGCTATGAGCAAATACTTGTTTTTGATCATAGGCTCTCGCCATTTCTATTTTGTCTTTCTTGAATTTTTCATTTTTCCAAAGTAGCCCCCGAGCATTTGATCAAAAACTTGTATTTGATCAAAGGCTCTCAAAATGATCCATAATCTTCCGTTGTCGCCTTTTTTATGAAGCTGTTGAGTCAAAAAAAAATCTTGCTAAGGTGACATCGTTGCTGACGATAGCCACGACCGCTGTTCCTGGAAAACGCGAGAAGTTCTCTCTCGCTGCCTTGCAGGCCCAAATTACGCATCATATTGACACGTCGTGCAAGTGGGGGACACACGTCCTCCACTTTTCCTGGCACACGTACTGTAGCTCCTGTGCTTTCGCGCCTGTATGAAATTACTTTTTACCCCTTGTCCACGTGTACACCATAAGTCCCGCAAGATCTCAATCCAACGGCGCGTCGATTCGCCGCACCTCTACATAAAGGTATCTCCTTCCTCCTCTAGTCCTTTCGCTCGCGCCGCCCCTCTACTTCTCCTCTGCAAAATCCTCCATTGCTCCCATTGCTTCAAGCGCTCAACCACACTCACACTCTTCGCCGCCAAGTTCATTGATGCCGCCTCGCATCCGTTTGACAAGGCACAGCACTCCGGAGTCAAGAATGGCGACGACGGATCTAGGAAGCGCAGAGTGGGAAAGATCCAAGATCTCTGCCCAAGACATCAATCTGCTGAAGAAGATGGGATTCATCAAGAAAGAGAACTCGCTCCGCTTCCCCAAGGAGGAGAGCTATCAAAAGCCTCCAATCGAATATCAGGTCAGTTTTGTTGACCATCTCATCCGAGGTCTTTCTCCCCCAATCCATGAGTTTCTTAGGGGTCTTCTGTTTGTTTATGGGCTTCAACTGCATGAGTTGATGCCCAACTCCATCCTCCACGTGTCGATCTTTATCACATTGTGTGAGTGTTTCCTCGGGGTCCAACCTAATTGGGCTCTGTGGAAACGTATTTTCTGCCTCCGCCGTAATGGCTCCCACAACGTCGCCTACAACATTGGCAGCGTTGTTATCTGTGTTCGTTCTGACGTCGAATATTTCGATGTCCAATTCCCCGACTCTGTCCAAGGTTGGCGAAAGAAGTGGCTATATATCCGCGAAGAAAGCTCCAATCCAGTGGAGGACAATATCGCCCCTTTTGACGGAGAAGCCAAAATCCTTCGCCGCCGTTCCTGGGATGCTGAAGCTACCGAAGCTGAGAAGTTGGCGACAGAAGCGCTGATGACTCGCATCCACGAGCTTCAAAACACCCGCGGCAAGGAACTTTCGGGCATTGAGATTACTGCCTATTTCCTTAGGATTAGAGTGCAGCCTCTCCAAGCTCGCAAAAATCCCCTCTAGAAGTATGCTGGTGAAGAAGATGTCGACTGGCTCTCAAAAGACCTTCCTTTGAAGGATTTTGAAAAGCTTATCTGCAAAATCTCATCGCTCAACAAGAAGGATCCAATTCAATCTTCTTGCCGCATCACGCCATATAGTGGCGCCAATCCTCTTCCCGAGTTAACTTTTCCTCTTAGTTGCTATATTGTCTCCTCGAGTTTTAATATTTCATAGACTACTGTCTTGCTAGCTTCCTTTGCATAACTTCTTTTTTATCGAAACTTTTTCTCAGAACCACCCTGTTCTCGCTTCTCTTCCTCCTCTTCTTGAGGGTGGAGAAGTTGAAGACCGCACCATTGTCGATGATGACAACCAAGGCACCTCGCGTCCTGAAAGTGAAGTCGCGGGTTCTCACAAATCCGCGGCTTCTTCTGAAAAAGACGCTGAGTCTGAGGCCACCGCCTCGACACACTCCCTTCCTCCTGCTGTTTCTCCAAGGAAGAAAAGGAAGAGGGATGAAGTTGAAGATTCCGGCACCTCCAAAGCCGAAGAAGCTGTTCCTTCAGACAAGAAGGCAGCTTTCAACCCATATGATGATGCCCTCGTCAGCTCTCAAGTTAATCCTGGCTTCTTACTGTTTTGCTTTTGTCATATTTTGTCTATCTTGCTTCTCATACTGTCGCCATTTTACTGCAGTGGTGACGAGGAAGAGGCGCAAGCTATTGACGCGACTGCTCGAATGAGTACGTCGCGTACTTTAGTTGTGTCTGAGGTGCAAGTTGAAAGAGAAGAATCGTCGCCTCCTCAACAAAACACCGATCAACCAACTACTCCTGCAAGCCCCCTTGCCCCTTCGCCAAAGAGGACAAGGGTTGAGTCAATCACGGAGCCTGCCTTACAATTGGGTGGCTCCTCGACTCCTCTTTTAGATGATGTAAGTCCCTGAGTACTTTCCGATGCTGTCTACTTTTTTCATGGTTTGCTTCTTTTTTTCTTTGTGCTGTCGAGCTTTTGACTATATTGATGCCTTTTTCTTTATCTTTCTTTATCAGCCTTTGATTAAGGAGTTCATCCGCTTCGGTGCCCAATTCGTCGGGTACCGTGAATATGCTAGCAAAGTTGAAGGTAATATTTTTCTGCTTCTCCTAGCCCTATGACTTCTCGCTCCTTTCTTGTCCTGTTTTTTACTGGTTTTGACTATTTTGGCAGAAAAACTTGCGGAAGCCAACAAGCGTGCCGATGCACTTGCTCAAAAATTGGAGCAAAGTGAAAAGGCTCGTAAGAAGGCTGAATCAGATGCTAACAAGGCCAAGGCAGATGCTAAAAAGGCCAAGGCAGATGCTACTGGTGTTGAAAATCTTTGGAAGAGGCTTCACGACGCAGAAACTGCTTTGAGCGACAAAATAGCTGAGCAAGCTGCTCGAGAGGAGAAGATCCTCAGTCGCTTGGAAGCACAGAGCCGACGTTCTGTTAGTGAGTACTCGAATCCTTGTGCATTTCCTCGGGTTGCTTCACATTTTCCGAGCTTTCTTTACTTATGAGCTACCCTTTGCTTGTTTTCAGGGAGAACTCATCAAGAATACGAAGTGGATGGTCCTGAAGGTGACGAGCTTCTCGACGCGCTGTCCCTTCTTGAAATCCATGGGGATGAAGCACGCGAAGGCCTTGCTGATGCTGAGGCAGGTTTGCCGAAGCTTTTCCCCTACTTCTTCCCAAAGAAAAAGGAGCCCGACACTTTTGTTGCTCTTGCCAAAGGCTTCAACGTGCCGGAAGATCTTGGGTGCAAACTTCGCCAAGAGGGCCTGAAAGTTGGCGTAGAGGGCACTATCGCGTTGATTTCTGATAGCCAACAAAATGTCGACTGGGCCAAGGTTGGCGACATAGGGCAGATGGAAACTAAGAAGTGGCAATCTCTAATTAGAGCTGCCAAACCTTCCTCGAAGCCAATCCTTGCCTACCTTGGTGTTAAACCAACGCCTGCTCCAAGCGCATCCAAGCCAGAGGTCAAGTAGACCACTCTTTCTTTCTTTTCTTTTTTTCTTTTGATGCTGTCGCCAAAGTAGCTTTGGCGACGCCTACCACACTAGTTTGTTAGGGCTTTCTCCATTGTAATGTCTTGTAAATATTCTAAAAATCAATGAAATTCTATCTTGCTTGCTGATTGATGTCAAGCCTTTTCTTTCAGTTGACGTTCGATAACTATACTCCAACTCCTGCTCCTTCCGATGTTTTGCCTTCCTCTTCTCGCTCGAAGAAAGCGCTTGTGAATAATGAACTTGATGAATATTCCTCGAGTAAGAGTTTATCGCAAGACTTGGAAGAACTTCGTCAACAACTTCAGCATGCGAAGAAGCAAACACTTGTGATGATGGAGCAATCTCGCAAGGCATCCGAAAAAGAGAAAATCGCACTTCAACAAGCTCGAGAAGCCATAGCTGCCAAGGAAGCCGCCGTTTCTAAGGCTGAAAAGGCAACCACTCGAGAGAATTATATGCTCGAACTGATGAATGAGGCCAGTGTAGATATGTCAGGTATGCTTTTTCAACCCAGAACTTCCTCTATCTTTCTGTTGTATCCTTTTTTAAATTTCTCGTGCCGTCGCCAAATAGGTTCCTTTCTCGACGCTGCTGCTGAAGATGAAAGGGTAAACGTAAGGACGAATCTCCTCGTTAGCCTTTCTCTTGACCACGGTTTTCTGTTCTGGGCCACTCCAGAGCGGACCCGACAGATTGTCAGGTTTCAAGACCGCGCCTGTCAGGTTCGCGAGTTCCTTGATTTCTGCACTAGAACATTGTCCCTTGTTTACAAGACGATGTTTCCTCGGGACGAGGCACCAGACACTCTTCTTGGTTTGATGAAAAAGTTTCGGGATGCCCTCGTATTCATAACTTTGTACGAGCTCAATTGACTGCTGGAGCAAGATTCGCCATGATCATGATACAGATCTGCCATCGAAAATTAGATCTGACGAAGATTGTTTCCAAGTGCCTGGCCAAGAAATCGAAGCGAAAAAGCAACGTCGACGAAATCAATGACATTGTGACTCCTGTAGCTGAAGAAATGATGGACGAACTTCTTCGGATGGACTCTGAATTCTTTGTCAAAGGGAGCTATACTGATCATAAGACGACTGCTGCAAATAACAAAGGTCTATCCATAGATAGTATATTAGGCATTTGAATGAGTTGTACTATATTGCGAGAAATCATGTCTATATTTTTTGTCGAATTCTTTGTGTTAAAGAAGTTGTCTATATTGTGAAGTGTAATCTATATTGCGAAGCCCCCGAGCCTTTGGCCGGAGCTTATACTATTTTTTCGTCTCGATGAATTTACAATTTTGCGAGAATATATATATTTTGTTGTTGTGGGTTATGAGCCCCCGAGCCTATCGACGAAAAAGATGTATGTCATCAATATCTTTTACTATATTGCAGCACCACGAGCCCGCCTCATTAAAAACCTTTCCAGCCCCACTCGGTGCCCTGAAAAGGAAAAGAGTGCGTCTGAAAACTCGCGGGCGTTTCAGTATATTGTATTTTTAGAAAGGAGGACTATATTTCGACTCTAAGCGTAGAAACGCCTGAGTTGCGCCACGTTCCAGGGGTTTTTCTCGGGAACCCCTGTCTTCTTGTCCTTGATCCTGTATGCTCCTCCTTCTATTACTTCGGTGACGATGTAGGGGCCAAGCCATGGCGACTCGAGTTTTTCAGTACTCTGTTGATTGAGCCATAGGACTAAATCTCCGACCTGAAAGGATCTTGGCCGCAGTCGTCGACTGTAGTAGTTTTTCAGGTCTTGCTGGTACTTGGTGACCCATGATAATACTTCGTCTCGAGCTTCATCAAGTGCATCTACATTGTCCTCTAATGCTCTTCTTGAAGTTTCTTCATCATACTCTGTGACTCTTGGGGAATCATGCTCTATTTCGATCGATAATACTGCCTCAGCTCCATGGACCAGAAAAAATGGAGTTTCTTGTGTCGCTGTATTTGGCATTGTTCGAATACTCCATAAAACACTTGGCAACTCTTCTGGCCAAGTATGTCGAGCCTTTTCAAGTGGTCCTAGCAGGCGCTTCTTAATACCGTTGCAGATGATACCATTGGCTTTCTCGACTTGACCATTGGTTTGCGGGTGCCCAACTAACGTGAAGTGCAATTTGATGCCTACTTCTGCGCAGTATGCCTTGAATTCCTTGGACGTAAAGTTACTACCATTGTCTGTGACGATGCTATGAGGTACTCCAAATCAAAAAAAACAATGCTCTTCACGAAATTTATTGCTGACGCTGCATCTGGTGAATTTATCGGCTTCGCATCTATCCACTTGGTGAATTTATCGACAGCAACAAGCATGTACTCGTATCCTCCTGGTGAGGCCTTGTGTAATTTTCCCACCATATCGAGACCCCATTGGGCAAAGGGCCAAGACAATGGTATTGGCATCAGCTCTGCTGCTGGAGAGTGGGGTTTTGCGGCGAATCTCTGACACACGTCGCAGGTTTTTTACTATCTCCTTCGCATCCTCGATTGCTGTCAACCAGTAAAATCCAGCCCGAAAAACCTTGGCCGCAATAACTCGACTGCTCGCGTGATGACCACATACTCCCTCGTTTACATCCTTTAAGATTATCCTTCATTCTTTGGGTGTGACGCATCTTTGTAACACGCCGGAAATACTATGCTTGTATAACTCCCCTTTGACTACTGTAAAGGCCTTGGATCGTCGAATAACTCGCCTTGCTTCAACTGGATCGTCGGGTATTTCTTTCCTTAGGATATATGATATGTACGCTTGCATCCATGGGACCTCCACCATCATCACCAGCTCCTGGTCCTCTTCTTCTTCTGGTGTTTCCTTGAGAGCCGTCGAAGTTTTCTCCTCCTTTTCCTTCTTCTGCGTCTTCTTTGGTTTGGTGGATCTCTCGGTTATTTCTTCCCAAAACACTCCTGGCGGAATTGCAAGGCACTGCGACCCGATGTTTGCGAGAACATCGGCTTCATCATTGCTCAGCCTGCTAATGTGATTTACTTCGCATCCATCAAATAACTTTTCGAGCTCGTTGTACACTTCCTTGTATGCCAACATGCTGTCATTGACTGCATCACATTGGTTCATGACCTCTTGAGCTACCAACTATGAGTCGCCAAAGATTTTTAATCGGGTTGCACCACAAGCTTTTGCCATCTTCATCCCGTATATGAGAGCTTCATATTCTGCTTCATTGTTAGATGCGTTTGGGAACGTATTTTGCAGGTCCTGTATTTTGCAGCTCCATCCACTCTGCGATGAAATCTGGAGGTCCTGTATTTTGCAGCTCCATCCACTCTGCGATGAAATCTGGCAGAATTTGCGACTTTATTGCTTTTCTTTTTTCATACGTGATGTCCCGAGGAGAAAGTTCTATCCCCCAAAGGGAGACATGTCCTGTAGCTTCTGGATTGTTCAGTATATTTGATAGAGGTGCTTCATTGACCACTATTATCGGGTGTGCCGAAAAATAGTGGCGCAATTTTCTTGCTGTTGTGAATACTCCATATGCTAACTTCTGGTACTGCGGGTACCGCTGTTTGGAAGGCGATAAAACTTCACTGATGAAATATACCGGCCTTTGCACTCCATGAAGTTTTCCTTCTTCTTCTCTTTCGACGAATAGCGCCGTGCTAACCACCTGAGGTGTGGCTGCAATGTATAATAGGAGAGGTTCCTTCTCTTTCGGCGCCACCAAGATTGGTGGTGTCGAAATTCTGCGCTTTAAATCCTCGAAGGCTCTATCTGCTTCTTCGTTCCACTGGAATTTATCTCCTTGCTTGATTAAAGCATAGAACGGTAACGCCTTTTCTCCTAGCCTGGCGACAAATCTGCTTAAAGCTGCTACTCGCCCAGTTAGCTGCTGTATTTCTTTCAACTTTGTTGGCTTTCTCATTGTTACGATAGCTTGGATTTTTTCGGGATTAGCTTCAATCCCTCTCGCTGAAACTAGGAACCCAAGAAGTTCTCCTGCAGGGACGCCGAAAGAACACTTTGTTGGGTTCAACTTGAGGCAAAACTTGTCGAGGTTGTCGAAAGTTTCCTTCAGGTCCTCGATTAGCGTTGTCCCCTTTTTTGAAGTTATCACGACATCGTCAATGTAGACTTGTACGTTTTTCCCGATCTGTACGTGTTGCTAGACACTTCTGCATCATCCTCTGGTACGTTGCTCCCGCGTTTTTCAGACCAAAAGGCATTGTTCTATAGCAAAACACGCCATAGGATTTGATGAACGCTGTTTTGACCTCGTCCTCTTCTTTCAATCTGATCTGGTTATAACCAGAATATGCATCCAGGAAGGAAAGACGTTCACATTCTGCCGTGGAATCGATAATTTGATCGATCCTCGGGAGGGGAAAGTGATCCTTTGGACAATGTTTGTTAAGGCACGTAAAGTCGACACACATGCGAAGGACTTTAGTGTTTTTCTTCGGGACCAATACTGGGTTTGTGACCCACGTGGCCTCTGTATGCTGCTCCTTGATGAAACCAGCTTCTCTCAGTCGATCAATTTCTGATAGCATAGCTTTGCGGTTTGGCTCCGAAAAACGCCGCAAAGGTTGTTTTATTGGTGTCGCTAACGGATCCAAGTTTAGGTGGTGCTCGGCAAGTTCCCTGGGTACTCCTGGCATGTCAGCTGGACACCATGCAAGGATTTTCTAGTGCTCACGGAGGAACTCGACGAGCGCGCTTTCCTATGCGAGGTCCATGTCTGTCGCAATGGACGTCGTCTTTTTTGGATCTATTGGGTGAATCTGCACCTCCTTAGAATTTTTCTCAGTGTTGAAGGTTGATTCTTTGTTGGGCCTTCTGACATCTGGCAGCACATCATAATCAGTCGTGAGCCTTGACGCCATGTACTCTGCTTGCATCCCGAAGGTTTCTGACAGTCGATGAAAATCCTTGTCACACTTATCAGCTAGCGCGAAACTTCCTTTGACAGTGATTGGTCCCTTAGGTCCAGGCATCCTCCACAACAGGTACGTGTAATGTGGTACCACCATAAACCTGGCATATGCTGGTCGTCCCAACAAAGCGTGGTATTGTGATGGGAAATCCACGACTTCAAATTCCAGCCTCTCTATTCTGTAGTTTTCTCGGGTCCCAAACTGAACGTCGAGATTGATCTTCCCCAACGGATAACTTGGCTTCTCCGGTGTGATGCCATGGAAACGTGTGTCAGTTGGTTTCAGATTTGCTAGAGATGTATTCATCTTCCTTAATGTATCTGCATACATAAGGTTTAAACTGCTGCCTCCATCTATGAATACTCGAGATACGTCGAATCCTGCAATTACTGCTGGTCAGATAAGTGCTGACTGCCCTGGTCGAGGAACTTGCTGTGGATGATCCGCTATTGTGAAGCCAATGTCTTGCCCTGACCAATTGAGGTACTCGACCGTTGGTGGAGGCATCTTCTCTGCCATGAACACCTGTCGCGAGATTACTTTCTGAGCTCTATTGGATGGCCTGCCTTTCTGAATCATTGAGACCGCTCCGTTGGAATTGGGATCAACATAAGGTGGTGGTGCAGGTGCTGCAGCTATTCTGAGCTGGTGTCGATTTTCGTCCGTGATTGCGGGAGGAGGTGGCAAGTGGATCTCACTCCTGGGTCCTTGGGGATTTCTATGTGCTGCCTGGGCATTGGCGTGCCCTGCCCACCTTAACGTTGCCTGGAAATTTCGGCAATCCTTTTGCAAGTGTCCTGACTGTCTCTTTCCATTTTTGTCGAGATAAAAATGCATCTGACACGGCCCGTTCATCATCTCCTCGGGGGACACAAAAGGTCTCTGGAATCTTGGCCCAGTATTTTGCCTGTTGTTTCGGGAGTCATCTCTATTGTCGCCTCGCTGCTCGTTGCTCCTCTGATAGTCATCTCTATTGTTTCCTCCGGCGCTTGCTCGAAAGCCAGCCGAAATTTGTCCAGGAACATCATAGCTTGAGTACTGCCGAGGAAATCGTCGCCTATTTTGATAATTTCGACCGCGGTCCTCCTCTGGTGACCTATGCCGTTTGTTGTGAATATCATCTTCTCCATCTGCCCATCTGTTTGCTATCTCCATTAGTGTGGATACTGTCTTTGGGTTGGTTCTCCCCAAGTCCTCGACAAAATCTCCCCGCCTGATTCCTGCGACAAACGCATCTATCGCCCTCTCGTCAGATATATTCTCTGCCGAGTTTTTAATGATATTCCATCTTTGGATGTACTTCCTCATTGGTTCGTCTGGCTTTTGTCGACACGCCCTCAGTTCCTCTAGTGATGCAGGTTTTTCGCAAGTGGACCGGAAATCCCAGCTGTCGATAGATCCTGGAGGAAGCTTCTTTATCCAAGATCGCGCGGCTCCACTTAGATGTACCTGGATGCTCTGCATAGCTGTTGCTTTGGTTCCTCCTGTCAACTTTACTGTCTCGGGGTAAATCAACTAGCCAATCTTCTGGATCTTGCGGGCCGTCGAATTTTTTGAAGTTATCAGGCAATTTGAATCCTGAAGGGACTCGAGTTTTTCGGACCCTCCTCGTGAAGCACGGCAGCCCACACATATCCTCGTCATCTAGCTCTGGGGAGTGCCGATGTTCCCTTCTATTTTGTCGTGCTCTGTCCACCCTCGCTTGCGCTGCTGTGTCTCTTGCTCCACTCGTTCTTTCAGGATCTGTTGCTGCTGCCGCAGGCCGTGGACTATTTTTCCTTACTGTTCCTTCGGGAGGTGTTGCTGCAAACGCGGTTCCCATGGCCCCGACTCCTGCCATCGCCATGTTGTACAATGCCTCCCTTGGATCTCCCGGAGGTGGCCTGGATGCAAGGATAAAGGCCTGTATCACCATATACCCAGCTTCTGGTGTCTTGGGGATAATGTTCCCTCTCATGTCTATCGACATAAAAGACATGTCGAGGTTTTGAACCAAGTGCTCTCTTTCTCCCTCAGGTATGTTTTGCAGCCTTGATCTTGCTCTGTTCCGAGCTTCCCCGTGGCTATCTCCCGAAGTTCCCGATCGTCGACTTAACTCTGCCCTTCGCCTGCTTGATGCAGAGGCTGCTTCCTGCCTTCTATCCAACTCGATTTTCTGCTTCTCGAGCTCCCGCCTGGTACGTGCAAGCCTATACTGGTATGCTTGTAACTCCTCAGGTGTCGCCGTTACAGTCAATGGCTCTGTACCATTAATAGCTCTTGCAACTCGATCCCACACTTCTTGTGGAAATCGCACCATCTCTCGTGTCCCTGGTCCGATATATTTTGTCCCTAGACCTCTCGTGAGATCTGCAGGATCGACATATGGATTCCCTGCCTCGTCGAAGTTCTCTAATGTCTCCTCTTGTGGGCGACTCGGATCTCCGATTGCATAGATCTGATGATATTTTGGATACTGAACCATGTTGGGTTTGGTGACACCATCATAGAGATTGGTGAAGACCTTGCCAATGGTAGTGGATCTGTCGATGAAGTTGAAGCTTTCGACACTATTCGAGTCATCGCTTATATCTGAGTCCGCAGATGACTCGAAGGACATGTCGCTGAAGATCTTGGCGAGCTTTTCGCTTGCCCTGGTGCTGATGAAGCGTGGCAATGAAGTCTCCTCTTCGCCTGACTCGATTGACAATGTTGAGCTCGAAAAATCGGAATCGGCCGCCGATAATCCCGATGAGATCGGAATTTCGAGACGATACGCTCCCTCCTTTTCGACGCGGAAGTGGAATCTTCCGAACGTCATCTCCATAGGCTCCTCCAGATACGCATATGCATCCAAACGGAAGGGCGGGTGAGGAACAAAATCGACAGGACCAGTTGCGATCTGTTTACCTCGATCCATCGCGTTGCTTGCTGTTGATGAAGTCGACGATCTTGAACGTGCCATCGAGATCAGATCCTTGACGCCTCTAATTCACACAGACGACGCCAATTGACAAGGTATTAACTTATCAATGCCTACGGGTTGTAGACTAGGGTTTAGTTAGAAGTAGAGTGCAAGTAGATCTCGAAGGTTTCAGCCGAAAAGTGCTCGACGATATGAAAACTAGGGTTTGTGAGATAATGAATCGATGCTTTCTTTGTCCCTCGACTCCCCCTTATATAGGAGGTGGAGCCGAGGGATTCGTGATGTACAAGTTACATAGTCCGGAAAGGTTTCTAACTCCTCCCGCAATATTACAAGTGTTCTCTCCTAATAAAACTCTAACTTTCCTTAACTAGCAAGCTGGGCTTCCGAATTCTTCTTATCTTTCGGGTCGTGGGCCTTCAGTAAACCCCGGGTACCATCTTCGGCAGGCCCATTGGGGATGCCTATGTCAGTATGCCCATCACACTTTGCGATAGGTTTTACTTCCAGCCACTTGGTGAATTTATCCACCATTACCAGGACATGAGTCATGTTGCCCCTTGCGGTTTTGAATGGACCAACCATGTCAATGCACCAAACAGCAAACGGCCAAGTTAATGGTATAGTTTTGAGACCGGATGCTGGGGTATGGTTTTGCTTGGCGTACCGCTGGCACCCATTGCATTTTCGTACCAAATCCTCAGCCTTTTCCAGAGCCGTGGGCCAGTAGAACCCATGCCGGAACACTTTTGCCACCAGCGCCCTTGATGAAGCATGGTGCCCGCACTCTCCTTGGTGAATTTCCACCAACTTTTCCCTCTTCCGGTTCCACACACCTTTGGAGGACACCGGTAACACTTCTTTTGTACACCTCACCATTGATGATAGTGTAGGCCTTGGCCCTTCTTTGGATCCTAGAGCTTGGATCCATCAAAGTGCATCTTCCAGTACTCTATCTTGTGTTCCGGCGGTTTGTATTGCATTTCCGCCCAATCGACTTGAAAATCAGCCAAGGCTTGTGATTTTATGGCGTCTCTTCTTTTGTAAACCGGTACGTACGGTGATATCTGAATTGCCCACTTAGCAATCCTGCTGCTAGCATGCTTGTTGCAAATGATGTCTGAAATGGGTGCCTCACTCACCACTTTCATGGGGTGCTCTTCAAAATAGTGCTTGAGCTTTGTGGCGGCCATGAACATGCCATAGGTCATTTTCTGGAAGTGAGGGTAGTTTTGTTTTGAGAGGGAGAGCACCTCGCTCAGGCAGTATACCGATCTCTGCACGGTTTTTCCTTCCTCTTCTCTTTCAACCACAACTACCACACTCACAACCCGGTTTGTTGCTGCTATGTTCAACAGCATGGGCTCTCTTTCTAGAGGCGAAGCAAATACTGGCATAGTGGCTAGTATTGGCTTTAGCTCTTTGAACGCTGCGTCTGCCTGAGGGGTCCAGACGAAGGTATCGTATTTTTTCATCAAAGCATAGAGCGGCAGGGCCTTTTCCCCCAACCTTCTTATGAACCGGCTTAGCGATGCCAAGCTTCCGGTAAACTTTTGTACATCTTTAAGATCTTGTGGTATGGTCATTCTTTCAATGGACTGGATCTTTACTGGATTAACCTCTATTCCCCGGCTTGATACGAGAAAGCCAAGCAATTTGCCGGCTGGAACACCGAAGGTGCATTTTGCCGGATTGAGTTTCATCCGGAACCTTTTCAGGTTGTCAAACGTTTGCCTTAAATCGTCGATCAAGATTTCCTTGACCTTAGTTTTTATCGCGACATCGTCCACATAGACTTGCACATTCTTTCCAATTTGATCAAACAAACACTTTTGCATACAGCACTGGTACATTGCACCAGTGTTGCGCAAACCGAAAGGCATAGTGACATAGCAATAAGCCCCGTGCGGGGTGATAAACGCAGTTTTTATTTGATCTTCTTTTTTCAGGGGAATCTGGTGGAAACCGGAATAAGCATCCAGAAAAGACAACAACTCACAGCCAGCAGTAGAATCAATCACTTGATCGATCCGGGGTAAAGAGAAAGGATCTTTTGGGAAAGCCTTGTTCAGGTTGGTGTAGTCGATGCACATGCGCCACACCTTTGGAGCTTTTGGTTCCTCATATTTTTTCTTCTCGACCAGCACCGGATTGGCTAGCCACTCAGTATGCAGTACTTCCACGATGAAACCGGCAACTAGTCACTTTGTAACTTCTTCTCCAATGATTTTCCTCCTATCTTCAGCGAACTGGCGCAACGGCTGCCTTACCGGCTTCGCATCCTTCCGGACGTTCAGAGAGTGCTCAACCAACTCCCTCAGAACACCTACCAAGTCATCAGTAGACCAGGCAAAGATATTCCGATTCTCACGGAGGAAGTTGACGAGCGCGCTTTCCTATGCCTCATTGAGACCGGCACCGATGTGAACGGTGCGCTCAGGGTAAGCCGGGTCTAGGACAATGTCTTTTGTTTCCTTGGTTGGCTTGAATGCCGGTGTGCCCAGGCTGCCACTCATTGCCGCTAAGCTCAATTGTGAGGACTGAGCCAGCGCAACCGCAGTTTTCATTCTCCTTTTTTCCTCTGCGATTACCAACGATTCGGCCAGATTTGATCTGGCGGAAGCGGTTTCCAGTGAGACCTTGTAGTTTCCTACCACAGTCAAGGGTCCAGAAGGTGCCGGCATCTTCATCTTGAGATACGCCGTATGGGTTGAGTCCATAAATGCCGCCAACGCCGGTCTCCCCAGCAACGCATGGTAAGGACTGTCTAAGTCCACCACCTCGAACAGAACATTTTCCACCCGGCAATTGTCGCGTCCTCCAAATGACACATCCACCCGGACTTTTCCCATGGGCGAGCAGGACAAGCTCGGCACGGTTCCGTGGAACGTAGTGTGGGTTGGCGGTGACCTTCCTGAGGTCGGTCTTTCTTTATATGGCTAGAGTGGTGAGTTCTGAAAGCTCTGCTAGCAAATGTAACAATACACCTTATGCCTGGAGTTTGTTGGGTCGGCTGGTATTCGATCGTGCACACCCATGATTTTATTCTGACCGTTTTGTTCTGTAGGGAGAGGCACGAAGCTTTCTTCTATGTTGCCAGCAGATGACATTCTGGTCAATCATGAAGGCCGGATTGGATGACTACCAATGGAGGTTTCAGTCTCCATGATATTGAGGGACTTGCTTGGTGTTTGGGTTTCGCAGTAGCAATACGCAAGTGGGGATGGCAGCGCAGGTAAAGTTCAGAGTCCTACCTTTCAGGGTGAAAATCCAAGGTCTGATCTTAACTGGTTGTGCCTAGCAATGGCCTTGTTGAAGGCATGATTTTAAGAGCGAGGACTATCTTCAGGGTGAAAATCTAAAATCTGTTGATCAGGCGACGATGGCGCTTGTGCACTATTCCCTTCTTGGAGGATGGATCTGAGAAAGAGAGAGATCCCGGCGTGGCCGTCTTCACCGGTATCAAGGACTACACCACTTGGCTCCAAGTTGACGTGGAGCGTCAAAACCAGCTCCGCGCAAGGCCTCCGCATGGAGGTTGAAGAAGAGCCAAAAAACATCTCCGACGAGCGTGGCCACCTGATGGCCTTTAGAGTCGTCTGGCAAACAAAGGCCACCGAGTGTGTGCTCATGAAAGTGGGGTCCTCTATCCCTGGACCGCCAAATCCCATTAGGTCAGCCCGGCCTCGACCGGCATGGCTACCAGATTGAGCAAGCACAAAGAAGGGAGAGTTCCCATCTAGGCCGAGTTTATTGAACGAGACATTGCGTTGCTCCCACCAGTTGCACGCAACACCTCATTGCCACCACCAGCAGGAACTCCACTACAAACGACCACACACGGCATGCATGCGCTGGAAGCACACTCCAAGACGGCACAAAGCCATACGCCATAGAGGCCTAAACGTAACCCTAGACACCTAGACCTACACTACAAATGTTCAAGGGGAGGGGACCCTCACCCGGTCAACACCGGCGCCACAGAGAAGAGGGAGAGGGCCCGAGCGGCCCAGATTTGAAGAGACGGTGGAGACGGCTAGACATCATAGATGTTGTCGCCTGTCCACGCCTGGTACAACTCCAAGTTTGTACGTAGCTCAGCTCATACATAATATTTGGCACAAACATAACAATTTTTCTTTTTTACATGTACAACTTTCTTACACACGGAAAAAGAATCCAAAATGTAAATACACACATTAGGATGCTAGTGTTTTCCTTAGAAAACTATGAGAGTAACAAAGCATATCAAAGCAGAATAAAGGGAAAATAAGGACGCTCTGTCTCAAATTACTCCGCGGTTTAGCTTTGGCCAAAGTCGATCACTTAGTCAAAATATTTAGATGTTGAAATCATCTTTTCCATATACTCGGTCGCTTTGACCAAAGCTAAAACACAGGATAATTGGAGATAGATGAAGTAAAATGCTTTAAAATGATGTTTCTGGAAATGCATTTTTGTTGTGGGTCTAGCTAGTCGGAATTGGTAGGGTAAGGTAGGGGCAGGTACAAGCGGGATGAATCAAAAAGACCCAATCGCTAGCTGCCAACGAAAAATAGAGGACAAAAAACTTGAGAAAAACTGAAACTAAAGAAACAAGGTACACTAATAAATAATGTTTCTGGAAGTTAGAAAAACATTTCTATTTTTAGAAATGGTAAGATTATAATTAATTGGGAAATTTAATTAGCCAGGCCGGGATAGCTCGGCTCTTTCGTGGTGCGACGGACAGGTCTAAGAGCATGTCTAACAGACCTCCTATTTTTCTGCCATGTAAAACGCGAATAGAGGACTCTGTATTCACTTTCCACCGGCCGAAAAATCGTCCGAGCTAGCAGATCCCGTATCACCAACCCGTAAAAAAAAAAATTTTGTTTTACGGGTTGGGGATACGGGGTTTGCTAGCTCGGACGAGTTTTCAACCCCTCAAAATAGGGTTTTTGACAAATTGGATATTACAACCAATACAACATTCACATTGAATAAAAGTTTTAAATCACACAATAATCGTCATAATTATTACAATAATGTTTTTCGGAATTGCCAACATACGCCCCATAGTGGATCCTTTTCTCTGATCCTGCAGCTTGGCGCGGTCCTCAATTTGCTTCATGCCGAACAGGAGCAGCAGCAGCATCTCCGTGTCGTTGTCGTTCAACAACTCGTCGAGGTCCGAATCATCGGATTCCGATGAGGACCAATCGGTCGACGAATCCACCAAATCCTCCATATGCACATCCTCCGAAGTCATCTACCACCGTGAAGCATAGATCAACCTCAAAGCATATCGATTCTACCGGCGAAAAGAAGAGAAACGCGGCGGAGTACTCACCGTGGGTTTGACGGCGGCGGAGACCACGGTGGGGGTGCGGCGGCGCGTGCGGAGGGGCGCGGATGTCCGGCGGAGATGCGGTGGGCGTCGACGCAGCGCGGCGCGACTCGACGGGCGGCGGAGGAGGCCGGATCTGAAGGTTTCCGGCGGCGGCGCGCGGGTGGCTACGGCGGCGGCGCTCGGGTAAACGGGTGCGAAATCTGAAATGTCCGCGCGCCCTAGCTAAAATGGGATGCTGGGTTTGCCCTGTATTTCGTCTCCCGCCCCGCACAAGTAGGAGGCCAGAAGCCACCCCTAGCCGAAACAGAAAAAAATCAACGCGGAGGCCTGTTTTACGGGATCTGCTAGACAGCCGGGTAGAACCCTACCCCATATTTCAGCGATTATTGTACAGGTTTGGCCCTTTTAAGGGGTTTGTTAGACATGCTCTAAGTGATTGATATAGGCAAACACGAAGCTCCCACCACCTGATAAAAAAATCATAAAATAGGCTCCATTGGCCGTTTCTTTTCAATTATTACCTCCCTTTAAATACCCCATCAACTCCACCCTGCTCTACTCGTGCTAAAGCCTAAAACCCCAAAGCAGCAAAGCATCCCCACGAAGAAGAAACCTCTCTCACTCAGTCACTCACTCACTCAGTCCTTGCGCACGAACCCAACAATCACAGAGAAGCGCAAGAAACACGAGTCGCAAGCAAATCCAATAGACAACAGCGATGGAGCCGAACATGGCCCCGCGGCGGCTGTGGCACGTGGTGCGCGCCGTGCTGTTCATGCTCCGCAAGACCGCAAGGGCATGTCTAAGCGGCGGAAGCAGTCCATGGATCTCCAGCTCATCCTCCAGCGCAGCAAGATCGCCGGCAAGGCCCTCGGGAAGCTAATCACCGCGCGCCCACGTACGGCCACCATGACGACCAGCCCGCCGCCCAGAAGGCGCCACCACGACAACCAGACCCTTCGCTCGCCGTCTACAACCCGCACGGCGCCGGCCGCGAGGTGGAGTTCAGCTGCAGTAACACCCTCTCCTACCCGCCCATCCAACTCATCCCCACCAAGCGCGGGCGCCGCCGCAACAACCGCCGCACCCACCGCGGCGCCAACGGGGCCGAGCCCGGGTGGTACAACTACGACGCGGCCGACATTGCCAAGGTCTTCGAGGTCCTCAACGACGAGCAGCTTCTGAACGAAGTCGTCGGCGACGGCGCCGGTGCGGCCGCGCTCGCCGTGTTGGCGACGCGTTCCCCCGCGCTGTGGTCGAGCTTCGGCCGCAGCCCGGCGCCGGTGAAGCAGCTTCGTATCACTGACTCGCCGTTCCCGCTGAGGGATGACGCGGCGGATCAGGAAGACGGTCTCGTGGACCAGGAGGCGGACGAGTTCATCAAGAAGTTCTACGACCAGCTGCGCAAGCAGCAGAGCCTCGCCGTCGCCACGCCGGAGTACGGGTATGCGCCCCCAGCGACCGGCGTCGCGTACTAGCTAGATAGGACCTAGCTACGTGCCGATCGGAGTGTCCATAGGTGTTAGCTACTCCCCGCATATGTATGAATGTTTGGCACCATTTTTTTTTCCAAGTGTGAAGTGTGTGCGTGCTCCAGTACATAACTACATATATGTACGTAGAGAGCTAATATCATGGTCTAATAATTTTTCTAGCTTGGAGCTGTGAGATTTTCCATGCTTAATTTGTTAGATCCATGCATGTATATTGCTAATAGTTTAGTATCAGTAGCAGGTAATTTGAACACCTTGTCATGTGTTTGTAACTAGTATGTTGTATGCTAGCCGATAGATCGAGCTCAAAAGGGATATATGCAACATGTGGATGGCTCAATGATCCATGATGCACTTGGCAAGTTTGTAACTGATTTTGCTATCGTACGTGTTTCGGAATTTCTTCCGTTGTTTATTCTTGTCTTCTACAGGTGCCTCGCGGAAAGGTTTTTGATCTACAAAAATTGGTCGATCTATCAAACATCAAAGGATATATGTCTCAGTCTCACTTCATTGGGCTGTGGACCATGTTCATAGCAGTATACCAGTAGACTTTGTGTGAGATCGAATTTTTTTCAAAATGGGGTACGCCCCGGCCTCTGCATCGGTTGATACACACAGCCAAAGTTTACAATTCAAGGATCAACGAGGATCAATACAAAAATCAACCACCAAAAAAAGAGAAAACTGCTAAGCAATCTAGGCATCATGCAATCTCTTAACAGGCCACCAAGTAGCCTTGTAGAAAATATCCTGGGCAACCATTCGAAGGCGGTTGCATCCAGAAACCATGCACTCCCGCTGGTCCTCTAGGAGCAAGAAACGCCAAAGCTGGATCCAGTGAACTATAGTGCGAATAACCTGCAAGAAATTAGTAGCATCTTTTCTGTTAAAAACAATATCATTTCTGCAATTCCAAATTGACCAACATAAAGCCGAAACACCAATGTGAATCCTAACTTTATCAGTTTTGTCAGTTTTATTAAGCCAATTCCCAAACATATTTGTGACATTGGATGGAGGTGGAATCTATATCTTTTATAAAGCAAAACCCCACTAGAGGGTCATTTAAGTTGTCTATCTCAATATGCAAGCTATCCATATCATCCATTCTAGTAGCCATCCAATTATCCATGTCATCCCTCACTAACATTCATTAATTAATACTCTACATGCAAGCCACATCATCTATTGTTTTAAGCCATCCAATTATCCACATCATCAGCTTTTAGCCGCCAACTACATAACCATTTCAAGTCAGTTTTTTTAAGTTAGCCTCTTGACTATTTACGTCAATTGAATCCTGCATGTTCCTACAAATAACATCATATTCCAATCAACTAATATCCTTTTATTTCTTACAAAATAAAGTTATCGGAGAAATTCCTGCTGCAACGCGCGGGGTATCCTTCTAGTATTATATATGCAGCAAAAACCACCCGCCAAATAAGCCTAGCAAAAGAACAGGAAATAAACAAATGTTCAATTGATTCCCCATCATCACAGAAAGAGCATTTCGTATTTCCATTTCAATTCCTCTTTGCTAGATTATCACGGGTCAAGAGGACTTTCTTACTAAGGAACCACATAAAGATTTTAATTTTTAGTGGGATTTTTATTTTCTAAAAATATTTACGAAGATATCTTGTATGCACATTTAACATATCACCATACATAGATTTAACAGTGAATTTCCGTGAAGATGTTAGGCCGCAAACGAACTTATCTTGATCATCGTTTAAATTTATCTCCATTAATCTTTGGCATAGGTGTACCCATTGATCTCATTTATCACCAAACAGCCTTCTCCGAAAACCAATATTTAATGGAGTTGAACTCATAACATTTGCCACCGTATCATGCTTACGATGGACTATGTTGTATAGTTGGGATACTGAGATGCAAGGATCTGATCATCTAACCATCTATCTTCCCAAAATCGCACTCTTTCTCCGGAGCCTACCTCAAATTTTCCTCTACTAAAAAAATTCCCATTTAACTTTCATTACTCCTTTCCAGAAAGGTGAATCAGTAGGCTTACTTTCAACTTCAGCAAGGTTTTCTGTAAAAGGTACTTGTTTTTTAATAGTTGTTGCCATAACCCTTCTTCAGAAAGAAGTTTAAATAGCCATTTACTAAGTAGGCAAGAATTTTTAATCTCGAGAACTTCAATTCCAAGACCACCTTGGTTCTTAGGTCTGCAAATCATGTTCCACTTAGTTAACCTTTTTTTCCCACACATTGCCAAAAGAAACGTGATCGGAAAAAATCTAATATCTTCCTTACCCCTTTAGGTAAATCAAAGAAGGAAAGCATAAACATCGGTAAAATAGTAAGAATAGAGTTAATCAATACAAGGCGACACCCATATGATAACAATTTTTCAGCCCAACACCCAAGTTTTCTCTCAAACCTACTTTCAAATGGATTCCATTCAGAGTTTTTTAACTTTCTATAATAGATTCGGATATCCAAATGTCTGAAGGGCAAAGAATCAGATTTACAACCAAATAGTTGTTTATACTCCTCCTCTTTCTCTTTGGCCTTACGAAAACAGAAAATCTCGCTCTTGTGAAAGATAATTTTTAGTCCTGACAATTCCTCAAAGAAACGCAATATTAGTTTCATATTTACAGCCTTTTCAAAATTCATGTTCTGTGAAAAGTATCGTGTCATCGGCATATTGCAGTATAGAAATTCATCTGTCAACTAAATGAGGGATAATACTTCCTATCTGCCCATCCTCTTTTGCTCTTGCTATTAGGATTGCCAGCATATCTGTAATAATGTTGAACAACATATGTGACACCGGGTCACCCTGTCGAAGACCCTTCCTAGTTTGAAAATAGTGACCAATATCATCATTGACCTTGATCCCTACACTTCCTCCCCTAACAAATTGTTCGATGAGTTGACACCATTTGGGATTACAACCTTTCATGCGCATAACTTGTTGAAGAAAAGGTCATTTTACCTTATCATAAGCTTTCTCAAAATCAATTTTAAATATCACCCCATCCATTTTGTTCTGATGAAGTTCATGAATGGTTTCATGTAAGACAACTACTCCTTCAAGAATATGTCGTCTTGGCATGAATGCCGACTGTGTAGGACTAATAACTGTTTCGGCAACAGTATTAGCTCTAATAGTAGCGACTTTTGTGAATATTTTAAAAGTAACATTAAGAAGACAGATTGGTCTATATCGATGGATTTGAACTGCATTCTCCTTCTTAGGCAACAGGGTAATAACACCAAAGCTCAGTTTGAACAACTTTAATTCCCCTGAATGACGAGCATTACACACGCGAGTCACGATGTATGTGGCCTAGAGTGGACCGTATACGGTTGGAAGGATCTAGCTTTCAGCTAGATGATCAATTTGTGAATGAAGCGGGTATGTATATACACTGTAAAAGGTAACTAAACAAAAGTTAGAGGTCAATCAAACCTCACTGCCGCGTAGCAAATGTTTTTTACTATTGCACCATTCTTGCAGCATTTTATCCCACTACGGGTTAAAACGGTACAAAAAGCATCACAACATTTTGTAACACTAATGCAACAAATCCTCACTAGACTCGTCTGTGAGAAATCCGACTTATCGAAGCCCCATACGGGCTAGTTTCAGCAACTGTGAATCCATTCCGCATGGCTCCGTTCACTTTTCGAGTTGAGAGGTATCATCGATTTTAGTTTTGAGCTCCCAACTCAATCGCCATGGAGACGAGCTCTTCTTCCAGATGCGGGGAGGAACGTGTGGGGGAGGTCCGGAGGTTTGCAACGAAGGAGCCATGGGCCTAGGTGTGTCACAACAGAGTTGTTTGGAAGGGCATGCACATTGCCATGGTGTTCCAGTTGGAGTACGTATGAGCACGGGAAGGAAAGTCGTGTCAGGTCAGAAGAGCAGAGACACGCACACACACACTTGGAGGATGGAATCCGTGGATCAGTCAACTGCATATCATACTTTATCCAAGTTAAACACAATTAGGTGTTGGGTGTTGATGACAATGGTTTGGTATTTTGTTCTTGCATACTATGTTGTTCTTGCATGCTATCTCGGTGCTCCTCCACCTCTATCCCAACGATAACAATGAGAGGAAAGGGTGAACGGGGACCAAACCTACAAATACACAATATCAATGAACTTATTGAAGGCCTTGTCACGAACTCCACCTTCACCATCGCTAAAAGAAAGAGAAGGGAGCCTCAAGCACTGCTCACAATCTCAAGGAGGAAATAACACACCAACACATGGCGAGACACCAAGAAGGGAAGCCGATCACCTCTCTCAAACATCCATACTCAGGCTAGCGAGGCTGTCAAATACGAAGGGGGGGAGAGGCCGGCGAAAAGGGGAGGGATGTCAACCCGGGGAGGAACGGGAAATGACACCTTTCTTCTTGTTGAAAATTAGCATAGGCTTGATCATAAAAACTACAGTGGAAGAAGTATGATTCTTGCATGGGATGTGTAATAATTATGCATAGTCCCTCGTCATGTAAGGAAACATACGATGAATGCCCTCCGCAACAACAATGTGGTGTAAAAATTCGAATGAATGAACTGTGCATGAGAACACGCTAATACATGTAGTTTTTTTTTCTTGAAAACCTCCAAAATAGGAGGGAAACATCGGGCAAAGCCACCCAAACGTTCTTCAAAGTAGCATTAGAATCCCACATACAATATTTCACCCTTTCGGACAACCCTAGCATGACTTGGGACAAAAAAAACTTCAAACGAAAAATCAAATCTCACTGAACATAGTGGAACCATAACATGAATGGCACAAAAAAAACGCCAATCTGAACTTCACAACCTTAGGGTTCAACTATCTTCATTGGATGGTAAGTTTGTTCCTTCGTCATTGCTCTTCTTTCCTTTGAATCTTTTGCTTTTCTTCTTCTACTATCTTCTCTTGTCTATTGTAGCCGATGTTTGAAATTCCATGTGTCATCTTGGTGACATTTGGATAGGGGGATGAACATCTATTTTTCGAAAGTGCACACCAGGTAAAAGCTGGTGGACTTTTGCACATGTTGAGCTGCCTAGACAGGTGTTAAACCAACCATAGCTACCCACATGATGAGGATTTTACAGCATTTCTATGTGTAAGGAACAATGTTTTGCCTAGGCCAAAAAGCACTTTGAGTTCCTTCACTACAATGACCAAAAGCCACGTACACTGCGACTGTACTATGGAGTACAGTCACAAAAAGAGGTGTCCTCAGGGAATACAAAATCGAGAGCACCTTTCTAATTCTGTGCACGCAGGCACGCTGCCAAGCCGATCAATCATATTTCCAACAAAAACTAACACCACTAACACCAAACCAGCACACTGTTCTCGCTAGCTTTGCCGGGCAGCTGGGTTCAGGTGGTCAGTCAGAAGATGGAGAGATGCATGGCTACTACTACCCTATTGGCTATTGCTTAGTGAGTAAGGCTCGCGTGTGTAACCTGATCTTCCTTCCTGTGTCTAAGCTAGAGCGCTAGGTGTGTCCCGTTGTGGGACTCGCAGTGTGCGCCTCGCTTTGTCTCCTTCGTAATCGCATTTGGCTGCTCCGATCATCAATCGTCATGGGCTGCATTGGGGTTTTTCGGATTGGGACCAATCACCAGTCCGTAAAGCAGCAAAGGACCTCCACCGACTGGCCTCTACCTGCTGATCCCAACAACTTCCCAGCCGCAGATTGTGGTACGTTTCTGGCTTTCTGCGTCTGCAACCCCACAATGCCACAGGCAGACTCGCAAGAACGAAGACGCTGCCCATGGTTATGGGAACGAATTGTTAAGCAGCACTTGCACCCACACGCGCGTCTTGGCTAAAGAACGAAAGGTACCCCTTGCCTTCTTTGATCAAGCAAGCACGCAGGCGGGCACACGTACCTGGCTACCCTTGCAGCACGTACACGGTACACCACAATGTACTCCATGGTACATCAAGAAGCACTTTCAAGCTTGATGCTGATGATGCACTCCCGTTAGCCAAAAGGGTCCCACAATCACAGTGACCAAACGATCAGACTCCAAAGCAAGTACCCCACAAGAGAAACTAACAAAGCAACTCCACCATGCATCCATGTCGCCATCGATCGCCAAAGAAAAAGAGGTTAGGGCGAAATAATTGCAGCTGGGTGCTAGCTCCTGATCACCACAAAACTGACACAAGTCACTCTACTACTGATTGCCAAGCTCTATGTCTGTATCATAGCTTGATGTTACTGCTATGCTCCATTGGTTGGTATTTATTGACAAAACATTGCTTTCGTTGTTAGTGGCAGTAACTCTTCGAGATTGACTTGCCAAGCCTTCTTTTTCACAATGGTCAATGAACTTGATCCTGAGCTCACTAGCTTCTCAGATATTCAGAGGAGCCGTTCAGCGACCGCTCAACACCTCACATTCAGATCCCACTCGAGACCATCATGTTGGACGTTTACGTGTCGATGTTGTTTGTCTCTCTGGTGATGAGTGCTTTGCGAAGTGTGGCATCGGAGGGGGAAATTCAATTCGGCTCCCGGGTGCGTATGCTCCCTCTACCAATAAAACATATTTCGAAGTATGGAAAAATTTTGACAAAAAATTCTACATGTACATCTCCATAATATATGTGTATGCGTCAAGTTTCACGAAAAAATAATATTTTTTGTGGACTATGTAAAAAAGAGAAAACTTATCCTGTGAAAAGCATTGTTTTCAGCACTGAATTTTGTCTTTTTTACACACGTCACATGATAAGTTCATTTTTTATGAAACGACTTTGTGAGCGCGTAGCACATGAAGATGTACGTGCGAATTTTTTGTTTCAATTTTTTTAAAATTTAAAATATGTATAAGATGCATTTCAAAATATATGGAGCATATGATCCCATGTTCCAAAACATCACTCCCGCTGCGAGATGATCTATTCCACTTCAAGTAGCTACTATATATTGCACATTTCTTCAGGTTTGATGGACTTGATAAGAACTGCTAGTTTGCTTGATCATACTTTCACCGGTTACCGTTTGGATCTGACATTGTCCATGGACACGTGTCATTCTTATGGAATTTTTAGAGCTCGAATTTCAAGGTGAGTGTTGAGTAACATATTGTACTAGGTATAGGTCCTCGTGTTTTGTCAGGGATGTACCTGTAATTGTACATGTGTCCTCCTATATATACATGAGCAGTCGGCCCTACTGGTGGTGTGCAATCTCCAATACCTTTCTACATGGTATCAGAGGCCCTCCGGCCCTGACCTAGCCGCCACCCCCTTCCCCTAGGGCGCCGTCGGCCCCCTCCCCTCTCTAGCCCTAGCCGCCGCCACTCTCCTCCTTGGGCGCCACCGGCCCTCCTCCTCCCAACCCTAGCTGCCGCCCCTCCTCACCCCGGGCGCCGCCGGCCTCCACCCCAACCACCACCACCACCGCTTCCGCCTCCCACCACCACCACCGCTTCCGCCATGGCCGGTTTCTCCTTCTCCGGCTCCGACCCCTTCAACTCATCCCGCTCCGGTAGCAGCAACCCCTTCGTCGGCCCCTCCGTCGCCGTCATCCGCGACATCCCCATCGCCGAGCGCGTGCCGGTGAAGCTCTCCACCACCGCTGCCAACTTCTTCCCATGAAAGACGTACTTCGGGCTGCTCTTCCGCGAGTATGATCTCCTCGATCACGTCGACGGCACCATCGACCTCCTCGCCATGCCGCACGACCCCGAGTGCCTTGCGATCGACGCCACCATCATCCGTTGGTTCTACCAAACCGTCTCCAACGACATCTTCCGCACCGTCGTCCGCGACGGCGACTCCGCCCACACGGTCTGGGCTAAGATCATCGGTCTCTTCACCGACAACAAAATCCAGCGGGTCACCTTCCTCCAACAGGAGTTCTTCGGCACCGACCAGAACGACCTGTCTCTAGACGAGTACGCCCTCAAGCTGAAGAGCCTCTCTGATGAGCTCCACGACTTGGAGTTCCCGATCGATGACAAGATCATGCTCTCCACCCTGTCGGCGGGCCTCGGCGAGGATCTCAGCAACGACGCCTCCAACCTCACACTCCTCACCACGCCCACCTTCGAGCAGGCTGTGGCCTACCTGCGCCTCGAGGAGCGCCGCCTCAAGCATCTCCGGGCTCGGGCGGCCCATACCGCCTTTGTCTCCGGCTTCTCCCGCGGTGCCCAGGCTCCCGCGCCTCGCCCCATGATGACCCACAAGTATAGGGGATCGCAACAGTCTTCGAGGGAAGTAAAACCCAATTTATTGATTCGACACAAGGGGAGCCAAAGAATATTTGTAAGTCTTAACAGCGGAGTTGTCAATTCAGCTGCACCTGGAAACAGACTTGCTCGCAAGAGTTTATCAGTAGCAACAGTTTTATAGCAGTAGCAATAGTGAAATATAAGCAGCAGTGTAACAAAAACAGCAGTAGTGATTATAGTAAACAGCAGGATTAAAATACTGTAGGCACAGGGATGGATGAACGGGCGCTGCATGGATAAGAGAACTCATGTAACAATCAAGGCAGGGCATTTGCAGATAGTAATAAAACAGTATCCAAGTACTAAACAATCATAGGCATGTGTTTCGTATATAGTCGTACGTGCTCGCAATGAGAAACTTGCACAACATCTTTTGTCCTACCAGCCGGTGGCAACCGGGCCTCTAGGGAATCTACTGGTAATTAAGGTACTCCTTTTAATAGAGCACCGGAGCAAAGCATTAACACTCCATGAACACATGTGATCCTCATATCACAGCCTTCCCCTCCGGTTGTCCCAATTTCTGTCACTTTGGGGCCTCGGGTTCCGGATAACAATACGTGTATACAACTTGCAGGTAAGATCATAAAGCAATGAATATCATCACGAATTGATAACATGTTCAGATCTGAAATCATGGCACTCGGGCCCTAGTGACAAGCATTAAGCATAACAAGTTGCAACAATATCATAAAAGTACCAACAACGAATACTAGGCACCATGCCCTAACAATCTTATGACTATTACATGAACAATCTCATCCAATCCCTACCATCCCCTTCAGCCTACAGCGGGGGAATTACTCACACATGGATGGGGGAAACATGGATGGTTGATGGAGAGGCGTCGGTGGTGATGATGGCGATGATCTCCTCCAATTCCCCGTCCCGACGAAGTGCCAGAACGGAGCTTCTGGTCCCGAGACGGAGTTTCGCGATGGCGGCGGAGTTCTGGATGTCTTCTGGCAATTTCGTCCAACCCCCTCGCGTTTTTAGGTCAGAGGGCTTAAGTAGTCGAAAGGGGAGCGTCAGAGGCTGGCCGAGGCGCCGCCACCATAGGCCGGCGTGGCCTAGGGGCCCACCACGCCGCCTGGTGGTGTGGGCGCCTCGTGGGCCCCCTCCTTCTCGTCTTCTGGCTCCGTCAATCTTCTGTGAAAATAGGCCCATTGCGATTATTTCTGGGAATTTTCTTGAAAGTTGAGTTTCTGCACAAAAATAGGACACCAGGGCAATTCTGCTGAAAATAGCGTTAGCCCGTGTTAGTTGTATCCAAAATACACAAATTAGAGGCAAAAACATAGCAAAAGTGTTCGGGAAAGTAGATACGTTTTGGACGTATCAACTCCCCCAAGCTTAGCTTATTGCTTGCCATCAAGCAATTCAGTTAACAACTGAGTGCGATAAAAGAACTTTTACTAACACATTTGCTCATATGATGTAAATATTCTCATGATATGGACAAGTACTCAGGCAATTCATAATAAGATACATGCAAATAAAATCTTCTAATAGCTATGTCAATCATGGAAAAGATACCAACAATTAATAATAAGCATCATGAATCATGTCTATCAGCAGGATTGCAATGTTCATAAAAAGATATGATAAAGTGGTATCTCGCTTGCCCGTATTTGTACAGTAAAACATAAATGCCCAGGCACCTCTGGAATTCATGGAAAGACTAGAAGTAGAGATTATCAAAGATAAAAGCATCAAAGTTATACTACAACTAACTATATTTTGGGACAAGCATATTATACTAAGAACTAGCGGGGTAGCCCGTGCATACTGCACGGCTAGACTTTTTCACTTTCTTGTGATAGAATTGATTTTCAATCTGTTTATCTTCACCAAATGCATAATCTTTTTTTACTTACTATAAAAAATCTTATCTATGATGTAGTTCAAAAACTGATAGTATTCATAGCAACTGAAATCCAACACAATATATGATTATGTATATACTTAATCTTGTACGTTCTTTACAAACTTGTTGTTAGTTTCGTAAAGTAGAAAATACAATATAGTTGACAATGACACTAATATGTGTCTATAGCTTACTACGGATGAGATAAAGTATGGGACACGGTGGAATTTGACATCAGTGATTTCATATCCAGATAGCATAAGACTACTTCCGTATCATCATATTTTGTATAAATATATATTATAAGCAGCACTACATCTGTTGCGATTCTGAATCCTATATATTTTTCTTATATTTCGAATGGTAACGCTATGTTCTGTGAGAATGAAATATAGAATTATTGTAAGTGCATATATACCTTACCTCATATGATGATGATGATCCATAGGATATAAGCTTTGTGAAACTCTGAAACTTCCCATGTTTTTGCACCTTTTTGATCTATAAAATGGCATATAAAATGGTTGTTGTATTGGTTCAGAATATTTTTCAAATATATTTGTTCTACCACTACCATTTGTACCCATTTTCTCCCTTGAGATTCGGAACTGATGATAGAAAATCTAGAGTATTACATAGCTTTTATATACCAATATGCTCCACTACAAATCACTGAAGATCGATTGAGATGATTAAACAACAAATAAATTATTATGTATGTCCAACGGTGACATTGTCTAAAAATATTATATAAAGAAATCTGCATGAAATTAAATATATTAACTTACTTGTACGCATCAAAGTTTCCCACGCACTGATAACGACTCAATTTATGGAAAATAAAGCCCAGGAGAAGAGACCGGCCTAAGGTTTTAGCATCCAGTTTTGCTTTCTGCATGGGACGGTGCCGTTGTGTCTAGGGGAGGCTGGCGCAGTTGATACAAATACTTCAGTTCAGATGCTGCATATCAGATGATTTCATACAGCTCTAGATGCTTTAATCTTGCATGATCAAAAATGATATGTACGTTAGAAATAGCATTGTGCATGTCAGGTGTTGAATACCTCAACAGCAGCATGCACGTTTATAATCAGACGTCGCGGCTTGCCAGCATGACATGGAGAAGATCCTGTTCCGTGATCGCGTATCACACAATTCATATATGGCCTACCCCGTGATGGCGTGTAACTCACACGTTCGTTGGGAACCCCAAGAGGAAGGTATGATGCGCACAGCAGCAAGTTTTCCCTCAGAAAGAAACCAAGGTTTATCGAACCAGGAGGAGCCAAGAAGCACGTTGAAGGTTGATGGCGGCGTGATGTAGTGCGGCGCAACACCAGGGATTCCGGCGCCAACGTGGAACCTGCACAACACAACCAAAGTACTTTGCCCCAACGAAACAGTGAGGTTGTCAATCTCACCGGCTTGCTGTAACAAAGGATTAACCGTATTGTGTGGAAGATGATTGTTTGCAGAAAACAGTAGAACAAGTATTGCAGTAGATTGTATTTCAGTAAAGAGAATTGGACCGGGGTCCACAGTTCACTAGAGGTGTCTCTCCCATAAGACAAACAGCATGTTGGGTGAACAAATTACAGTTGGGCAATTGACAAATAAAGAGGGCATGACCATGCACATACATATCATGATGAGTATAGTGAGATTTAATTGGGCATTACGACAAAGTACATAGACCGCCATCCAACTGCATCTATGCCTAAAAAGTCCACCTTCAGGTTATCATCCGAACCCCTTCGGTATTAAGTTGCAAAGCAACGGACAATTGCATTAAGTATGGTGCGTAATGTAATCAACAACTACATCCTTAGACATAGCATCAATGTTTTATCCCTAGTGGCAACAGCACAACACAACCTTAGAACTTTCGTCACTCGTCCCGGTGTCAATGCGGGCATGAACCCACTATCGAGCATAAGTACTCCCTCTTGGAGTTACAAGCATCTACTTGGCCAGAGCATCTACTAGTAACGGAAAGCATGCAAGATCATAAACAACACGTAGATATAACTTTGATAATCAACATAACAAGTATTCTCTATTCATCGGATCCCAACAAACGCAACATATAGAATTACGGATAGATGATCTTGATCATGTTAGGCAGCTCACAAGATCCGACAATGATAGCACAATGGGGAGAAGACAACCATCTAGCTACTGCTATGGACCCATAGTCCAGGGGTAGACTACTCACACATCACACCGGAGGCGACCATGGCGGCGTAGAGTCCTCCGGGAGATGATTCCCCTCTCCGGCAGGGTGCCGGAGGCGATCTCCTGGATCCCCCGAGATGGGATCGGCGTTGGCGGCGTCTCTGGAAGGTTTTCCGTATCGTGGCTCTCGGTACTGGGGGTTTCGTCACGGAGGCTATTTGTAGGCGGAAGGGCAGGTCAAGAGGTGGCACGGGGGCCCCACACCATAGGGCCGCGCGGCCAAGGGGGGCCGCGCCGCCCTATGGTGTGGCCCCCTCGTGGCCCCTCTTCGTCTCTCCTTCGGACTTCTGGAAGCTTCGTGGAAAAATAGGCCCCTGGGCTTTGATTTCGTCCAATTCCGAGAATATTTCCTTACTAGGATTTCTGAAACCAAAAACAGCGAGAAAACGAGCAATCGGCACTTCGGCATCTTGTTAATAGGTTAGTCCCGAGAAAATGCACGAATATGACATAAAGTGTGCATAAAACATGTAGATAACATCAATAATGTGGCATGGAACATAAGAAATTATCGATACGTTGGAGACGTATCAGCATCCCCAAGCTTAGTTCTGCTCGTCCCGAGCAGGTAAAACGATAACACAGATAATTTCGGAGTGACATGCTATCATAATCTTGATCATACTATTTGTAAAGCATATGTAGTGAATGCAGCGATCAAAACAATGTATATGACATGAGTAAACAAGTGAATCATAAAGCAAAGACTTTTCATGAATAGCACTTCAAGACAAGCATCAATAAGTCTTGCATAAGAGTTAACTCATAAAGCAATAATTCAAAGTAAAGGCATTGAAGCAACACAAAAGAAGATTAAGTTTCAGCGGTTGCTTTCAACTTGTAACATGTATATCTCATGGATATTGTCAACATAGAGTGATATAATAAGTGCAATATGCAAATATGTAGGAATCAATGCACAGTTCACACAAGTGTTTGCTTCTTGAGGTGGAGAGAAATAGGTGAACTGACTCAACATTGAAAGTAAAAGAATGGTCCTCCATAGAGGAAAAGCATCGATTGCTATATTTGTGCTAGAGCTTTGATTTTGAAAACATGAAACAATTTTGTCAACGGTAGTAATAAAGCATATGCATCATGTAAATTATATCTTATAAGTTGCAAGCCTCATGCATAGTGTACTAATAGTGCCCGCACCTTTTCCTAATTAGCTTGGACTACCTGGATTATCACCGCAATACATATGCTTTCACCAAGTATCACAAAGGGGTACCTCTATGCCGCCTGTACAAAGGTCTAAGGAGAAAGCTCGCATTTGGATTTCTCGCTTTTGATTATTCTCAACTTAGACATCCATACCGGGACAACATAGACAACAGATAATGGACTCCTCTTTTAATGCTTTAAGCATTCAACAACAATTAATTCTTTTCTCATTAGAGATTTGAGGATGTTTGTCCAAAACTGAAACTTCCACCATGGATCATGGCTTTAGTTAGCGGCCCAATGTTCTTCTCTAACAATATGCATGCTCAAACCATTCAACTCAGTGTAGATCGCCCTTACTTCGGACAAGACGAACATGCATAGCAACTCACATGAAATTCAACAATGAAAAGTTGATGGCGTCCCCGGTGAACATGGTTATCGCACAACAAGCAACTTAATAAGAGATAAAGTGCATAATTACATATTCAATACCACAATAGTTTTTAAGCTATTTGTCCCATGAGCTATATATTGCAAAGGTGAATGATGGAATTTTAAAGGTAGCACTCAAGCAATTTACTTTGGAATGGCGGAAAATACCATGTAGTAGGTAGGTATGGTGGACACAAATGGCATAGTGGTTGGCTCAAGTATTTTGGATGCATGAGAAGTATTCCCTCTCGATACAAGGTTTAGGCTAGCAAGGTTTATTTGAAACAAACACAAGGATGAACCGGTGCAGCAAAACTCACATAAAAGACATATTGAAAACATTATAAGACTCTACACCGTCTTCCTTGTTGTTTAAACTCAATACTAGAAATTATCTAGACCTTAGAGAAACCAAATATGCAAACCAAATTTTAGCATGTTCTATGTATTTCTTCATTAATGAGTGCAAAGCATATGATGTAAGAGTTTAAACATGAGCACAACAATTGCCAAGTATCACATTACCCAAGACATTTATAGCAATTACTACATGTATCATTTTCCAATTCCAACCATATAACAATTTAACGAAGGAGAAACTTCGCCATGAATACTATGAGTAGAAACCAAGGACATACTTGTCCATATGCTACAGCGGAGCGTGTCTCTCTCCCATAAAGTGAATGCTAGGATCCATTTTATTCAAACAAAACAAAAACTAAAACAAACCGACGCTCCAAGCAAAGCACATAAGATGTGATGGAATAAAAATATAGTTTCAGGGGAGGAACCTGATAATGTTGTCGATGAAGAAGGGGATGCCTTGGGCATCCCCAAGCTTAGACGCTTGAGTCTTCTTGATATATGCAGGGGTGAACCACCGGGGCATCCCCAAGCTTAGAGCTTTCACTCTCCTTGATCATGTTGCATCATACTCCTCTCTTGATCCTTAAAAACTTCCTCCACACCAAACTCGAAACAACTCATTAGAGGGTTAGTGCACAATATAAATTGACATATTCAGAGGTGACACAATCATTCTTAACACTTCTGGACATTGCATAATGCTACTGGACATTAATGGATCAAAGAAATTCATCCAACATAGCAAAAGAGGCAATGCGAAATAAAAGGCAGAATCTGTCAAAACAGAACAGTTCATATTGACGAATTTTAAAATGGCACCAGACTTGCTCAAATGAAAATGCTCAAATTGAATGAAAGTTGCGTACATATCTGAGGATCATGCACGTAAATTGGCTTAATTTTCTGAGCTACCTACAGGGAGGTGGACCCAGATTCGTGACAGCAAAGAAATCTGGAACTGTGCAGTAATCCAAATCTAGTACTTACTTTTCTATCAACGGCTTAACTTGGCACAACAAAACACAAAACTAAGATAAGGAGAGGTTGCTACAGTAGTAAACAACTTCCAAGACACAAAATAAAAACAAAGTACTGTAGGTAAAAACATGGGTTGTCTCCCATAAGCGCTTTTCTTTAACGCCTTTCAGCTAGGCGCAGAAAGTGTGTATCAAGTATTATCAAGAGACGAAGTGTCAACATCATAATTTGTTCTCATAATAGAATCAAAAGGGTACTTCATTCTCTTTCTAGGGAAGTGTTCCATACCTTTCTTGAGAGGAAATTGATATTTTATATTACCTTCCTTCATATCAATAATAGCACCAACAGTTCGAAGAAAAGGTCTTCCCAATATAATGGGACAAGATGCATTGCATTCAATATCCAAGACAACAAAATCAACGGGAACAAGGTTATTGTTAACGGTAATGCGAACATTATCAACTTTACCCAAAGGTTTCTTTGTAGAATGATCAGCAAGATTAACATCCAAATAACAATTTTTCAGTGGTGGCAAGTCAAGCATATTATAAATTTTCTTAGGCATAACAGAAATACTTGCACCAAGATCACATAAAGCATTACAATCAAAATCTTTAATCTTCATCTTAATGATGGGCTCCCAACCATCCTCTAGCTTTTTAGGAATAGAGGCTTCGCGCTCTAGTTTCTCTTCTCTAGCTTTTATGAGAGCATTTGTAATATGATGCGTGAAAGCCAAATTTATAGCACTAGCATTAGGACTTTTAGCAAGTTTTTGCAAGAACTTTATAACTTCAGAGATGTGGCAATCATCAAAATTCAAACCATTATAATCTAAAGCAATGGGATCATCATCCCCAATGTTGAAAAAAATTTCAGCAGCTTTATCACAAGCAGTTTCAGCAGTTTTAGCAGTTTCAGAGCGGTTTCTCGCGCTTTGCATTAGAAGTGGAAACATTGCTAACACCAATTCTTTTATTAGTATTAGTAGGAGGTGCAGCAACATGTGTAGCATTAGCATTACTAGTGGTGGTAATAGTCCAAACTTTAGCTACATTCTTCTCTTTAGCTAGTTTTTCATTTTCTTCTCTATCCCACCTAGCACGCAGTTCAGCCATTAATCTTATATTCTCATTAATTCTAACTTGGATGGCATTTGCTGTAGTAGTAATTTTATCATCTAAATCCTCAGGTTTAGCAGCCATTTTATTAATTAAAGAAGATTGTGATGCAGACATGTATGAGATTCGGGTTTCAGCATTAGCAAGTTTAGTTTGCAATCCCGAGATCTCCCTATTCAGATTTTCAAGTTGATTCCCTATATTCTTCAACAAGGTAGATTGCTCATTCATAGTTTTAGTAAACAATTTATTTTGCTCATATTGTGATTGCATAAAGCTCTTGGTGGATCTTTCAATTTCTAGCATCTTTTCTTCATTAGGTGAAGCATATCTACCATAAGAATTACCATTAGCAGGGTATGGCCTAGAATCATTGTGATTGTTATTTTTAATGAAATTCACATCAACATATTCTTTTTGAGCAACTAATGACGCTAACGGAACATTATTAGAATTAACATTAGGCCTACCATTCACAAGCATAGACATAATAGCATCAATCTTATCACTCAAGGAAGAGGTTTCTTCGACAGAATTTACCTTCTTACCTTGTGGAGCTCTTTCCGTGTGCCATTCAGAGTAGTTGATCATCATATTATCAAGAAGCTTTGTTGCTTCACCAAGAGTGATGGACATAAAGGTACCTCCAGCAGCTGAATCCAATAAATTCCGTGAAGAAAAATTTAGTCTTGCATAGAAGGTTTGGATGATCATCCAAGTAGTCGATCCATGGGTTGGGCAATTTTTAACCAGAGATTTCATTCTTTCCCAAGCTTGAGCAACATGTTCAGTATCTAATTGTTTAAAATTCATTATGCTACTCCTCAAAGATATAATTTTAGCAGGGGGATAATATCTACCAATAAAAGCATCCTTGCATTTAGTCCATGAATCAATACTATTCTTAGGCAGAGATAGCAACCAATCTTTAGCTCTTCCTCTTAATGAGAAAGGGAACAATTTTAGTTTTATAATGTCACCATCTACATCTTTATATTTTTGCATTTCACATAATTCAACAAAATTATTAAGATGGGCAGCAGCATCATCAGAACTAACACCAGAAAATTGCTCTCGCATAACAAGATTCAGTAAAGCGGGTTTAATTTCAAAGAATTCTGCTGTAGTAGCAGGTGGAGTAATAGGTGTGCATAAGAAATCATTATTATTTGTGGTTGTGAAGTCACACAACTTAGTATTTTTAGCGTTGGCCATTTTAGCAACAGTAAATAAAGCAAACTAGATAAAGTAAATGCAAGTAAACTAATTTTTTTGTGTTTTTGATATAGCAAACAAGATAGCAAATAAAGTAAAACTAGCAACTAATTTTTTTGTATTTTGATTTAGTGCAGCAAACAAAGTAGTAAATAAAACTAAGCAAGACAAAAACAAAGTAAAGAGATTGAGAAGTGGAGACTCCCCTTGCAGCGTGTCTTGATCTCCCCGGCAACGGCGCCAGAAAATATGCTTGATGGCGTGTAACTCACATGTTCGTTGGGAACCCCAAGAGGAAGGTATGATGCGCACAGCAGCAAGTTTTCCCTCAGAAAGAAACCGAGGTTTATCGAACCAGGAGGAGCCAAGAAGCACGTTGAAGGTTGATGGCGGCGGGATGTAGTGCGGCGCAACACCAGGGATTCCGGCGCCAACGTGGAACCTGCACAACACAACCAAAGTACTTTGCCCCAACGAAATAGTGAGGTTGTCAATCTCACCGGCTTGCTGTAACAAAGGATTAACCGTATTGTGTGGAAGATGATTGTTTGCGAAGAAAACGAGTAGAACAAGTATTGCAGTAGATTGTATTTCGAGTAAAGAGAATTGGACCGGGGTCCACAGTTCACTAGAGGTGTCTCTCCCATAAGACAAACAGCATGTTGGGTGAACAAATTACAGTTGGGCAATTGACAAATAAAGAGGGCATGACCATGCACATACATATCATGATGAGTATAGTGAGATTTAATTGGGCATTACGACAAAGTACATAGACCGCCATCCAACCGCATCTATGCCTAAAAAGTCCACCTTCGAGGTTATCATCCGAACCCCCTCCGGTATTAAGTTGCAAAGCAACAGACAATTGCATTAAGTATGGTGCGTAATGTAATCAACAACTACATCCTTAGACATAGCATCAATGTTTTATCCCTAGTGGCAACAGCACAACACAACCTTAGAACTTTCAGTCACTGTCCCGGTGTCAATGCGGGCATGAACCCACTATCGAGCATAAGTACTCCCTCTTGGAGTTACAAGCATCTACTTGGCCAGAGCATCTACTAGTAACGGAAAGCATGCAAGATCATAAACAACACGTAGATATAACTTTGATAATCAACATAACAAGTATTCTCTATTCATCGGATCCCAACAAACGCAACATATAGAATTACGGATAGATGATCTTGATCATGTTAGGCAGCTCACAAGATCCGACAATGATAGCACAATGGGGAGAAGACAACCATCTAGCTACTGCTATGGACCCATAGTCCAGGGGTAGACTACTCACACATCACACCGGAGGCGACCATGGCGGCGTAGAGTCCTCCGGGAGATGATTCCCCTCTCCGGCAGGGTACCGGAGGCGATCTCCTGGATCCCCCGAGATGGGATCGGCGTTGGCGGCGTCTCTGGAAGGTTTTCCGTATCGTGGCTCTCGGTACTGGGGGTTTCGTCACGGAGGCTATTTGTAGGCGGAAGGGCAGGTCAAGAGGCGGCACGGGGGCCCTACACCATAGGGCCGCGCGGCCAAGGGGGGGCCGCGCCGCCCTAGGGTGTGGCCCCCTCGTGGCCCCTCTTCGTCTCTCCTTCGGACTTCTGGAAGCTTCGTGGAAAAATAGGCCCCTGGGCTTTGATTTCGTCCAATTCCGAGAATATTTCCTTACTAGGATTTCTGAAACCAAAAACAGCAGAAAACAGCAACTGGCACTTCGGCATCTTGTTAATAGGTTAGTCCCAGAAAATGCACGAATATGACATAAAGTGTGCATAAAACATGTAGATAACATCAATAATGTGGCATGGAACATAAGAAATTATCGATACGTTGGAGACGTATCACCCCGTAGTCGGTATTGCTTCGTGAGGTCCAAGGCTTAGCCTCGCAGCGGACGGCCGGCCGCCGCCGCATTTTTGCTGTTGTTGGAACTTCGAACAATGGCGCCTGGTGGCACCGCGCACTCAATTATCGGTTGTTACCGCTGGCAGCCACGGAGCATAACTGGAGAATAGATCTGGAACAACGACGGCGCAAACTCATAAGCTTGGCTATAGACGGACGTAACCTATAATTGGAGAATGATCTGCAGCAATGACGGCAAAAAATCATATGCTCGGCTATAGATGGATGTAATCTAGAACGAAGCAACGCTGGCGCAGGGACAATGCACCGATCAATTCATCCCCAGAGACAATGCATCAATCGATTAATCGATTGCAGTCTTTTCTTTGAGCTGCAAGCGGTCATTTTATTTGTATGCCACCCTCGGTCTATCAAGTCATCTTAACCGTTAAAAAAGTCTACTTTGAGCGTATCAATTTTCACCGTTGGTTGTTTTAATAATCTAACATATGTTGGTCCATACATATTTTGAGCAAACTAATAGTATTTCCATGCCTTATGTTTTAGTATATTGAATTCAAAGCAAAAGATGAGGATAAAAACTTAACCAAATCTTAACAATATCCTTTTCTTTAAGGCCCAAATTTTACCTCGTGGTCACAAACCTACAAAAATGTTGTTGTTGTGAAGTGTATATGTGGATTGCCTAGCCCTTTCCATCAGTTCGGACTTTTGGTTCAAGTGGCTAGTGCATGAAGCTTAACATGGTATCAGAGCCCCAGGTATTAAGTTCAAATCCTGGCTTTCACATGGTTTTCGCAATTAAGCCTAAAAATTTCGGTTGCCCCCCCCCCCCTCTTTAGCCACCGCTGTTTCGGTGTGCTCTTCTTCTTTCACGTGTTGACTTTCTCTTCTCCCGTCACACACGAGTGGGGGTGTTGTGAAGTGTATATGTGGATTGCCTAGCCCTTTCCATCAGTTCCGGACTTTTGGTTCAAGTGGCTAGTGCATGAAGCTTAACAGTTGTAAAGCATCGACCTGAGCCTCATTACCTGTCATGATGATTTGATATGTGTATAAGTTGTTAAAAATCCATATCATACAGCGCAAATCAAGAAAACATATTTTAGCAGCTCAATCTAGATGTTTCAAGGACCAATAGTACTTACCATCTGTCGACTGCTGGTGCCTTTAATTAAAGGAAGCCCATCAAACGGCCATGGTTTACCTTTGTCCATGTCATGTGGATGGCAATCGATCTGGCAGCATGGGTATGGGGACATGTTACTTCAAAAAAAAAAAGGTATGGAGACATGTTGTTCCTAGTCTGGATCGGACTTTTATCAACCGGCTCAATCCCAATATGCTGGACGACGGACCAAGACGCATAGACTGAGACCATGCAGAGATCGGACTTGGAGTCCTCATGGTGCTCCTGAAGCGACTCCAACTTCACCGGAACCCGGCGGACTCCTGAGGTTGTTGCTGCCGCGACGGCAGCGGGGCCGGCCTGGTTCGAACGGCTCCGCTAGCATGTTGTGCGGCTTGTGTCTAGGCGGATCAGCTTTAGCTAGAGATTGAACACAGATCCACCATGCGGAGCGGCGGCAATAGGGGCTAGCGACGTACGGCAGATCGGATTTGGAGATCCTTTTATCCTGGAACGTGTTACGTATCTGTTTTCATGAGGAGATAGACGTGGACGTGGGATAGGCCTACAAGATTATTTATATGCACACACACGATTAGATAGTTAATCGTGGCCCTTGTTCTACGCTAGCTATCCTTCCTTCTCCCGTTGCTCATCTCTCTTATCTATGATAGTATTAGGATCCAAACATCAAGAATCTAAGAACAGTCCCAATTTTCAATAGTTAAAGGACAGAAATAAATTACATGGCAGATTATTGTGAAGGAAAAGACACCTGGATTTGTAAATCACCATGGATCCGGCGTGATATGCATCGGCCATGCATGATGGCGAACATGCAGCTTTTGTACGCCATGACTTCTCAGCCCGGCCGGCCGCCGGCGTTCGAACAGAAACTTGTGGTGCAGCCGCCCTGAAGGAATATCGCTAGGTCTGCGGGACAACGGAAGCCCTTTAGTGGGTAGTGCTGAGAGTCCCCCGGGGGATCAAACCTCTGATCCCCCGGGTCCCCAGCCGTAGGATGCGAGTGATCAAAATCGTACACCGTCAACCGCGACTCAACCAGCCCACAAAGAAAAATGCGCACATGTAATCTGACAGCGACATTCTCGTCTTTGGGACACTCCCGTCGCCCGCGCCTGGTCCATCCGTTCATGGCGTCGCCGGGAAACTTCTCGCCCTCCTCCCGCAAGTTCCCATGGCAGCTTGTGCGCCCCTGACCGTCGCCGATGCAGCAAAACGCGCCGGTAGCAGAGATGACCGCTGGTTGTAGCAGCGTCCAACGCCGTCGGTAGCAGCGCCCATCGCTGGTTGTAGCAGAGGCCAACGCTGCCGGTAGCAGCGCCCACCATAGGTTGTAGCATCACCCAGCCCCGTCGGTAGCAGCGGCCACCGCCAGTTGCAGCATCACCCCGCGCCGTCGGTAGCAGCGAGCACCGCCAGTTGTAGCAGAGGCCACCGCCGGTTGAAGCATCGCCCACCGTCGTCGGTAGGGGCGCCAACCGCCGGTTTTAGCAGAGGCCACCGCGGTTGGTACCAACACCAACCACCGGTTGTAGCAGAGCCCACCGCCGGTTGCAGCAGCGGCCACCGCCGTAGGTTGCAGCGGCGCCGCCGGTCGTAGCAGAGCCCGCCGGCGGTCGTAGCAGCGGCGCCCCGCCCTTGCAGCACCCGACTCCAGACGCGCCACAACGTCGTCACTCATCACAGGACTGAAGCAGCAGCAGCGCCGCCCTCGGTTGGGAGCACTGCCGGCAGCAACTCGCAGCAGCGCCGCCTTCGGTGAGGAGCACTGCCAGCAGCAACTCGCATCAGCGCCTCCTGTCCCTTTCCATCCTCACCGTGGAGACGGCGGTGCAGGAAGATTGGGCGCGGGGCGGCGCGTGAGGGAGGATGGGAAAGGGCCAGCGTGAGTGGAGATGCAGCGATGGCGACCCGCAGAGCTTGACCTGTATGTCGGAGTGCAGGAAGATAGGCGCGGGGCGGCACAGCGGAAGTTCGGTGGAGTGGGGAACGGGGCTCGGTGGAGGCGGAACGCTGGGAGGCGTGGAGGTCTGTACATGGATGCCGGGCAGGGGAGAGGGAGAAAATTGGGGAACGGTAGAAAAGAGATAAGGAAGAAGAAGAGGTGAGCGTGGCCCCACGGACGCGTGTCGCTCGTACGAGGCGGAGGACGCGTCGCTCGTATCGTCCGGGGGAAGCTGAGCGTTTTCCATATTTTTTATATGAAAGCCCTAGAAGCTGGGTTGTCCGACAACGTGATGGAGCGTGATGGAGGTTACGTGAATGTTTTATCGTCTGCTTCTAGCGCTACCTTTCTCTTCCAATCTAAGTTGTTTCTTGCTCGATGCTCAATCTGGGCCGTTGTTTGTTTGTTGTTTTAATTATATAATAGATAGATGACAGTTGTGCTCTCAAGAAGGTGCTCAAAGAAAGAATGGTGACTCAACATAAAAGTAAAAGATTGACCCTTCACAGAGGGAAGCAGGGATTAACATGCGCTAGAGCTTTTCATTTTTTAAACAGAAGTAAAATTATTTTGAGAGATGTTTATTGTTGTCAACGAATGGTAGTGGGCACTCTAACTACCTCGTCAACCAGATTTTCAAGAGCGGCTCTCATGAAGGACGTTATCTCTACCAGCAAGGTAAATAATCTCTCTTCTCTTTTGTTTACACACGTACTTTAGTTTCATTATGGATGACACTCCCCCCAACCTTTGCTTACACAAGCCATGGCTAACCGAATCCTCGGGTGCCTTCCAACATTCACATATCATGGAGGTGTATCTATTTGCAAATTAAGTTGCTTACTGAAAACATGTGAAGAGAATTATTGATGAAAGTTAATTAATTGGGGCTGGAAACCCCGTTGCCAGCTCTTTTTGCAAAATTATTGGACGGATGTGCCACTAGTCCATTGGTGAAAGTCTGTCAGGAGTAAATGACAAGGTTGAAAGATAAAACACCACATACTTCCTCATGAGCTATAAAACATCGACAGAAATTGAGAAGTATTTTGAAGGTTTAAAGGTAGCACATGAGAATTTACTTGGAATTATTTGAAATGCCATGCATAGGTATTTATGGTGGACACTTTGGAATAACTTGGTTTTCAGGGATTTGGAAGCACGAGCACCATTCCCGCTCAGTACCAGTGAAGGCTAGAAATAGACTGGGAAGCGACAATCAAGAGAGCAGTAACTGTCATAATTATGCTTGCGATAAAATAAATTAACAGAGGCATAAAAGTGATACAAGAACTCTGAGGCAAAGTAAATCATCGAGGCTTAATTGACTTTTGTTCAGTCATATGCATGCGTGAGCATGTGCCAAGTCGATTCAAGTGAATTATTCAGAGGAGGATACCACAATATCATACCTATTTATGAATAAAACAATGCAAGCAAATATTTATGACATGCTACTCATATTAATAGATTGGAGCTAAACATGAGAGATCATGAACTACTAGACTTTCTTAAATGACATATACCTCACATGAACCAACTAAGCATGCTCACATGGATGAGTATATGTACAAAAAATGAAAACAAATAGAGTTCATACCAGCCTCTCACCACAGTCGAGTTGTCGTAGATCATCATTATTGCCTTTCACTTGTGTAGCTTGAATAATATGAAATGAAAACCAAGCTCCAGCCACCGGAGACTGCTGAACTCCATAATAAACTTTACAAAACCAAAGAAGAACAACAAATATTTTTGGTGTTTTCGAATTGGAAACAAGAACAAAAGGAAACAGACAAACAAAGCAAAATCTTTTTGGATTTTCTCATAGCAAACCAACGATAGCAAATAAAGCAAAATAGGAGCAAGAAACCAAAATAAGCAAATGGTAAGAGAAACAACAGAAATATTTTTGGTCTTTTTGTGTTTTAGGAAAGAAACAAAACAAAAACAAAAGAATGAAAACTAAAAGGGTAACATAAACACAAAGTAGCAGAAATTCGTCAAACTTGACAGCAGTACAGTAATCGATTTTTACGAAAATCTTTCACTGCTCAAATCGAAAAGTGCTCAACTAATGAAAGTTAGATAATAACCTGGGGAACATGAACAAAAATTGGCTTCACAAAATAACGTTCTGGCTGTTTTTAGGAAGTTTTTTGGTATCAGTTCAGAATCTGTTTTTAGACAGCACTTCCCCAAATATCATCTCCCTCATATTAGAAACCACCTTAAGAACCTAAACAAGTATGTACAAGTATCCGGCAATTGTAATATGCAATGAATGAGTGATGCCGGCATACCTCTCCCCAAGCTTAGGCTTTTGGCCTAAGTGGAGATCAATCCCACGGTGCCCATGAGGTGGCACCTCCGTAGTATGACGAAGAAGGATCCTGTTCTTGGTATGTGCTGGAGGATGCACCAGGATACGTGACAGTGTACCTGTCGGAGGGCTCAGCGTCCTCGGAGCCATGTTGCTGGTGGAAACCTCGTATCCTCAGCTGCTCATCCTCCTCCTCCTTGGAGCGCGACCACGGTCTCCTGCGAACACTGAACAAATCGGCCTGCGGCAAAGGGATTTCCCTCTCATCCCGTCAATAAACAACATTTTATAGACAATATTTTCTAAACTAGAGTCAGTTGTGACAAATTGGTGACTCTTCATAGCAGCAATATCAAGCCTAATAGGAGTTAATTTCTCATCACTAGGATCAAGAGGAAGACCTAGATATCTAATAATATGTGAGGCAACAATTCCTCCAAAAATAGGTCCCTTATTGGATAAACGACGAGCAATGAGAGCACCAAGATGATAAGGTGTACTTCCAGTAAGTGCAGCAACTAGAAAAGCAAGATGGTAACTAGAAATGTTGCTAGTGTTCTCCCTACCAAGAATGCTAGTAGCAAGATAGTAAGTGAAATATCTAATGGCAGGGAGTTGAATGTTCCTTATCTTGCCGCGCTGAATGGTGCGGCTATCATCATTGGTAACTTCTCGATAGAGCTCCGTCAAAGCTTTGGGACTGTTCTCGATCTTCTTCGCTGTACCTACAGGAGTAATATCCAATGCAGCACAGAAATCCTTCAACTTCATAGTAACAGGCATGTCATAAATCCTAAATTTAACTGATGGTGAGAAGTGTGCGTTGTTGAATTTAAAGCTTTCAACAAAGATTTTAGTTAGCCTGTAGTATTGACTACTCTCATTTACCATATAGGTAGATAAGCCCACATTATTGATGAGGAACAAGAAGTCACCAAGTAGCCCTGCATTGCGCAAAAAGTCATAGCATGGAAAGGATGAAGCATTAGGAACTCCATTATCCTCTTCAACTTCGAAGCTCGGTGCGATGACGTCCTCATCATAGGATCGCCTAACTCGAGTGGCTGCCCTTGAGGTCCTTCCCGTGCTTGTCGTATCCCTTTCGAACACTTCTCCAAAGGTATGGTTATGCATCTTCCTTTTCTGAAATTTTTCAACGAACATTATAAAAGTTGATTTGGAGACATATAAATGAGGGAAACTACTATAGGAACTTGGTAGAGTACTAAACATGCATCAAAACTAGTTTTTACAACTTAGAACAAGCATCCAAGCTCACTTAACATATCACCTACAACATCAAAATACTCAAGATATACTCAACCAAACAAAATTCTATTTGGATAATCGGAGGAGTCACATACCGGAGAGCAAATGTGCCAAATTTCAGACAGAAATCCGGGCTGAGCAAAGAGATCGAAAAATCCTGAGCTCTTGGGCGAAAACGCGAGTGAGAGAAAGTTGGTACGAGTTTTTTCGGGAGAGAGTAGAATGGGAGGAAGGGATGATTAAGTGGGGCCAGGAGGGGCCCTCACTACAGGTTGGCGCGCCGCCCTTGCTGGCCGCGCCGGCACATGGGGGGCAGCCCTGGGGTGCCCCACTGGTCAGCCCCAGGCACTCCCGGGTTGCTTTTCGAAAAATAAGACCAACGGTATAATTTTTGTAAATTTTTGAAAACTTTGAAAAATGCACATTTCTGGGTGTTAAAACTATTATTACAGGGCAGAAAAAGATTTTCAAACCTCTAAACAACTAAAGCATCTTGCAAAACAAGTAGTACTACAGCAAGTAAAACAAGTGGAGGAAGAAAGAAAGAAATGTTGTTTAGCTCCTCTATGCATATAAAATGTACTTGTTAACAAGGTTGATCAAGTCTTGCCACCAAATAAATTTTACATGACATAAGCAGAAATAAACCTCAAATCAATCATGTTACCTTGTATTGTATTGATATGGATCCAATCATAATATTTTGATATCCTTGTTTAGGCTCATATTGACAAGGGATTAACTTATCAATGCCTACAGATTGTAGACTAGGGTTTTAGTCGAAAGTAGAGGGCAAGTAGATCTCGAAGGTTTCATCCAAAAAGTGCTCGACGATGTGAAAATTAGGGTTGCGTGAAACAATGAATCGATGCTCTCTTTGTCCCTCGACTCCCCCTTATATAGGAGGTGGAGTCGAGGGATTCATAATACACAAGTTACAGAGTCCGGGAGGGTTTCCAACTCCTCCCGTAAGATTACAAGTATGTACTTCCTAATACAACTCTAGCTTTCCTTGGTACTAACTTGGGCTTCTGAATCTTCATATTCATCGAGTCGTGGGCCTTTAGTAAACCTCGGGTACCATCTTTGGCAGGCTCATTGGGGATGCCTATGTCAGTAGCCCCCGAGATTTTGCTTGAATCGAAGAATCAGGGAAAATCTCCAATTTTAGTCATTCAATAACTCTGTCGAATTTATCACATATCTTTGGATACGCAATCATATATTGTACAGAGATAATGGTAGTTGGGCTAGTTCATCTGACGGATCAGGTACTAGTTAACTGCTCTAGTGGAGGAATCCGCAAAAACCTACTTCAAGATCACGTCCCTAGACATGATCTCGGGATACTAGTGTTAACTTCGACATGTGCCGCTTAAGGTCTTACCATCTGTCGAGTCCCAGTCATATTTTATCGAGTACCTAACGCGTCCGTTAGGATTTTTCTTCGTATCTGTTGATACGGAAAAAAGTAGCAAACCAACGTCAGAGACGGCGCCACGCCGCTCGGAACGGATCTGGGGTCTTACCTTCGCAAAATTTTGCGGTATTCAGAGTTTATTCGCAACTTTGGCGCTCTGAGAATATATTGTCGAGTGCTTTTTCGGCTGGTGGAATAGCACATTTTATTGTGTCAACGGATGACTTATCTTGTCTTCCCGATGGGAGTATATGTAGAGTTATTTGTATAACTCAAAATATGCTCACTTCTTCTTCTTTTTTTTTATAATTTCATCGGGCACGCGAACAGCGTTCCCGATGGGAGTAGCCCCCGAGGCTACAACCAAGGACTAGTGCTTGGTTGTAGGCTCAACACTTTAACGCCTTATGTCGCTATATTGTCACTCTTTCTCGAACTTTTCATATCTATCGGGTGCGCGACCAGCGCTCCCGATGGGAGTAGCCCCCGAGGCTATGAACAAATGCTTGTATTTGGTCATAGGCTCTTGCCATTTCTATTTTTTCATACTCAAATTTTTCTTTTTTCCAAAGTAGCCCCCGAGCGTTTGAGCAAAAACTTGTATTTGATCAAAGGCTTCTCAAAATAATCAATAGTCTTTGTATGCCGCCAATTTCAGTAATCTTCATAGCCGAGATTTTTCTTTAAAAAGGTGACACCACTACTGACGATAGCCACGATCCTTGTATTGGGAAGACGCGAGAGCTGTCCGTTCACTGACCTGCGGGCCCAAAACCTGCCACATGTTGACACGTTACGCAAGTGGGGGACACACGTCCTCCGCTTTTTCTGCTCCACGCGCTGTAGCGCCTGTCCAATTCCATCATGGTAAAAGTACCATTATACCCTCTGATCCACGTGTAAAACATCAAGTCTATTTGGAGAACATCCAACGGTGCGACGTTCCGACTAAGCCTGCTATAAATACTCTCCTTCTTCCTCGCATATTCCCCTTCGCCGCACCTTCGCGCATATCTCCTCTGCTCCAATCTCCATTGCAAACAGCCAAGCTCTAGCGCACGTGTACTGCTCCACTTTCTCCGCACCATTATTGATGCCGCCGCGGCCAAGACTTTCAAGGCACACCACCCCCGAAGCGAAGATGGCGACAGCGGATCTCGGGAGCACTGAGTGGGAGAGATCCAAGATCTCCGCCCAAGATATCAACTTGCTGAAGAAGCTTGGGATCAGCAAGAAGAAAGATTCGATGCGCTTCCCCAGCGAGGAAAGCTATCCATCCCCTCCTATCGAGTATCGGGTCAGTTTCGTTGACCACCTCATCCGCGGCCTTTCTTTCCCCATTCACGATTTTCTGCGTGGGTTGATTTTTGTTTACGGATTGCAACTTCACCATCTTACTCCCAACTCCATCCACCACATCTCAATCTTCATCACTCTTTGCGAATCTTTCCTTGGAGTCCAGCCTAACTGGGCTTTATGGAAGAGCATTTTCCTCCTTCGCCGTAATGGCTCTCCCAATGTTGCCTATAACATAGGCGGCGTTGTTATCTGCGTTCGCCCTGATGTCGAGTACTTCGATGTCAAATTCCCTGACTCAGTTCAAGGGTGGCGCAAAAAATGGTTGTATATCCAAGAGGAAAGTCATGACTCGGCGGAACACAACATTCCCCCTTTCGATGGCAACGAAAAAATCTGTCGCCGCCGGTCCTGGGATGCAGAGGCTAGCGACGAAGAAAAAGCGGCGACAGAGGCGCTGATGACACACATCCACGAGCTTCAAAATACCCGCAGACAAGAACTGTCGGGTATCCAAATCACGGCATATTTCCTTAGGATTAGGGTGCAGCCTTTGCAAGATCGCAAAAACCCCCTTTCGATGTATGCTGGCGACAAGGATGTGGATCGCCTGTCGATAGGTTTACCAGTCAAGGACTTAGAAAAACTTGTCCGAAAAAATCTCGTCGCTTAGCAAGAAAGACACCATCCCGTCATCTTGCCGTGTGACACCATATAGCGCTACCAACGCGCTCCCGCAGGTAATATATTTTTGGGATTTCTATTTTCGTGCCCCTGGTTCCTTAGTTGTGCTCAGTTTTCCCCAGCCTCTTAACTTTTCCTCAGTTTTCTCCTCCCTCTAGTTTGAAAACCCTCGGACGGGAAGGTTGCCGTCAGGTCAGAGGCCTTACCGTTACCGTTCTGACGGGTGGGGCTGCACAGATCGAGGTGGGGCTGCACAGAGGGCAGTTCCTCTCTGACCGTCTCGTGCTGACGGGTAGCCATCCATTTGTCGCTGACGCGTGGGCCGTTTTATTTCCTGATTATATACACGGTGCTGCCAATGACAAATGGGGCCGCTCTATAGGGCTGCCGCAGCCAATGACCAGTGGGGTCGTCTATTTTTCAAGAAAATACATATATAACCGCTCTGTGTGGCTGCCGCAGCCAATGACCAGTGGGGTCGTCTATTTTTCAGGAAAAGACATATATTACCGCTCTGTGGGGCTGCCGCAGCCAATGACCAGTGGGGTCTTCTATTTATTTAGAGAAAATTATATATTCCCGCTCTGTGGGGCCTCCGCAGCCAATGACCGCTGGGGTCGTCTATTTATTTAGAGAATATCATATAGAGCCGCTCTGTGGGGCCGCCTCAGCCAATGGCAGGTGACTATTTTCGCAGCTTAATCTAAAGTGAATCTTATGCTAAACATGGTGCTTCCCGACGGTGACCTAGCAGTGGCGGCGAGCATAGCCGTTCTGACCATGCCGATATCGGCATCGTTTGGAGGCTGTGGTGCTCGAATCATGGTGGAAATTGCGATATAATTTTTTAAATGCATAATATATAGCTAGATCTCTAAATCGATGCATATGAAGCTACATATATATTCTTGGTCATAATTCCCTTATCTAAAGGGGATGGATGCATGGCTTCACGTCGTCGTCGCTTTCATCGTCAGTATCTTCGTCGTCCGAGTAGTAGTACATGTAATATTAATAGAGTCCATTTATTGCCTAATTCTTTCATGGAAAAATTTAGGTGGAATTTTCATGCAAGATGTCTATGGCTATCATAGTGTCTGGCTTTATGCACTGGCAGATCAGATGCAAGTGCAACCTGCAGGGTGGTAATTTTTGTTTTATTTGCAAAATAGCAAATTTTCACCATATGTGTTGGCACCATGGTTATTAGTTATTAGCTCCTCCACTGATATTATGCAATAGTAACATAGTCTGGAAACGAAACGGAGGGCGAAATACATGTAGCCCCCATAATTAATCACATGCATCATATATGTGGGAACGCGGACGTACCTTCTTGACCAAAGGATCTTCATAGACGATGATGAAGAACTCCTCTATGATCAATGGCAGTGTTGACGGTGGTGGTGGCAATGATGATAATCCACGTGGAAGCCATGGCAATGGATCAAGTGTATGTGAACGAAGAAGAGAGAGGCAGAACCTATTGACACAAGGGATGGCCGTTGTGGGTGTTTATAAGGGAGAGATGACCGTTGTAGGGGTTTACACAATAAATTAAGGAGGAGGTGACCGTTGTGGCCTTGTGGGGGTTTACACAATAAATTAAGGCTAGTCATAGTGCATAGTATCATATTGTTGTATCATGCATATGGTATTTGCCTATGATACTATCACTATAGTGGGTGGTATTATAGGGTAATATCATAATCTTCTAAATTTATTGTTTTGTAGAATCTCAATACAAAATGTGTGTACAAGATCTATTTAGATACTAGCACTATGGCCAGCCTAAGGAGGACATGATCGTTGTGGGGGTAGTCATCTAGGTTTTGTGTTTAGTCAAACTTCCCTTTAAACTTTGACCACATATCACTACTAGGGAAAGGCCCATTGCCGGCGCACCTAAAACCCCCATTGCCGGCGCACCACGAGCCCGCCGGTGCGAACGCGCCGGTGATAAACGGACACTGCCGGCGCACCAGGTAGTGCGCCGGCGATATCTCAGCCTACTGCCGGCGCACCACCCTGCTTCGCCGGCAAAGATCTATTCCACCGGCGCACTATCGGGTGCGCCGGCAGTAGTGCTTCCAAGCATCGGCGCATGCTACGTGAGCCGGCAATGTTTCATTTAGGTGCGCCGGCAATTAATTCGAAAATTCTTTTTTCCACTTTTTTCCAGCATATTACAATACAATTTTGACAGCAGTATATATTTACAACGCAGTTCATATTTATACAGTATTACATGCAATATGAGAAGCACATAGAGAGCCAAGTTTCATTTCGGTATCGGTACACAAATACGCAAGTCTCGTTTCGGAATGTGTTGATTCATACAACACATGTGCATATGCAACACCGAACGACGAAGTTTCACAAAGTTAGAAGTCTTGGTACATAGTCGTCACAAGTATCGTCATACACCTCACAATGTAGGTCCTAACCTAAACTAGAATCACATAGAACATGACCAACATGGTCATGACCATCATCACGAAGGCCATGGTCTTCATCCGGTTCCTCCTCATGTCCCTCATCTCTCCCGCTAGATAACGGGCGTATCTTCCTTCCGCCTCCACCCTAGTGGGGTATCCCCTGTAGCCGTTGCCGCCGAAACGGTGCACCTGTCTCCGACGAGTCCTCCCGGCCGTCGTAGACTCCAGGAACCCTCCCCTTGTACACGACATATGTCGTCGGCATCTCCATTCACAAGACAAGTAAAACGTTAGTACCAATGCAATGAACAAGTGCCAACTCAAATAAGAGACAAGTAGTATGAACTAAATAGCATGTGCCTCATACTTTGTTGGTCGAAATAAATAATAACATACAGGGATGGGGTCGGTGAGGCTAGGTAGGATGCACAATAGATTGATATTTGTGGCCTTCACACCAAGCCTCACCGGCCCCACCCCGGAGTGTACAAGTGACCGAACATTTTAATCATCGGCCAATGCAATTAAGAAGTGCGAACTCAAATAGAAGACAAGTAGTACGAATTAAATAGCGTGCCTCATACTTTGTCGGTCGAAACAAATATTAACATCCAGGGATGGAGTCAGTGAGGCTAGGTAGGATGCACAATAGATTGATACTTGTGGCCGTCGCACCAAGGCTCACCGGCTCCACCCCCGAGTGTACGATTGACCGAACATTCTAATCATCGGCGAACTCCAAATACGAGGCAAGTAGTGGTCGAGTAAATGCAAATAATTATTAAGCTATGTACGCCATAATCTTGAAATATATAGCAAAGTAAATGAAACTACGGACACATGTTCACATGCACATTCATACAACTAAATAAAAGCAACTAGTCGATTCTATGGGAATATATAACAATTATTACAAGTACGGAAGTTCAAGGACATATCGTTCAAGCTTTAGCAAGTGTTCCCGTCGTAGGATCAGGTTGTACGCCTAGGGGGAATGGACGGCAGCCCTCAAGCGAGTTGAACGGCCTCTCATCACGCGACATCTCCAAGCGGAGGTCTATCTCGTCATTAGGTGGTAGACCATAGCCGTAGAAGAACTCGCCAGACCTATTGTTGACATCCTGCAGGATTATCGTGCAAATGAACTGCTGGATGCGACCCCAGTTCTTTCTAATCTCTCTATCGTGGACATCCGCCATGTTTGCAAACCTGTTTCCGAGATTATCCGGCAGCAACATGTCATCTCGCGTACTTTATGTACTCCTGCATCCGAAGGATGGCGTACCACGCGTCCATCCCATTGTCGGGCGTCGACCGCCCGAGGCAGGGGAAGTTGGTTGTGTGGGTTAAGACGAAGCCTCCTCGGGATTTCCTCTCTACTTTGAGGGGGCCTGCCTTGTTGGCGAAGCCGGTGAGAGCATCATTGAGAAGGGCCCCGATGTGGGAGTAGTCTTTCTTGCGGTCCCTACCCGAGTCGAGATAGATCGCATGCGAGTGTTGCGGGTGCACGACGATGAGGGTGCAGAACTTGTCTCTGCGGAAAACACACGGATTAACCTTTGGAAATGCAAATGGAGATATAGGATAGAATGGTGATGGGGGACTAGCGAGTGATTACTTACTCGGGGAAGTAAGGGATGAGAATGGCGCCCTTCTTAATGTTCGCCAGCATGAAATCCTCGACCTCGCTGGGTGGCAATCGCGCGATCCCCGTGGTTGCGGATGATGCTCTCCCGCATATAGAAGGGGTCCATGATCGCGATGGTCTGCGTCCCCTCCTTAACAATCTGGGAAGACATGCTAAGAGCAACTAGGCGAACCACACTAAAGTGGAGCGCTTGCATGCGATAGATGCTGAAGATGTCGTTGAACCGGATGAAGCACAAGTCCGCGGGGTACTTCTCGACGAAGTTCATGCCGCTTGGCACCTTCGCCACGAAGAGAGGGTAACCAGGATCTTTTGATTTGAGAAGAAGGTTCTCCACATGCAAGACAGTCTCATGCAAGCTCCTCATATCCGGGGTGAGTTTCTTCACGACATGCTCCGGCAGCATCGGTTGACCCAAGTGATGCAGAGGTCGCCAATTGTTTGGCAACTTGTCAAGGAGTGGGACCTTGTCCTTGGATTTGGCCGCCGCCGCCTTGTCTTGGGCGTCCTTCTTATTTGCCCTCTTCCTCTTCTTGGGTTGTAGTGCTGGACCATCCATCGCCGTAGTGGCCGTAGCACGGAGTGTGTTTGGGCTCAACATATTTTTGATGGCGGCGGTGGCGACCTCCTCGAGATTTTCCTCCTCATCAGCCGTTTCTTGAGAATCGAACAGCTTCTTGGAGCACACATATTTGAAGCCCGGCGCATCCTCATGGACAACTTGTGAAGACGTAGGAATATCCCATTGGAAGTTGTCACGTTCATATTCCTCGGCCTCTGGCGCAGCTGGCTGTTGTGGTGGGGAGCTGACCTCTGGCGCAGCTCGGCCGTTCGGTGGGGCGATGACCACGGGCGCCGCCGGCTGTCGTGGAGGGACGCCGACATGTGGCGCCGCAAGGTGCTTGTCTTTGCTTGCCGTCGACCCCGAGTAGGTGTTGATCCGAATTAGGGTCTTCGGCCATAGCAGTACCCAACCCTTCAGTGAGGCCAGATTCAACGGGCTATCGTCATCGGCACCATGCGGTTGATTAGGAGGAAACAAATCCTCATAGCTCGGTAACGCCCGATCCACTTCAACCCGGTAAACGTCATCCGCCATATCTCGTGTGTGCCACTTCTTATCCAGGGGCCGAATGATGGACCCCTCGCGACGTCTTTGATTTCGTCGTTTACTCTCATCAAAAAGGTGCATGGCGTCGAGAGCGCCCGCGAGAACATGTGTATGGCGTTAGAGAGAGGGCAAGGATGACGAAACTAATATATTAACTTGATGTACACATTAGTTAATTACCGTGAGGGCGTTGAGCTCGGCTAATGTCGACGGGCCAGCACATGCGGCGGCGGGCGTGCAAGTGACGGAGGGGCTGCTACCCGGCATGGACGGTGAATCCCTAGCACCAGCCGACATTGCCGGCGGCCGGAGGAGTCTCCATTATAACATTGTCATTGCCGGCGGACGGCGGCACCATCGAGTTGCTGCCGTTGAAGCTAACCACTTGCATTTTCGGGGGGGGGGCCTTGTTTGCCACCCTCATACCACGCTTGCATAGCGTTGAAATCTGCTTGGACTCCAGCGGCGACTTCAGCTTTGACTTCGGTACGAGTGTAGCTTTGAGTTGCGGTACCGGTTGCGGTACCAAACCAGCTTGGACTTGGGCTAGGATTGACTCCCTCATTTCCTCCGCCTCCCGCTGCTTCCTCTCATTACGCGCATTTTTATCGGCCGCGGACGACAAGCCATAGTGACCATGCTTGTAGCCTGTACCGGCGCCAGCCACACGGCCTCTATGCGGCCTTCTCGTCGGTGAATGCTCATTAACGATGTTTAGCGCCCGTACGAGAGGCTTGTCCCGAGCTACCCTGCCCGTCGACGCTCGGGACGAGGAGCCTTCGTCACCTTGGGAGGCTTGAGAAAGTCTTTGTCTTTCTTCTTCCTGCGGAAGAAACGCGAACCATTTAGAAATGTTGCTACTATTATATGAACGATACTTGATCTAATAAAACCGGTAAATTGCTTACCAGTTTTTTCTCCAACGCCAGGACCTTCTCGGTCGTTCGTGAACCAAATTATGTCGGTTACGACCTTCGGGTCCGTGACAAGTTCCCCGGTTAGTTTCTTCTTATGGTACCGGGACCTGATGAATCTTCTTTCAAGCGGGTCCTTGTACTTGAGCCAGGGGTTCTCAATGCCGGCATTTACATACGCCTCGTCCTCCTTCGCCCAATAGGGCTCCTTTGCCTCGTACCCACGGCTCCCAAGGTTGTGGTTGCCGATGTTAAGCTCCCACATTTCCTTCCCCCACAACTTGCGATTCTTGGTTGCTTGTAGCTCTTCATTGGCCACAAAAGCATCAAAGTCCGCCTGGGTGACATGCGGAAAGGCGGAGTGGACCTCTTCGAAACCTTTGCCCTCAGCAATCAGCCTCCGCACCATGTACTTATAGCTCGCTGAGGTGTTTGGTGAACTTCAGGAGGGCTTGTGAGTTCACAATGTTGTTGGTTTGATGACCGGAGGCGTAGTCGCCTAGGAACTTGTATCGTGCGTGCAACCTCGCAATGAGCTGGGCTCGCAAAGGCGCTTTGCTCTCAGCTCGGAGGTCCGTCTCGTTGAGATTGACGACCTCTCGGAGGATACATGCCGCTTGGTTGCCGTACCCCTTGGCAACATCCTTAGGCAACACCGGCAAACCACCGGCGGGGTCCACCTCTGTGATCGTGTCTCTCGCCGGTGCCGACCGTGTTTTGGCGCCTTGCCTTCCGCGGCCTCTTGGCTCCACTTGTCCCGGTGCCACTACTCCCGGCGGCGGCGCTAGGATCGTCGCCGCTTGTCTCGCCGCCACCCCCGGCGGCGCCGGTTGCCTCATCACCGCTAGGCTCGTAGGTACTACCCCCGGCGGCGGCGCTTGCCTCATTGCCGCTCGGCTCATCGGCACTACCCCCAGCGGCATCCTCCATCTCATGGTCCTCGTCGCCGCCAACACCAGCGGCCTCGGCATCCTCCTCCGTCCTAAAGAAGTGCCTATTGTAGTGCTCCTCTAACTCTTCTTGAGACGACATGGTGGCTTGCACTAATAGAAGACGAAAAAGAGTTAGAATTCACGGAAAAATTCGGCATGACCTTTGCTAAAAATTGGTCATGCCGAGTGCTAGAATTGCCGGAACGGAAATGAATCGACATTCCGGCACTCAATAGCAACTCAATCCCCGTAACGAAATGCAAACATAGAAATGCCATAACCATAACCATAACCATCTCCATAACCATGCCATCACCATAACCATCACCACATAAATTACAGTAGCTAGCTTTTTAGCATATACATTACGAGTGGCATTTTACATCAGCATAAAAATAACACTTGACAACCTCCATTTAAAACCAGAGAATGAACATAGTGAATAACACTTGACAACCTCCATCAAACTCGCTTAGCAAGCATCATACACTCCAGCCTAGGCTAATTCCAAATTCAACCGAAGTATGGGAACAATCAAATAAGACCACAAATTGCATAGCTAATCAAATATGTTGGGTGAAACTTCCATGTGCACTTTCTGTGCTACCGAGATAACATCTCTTCCTTTCTACATGCTGAGAATTTTTCAAACTAGAAAACAAAGATGTATATATAGCAACCATCTTACCACACTATTTCATGATTCAAGCAAAAGTGCGGACAACGGTAAGATCACAAACTATAGAGGAAATCAAACAAGCCGAGCAAACGAGTCAAGTTTCAAATGCAGCAATGTAGCATCATAGCAGAATTCGAAGGCTCAACAGCAGCATCCCAATAGAATTTGAAGGTTCAACAGTTCTGCGGCACCAAGTGCACGAGATGTCCAACATGACAACTTAGGAATAGACATCCCGGGTGTCCTACTAACAACAATAGGATGTTACTAAACAACAGTCTAAGAATTGTTCAAACCACAAAACATGTACATCAACAATTAGCAAGCATCCTACACTCTTGCAATACTAATTTCAAATTCAATAGAGGTTTTAAACATCAAGATAATACCATAAATTTTAGAGCATATCAAACAAGCTAGGTGAAACATGCTTTTGCTCTAGGAAACATTTCTCCATTTCTACAGAGGACCATTTTCTCTGGTTAAGGGGACCATTTTCTCTGCAATGGCATTTTCTTTTGTCCAGAGAATGAATTGAACCACCATACCACCATATCTCAAATTCTCAAACAAGCATAAATGAATTGAACCAGAGAATGAATTTAAAAGAATGAATTGAACCAGAATTTTAGCCAGCAAACATCTATAGAATTTATAGAATAGCATGAACATCTATATAATTTAAATGTATACTAGTTCTCTGAATGAACATAGCACTTGTTCTTTTTAAATGAACCAGAGAATGAACATAGCACTTGTTCTTTTTAAACCAACCAGAGAACAAATTTTATCAACTAAACCAACTAATACTAGCTATTTACATTTTTTCATTTAGTTATTTCTATATCACAATTTCCAACCAGAGAACAATTTCCAACCAGAGAACAATTTTTAGCATTTAACTAAATCAATTAAATGAAACCTACTGCTAGCATTCATTTTCTTTTAAATGAACCAGAGAAGCTCACATGTGTCATTTTAGCAAACCAGAGAGCAAAACCAGAGAGCATTTTATTTTTATTGCTAACATAATTTGACAGTAGCATGCATTTTTATTAAAGAATTTTCTTGCTACTGCTAGCATTCTTAATTCAGTAGCATGCATTTTATTTTCTTTTTTCAACAGCACTTGTTCTTTTTATGAACTAAACCTACTTCATAAAGTAGCATAAAGTAGCTAGCTACTTCATTTGCATTTCATCTAAACCAACTAAACCAACATATATAAAGTTCATTTTCAACTTTATTGCTATATCATTTAAAGCTACTGCATCATTTTATTTCTAGTTGAAAAATTACAGAGAGCATTTCATATATATAGCATGAACCATTATGAAACCAGAGAATAAATGCAGTAGCATTCTTTTCTCCTATGAACTTTATATGAATTGGCAGTACCATAACCAAAATGCTAGCATTTTTAAACCAGAGAACACCAGTCAAGATGCTAGCATTTTCTGGGCATTTTATAAATGGTTTGGTGAGCTAAACCTGCTGCTTCTTTACCTAGCAAACCAGAGAATGCATTTAATCAAGAACTAACATACTGCTAGCATTCATTTTCCTTTTTCAAACCAGAGAACAAATTAACCTATGAATTTCATTCATATTATTAGCATGAGCATGCAACACCATTTAGCAAAAGCATGAGCATTTTATTTTCATTTAACCATTTAGCAAAACCAACATATATAAAGTTCATTTTCAACTTGATTGCAGTAGCATAAGCATGAGCATTTTATTTTCATTTAACCATTTAGCAAAACCATTTTCATTTTCATTTTCATTTTCATTTAATGAAGAACTAACATACCTGCAACTAAAATCATTTTCTTGTTTGAACCAAACCTCTGTTCATTTTTCTTTTTTCATGTTTGAACCAAACCTATGTTCATTTTCTTTTTTCCTACTGCAACTTCCTTTTTTGCTACTGCTAGCAATTAACCTCCTATGAACATAAAGAACCAAAACCAGAGAACAATACTGCTAGCTTTTCAAACCAATTTTAGCATTCAAACTTCCTTTTTGGGCAATTTTGTTGCACATCAAATTTTAGCTTTTCAAACCAATTTTAGCATTCAAATTTAACCAGGGTATTAAACACGAATTAAATGAACCAGGGTATGAGACGAGGAAGAACCCTAACCGGCTTGGGTCACCGGAGATGAGGAAGAACCCTAGCTAAACAGAGAGGGAAGGGGGAGGGAAGGGGAGAGGGAAGGGGAGCGGGAAGCTCACCAATGGCGCGCGGCTCCTTCTTCTCCAACGGCGGCGCCGACGTCCCCTCGCGCGCGGCACCTCCTTCTCCAATGGCGCGCGGCACCTCCTTCTCCACGGGTCTTCCGCGGCGGCGTACGTGGCAGGTGGTGGGGGATGGTCGAGGGGATGGTGGAGGGCGGTGGCGGGGCGCGAACGGCGGCGCTCGAGAGGGGGACTTGAGGTGGCGATAGAACGGCGGCGCTCGACGGTGGGGGTTGGAGATGTGGCTGTGCGGGGAGAAGAAGGGGAAAAAAGGTTAAGTCCTAATTACAGCTGATCCAGGGTTATTGCCGGCGCACCACATACCTGGTTCGCCGGGGACAAGTATACCCCCGGCGAATTAATAAGCCTGGTGCGCCGGCAATAACCCTGGATCAGCTGTAGTATTTTTTTTCTCTTTATTGTATGTTTCTTTTCTTTTACCCCAAAAATTTATTTCTTTTCTCTTTATTGTATGTTTCTTTTCTTTTACCCCAAATACTGTAGTATTTTATTTTTCTTATCTTTTCAAGATAATAATGAAGCAATATGCATGAGTTATGTAAAAACATGAAGATATATATATGAGTTATATATACATACACAAAATATTGACCAACACAATATTAATTAGTCATACATAAAATATTGGCCATGACCATATGAGTAGTTATGAATTACACAAAATATGAGTTATAGATTGCAAATAAATTTTTACATCATTGATTGAGAAGAGTGTTTCGCTTTCTTCTTGCTTTTCTTGCTCGTCGTTGAATAATTTAGCCCCGTGTCGTGACTTCTTCTTTTGAAGGGTCGACCCGACCTCGGTAGCGTGGTCCTCGCTTCTTCTTGTGGTGTATGTTGTGTCTTCGTCCTCGGATTCTTCCATCATTGGGTCTCCGACTTGTCCTTCGAAGTCTTCCTCGTTGGCGACTCCATCCATTCCGACGATGGTCCTCTTGCCTCTCCTCACGATAACACGGCTAGGCCTCGGATGGGTCGGTTATGAAGAAGCATTGGTGCACGTGTTCTCGCCAGCACCCATGGCTCATTCTCGCGCGGTGGCGTTCGTGGACTTTGATTTGTTGGCTTCGGGTAGAAACATGGTGGTGAAATACCGGTCTTCTTTTCCGACGCTCTTAGCCCATCCGATACGGAACATCGGCACTTTCTCCCCAGCGTAGCTAAGCTCCCGGATTTCCTCGATTCTTCCGTAGTATCTAGTCTTTACGTCACCCGTCCAGAATCCATCGTTACCCCCGAGTTCCGGTAAACACTGTTCTTGTCTTTTTCTTCCGTGTAGAATGTGTACCCGTTGATATCGTACGCTTGGTAAGTCATGATGTTGGGCGCGGGGCCATGTGACAAGGCCAATACTAGTTTATCCTTGTCGAATCCATTGGTGGGGGATTAGCAACAATGTGGTCTTTGAACCAGCGCGCGAAAGAGGAGTTGTGCTCTCTGTATATTTCGCTTCCGTCATCATCGGCTTGCCACTGTTCTCTATCATGGTTTTGTGCTCTTTCAACCAAGGATCGATCAAGTCAATGTGTTGTAGCGCTACTAAGTTGGCCCCGTCAAAGTCGGAACTCCGACCGGACATGTGCACGTGCAGTTCCTTCCTTCCATTTTTGTGGCCTACTCCCTCGAACCTACGGAGGTACTTGTTTTGAGGCAAACCAACAGGGTCCTCGATGTCTAGATAATTCGTGCGTAAAGAGATGCACTCTTCGGTGAGCCAGCCCCGTACGATGCTTCCATCTGGATGTGACCTGTTACGAACGTATCCTTTAATGACCCCATTCATTCTTTCAAACGGCATCATGTTGTGTAAGAATGCCGGCCCTAGACTGACGATATCATCCATTATATGGACCAACAGATGGACCATCACGTCAAAGAATGCAGGCGGGAAGTACATCTCCATCTCACATAGGATCACCACGATCTCTTCCTCGGAGCCTTGCGAGTTTCTTCACGCTTATCGACTTCCGAGTTATGACGTCGAAGAAGTTACAGAGCCCGATCAGCGTTGCACGGACATGGTCATCCATTATACCTCGGATTGCAACCGGAAGAATCTGCGTCATCATCACGTGACAGTCATGAGACTTCATGCCGCTGAAGTTTCGTTTCTTGGGGTCCATGTATCTGCTTATTACCCCGGAGTAACCGAAGGGCACTCGACTCCTACAAGGCAATTGAAAAATTGATCGACCTCGGCCGGACTAAAAGTGAAGCAGGAGGGGGACAGTAATAGTCCGGCTGCTTAATCCTTTTGCGCTTCGACCGCCGTCCGCCTCCTCCTCCGATCGTCCCTCTTGGGCCGGCGGGATCCGAAGCTCTTCCCCGATGGCCAAAACTTTCAGGTCCTCGTCTTGCTTTCGGCCCATCTTTGGTCCGGTCCGGCATGTTGAGAAGAGTGCCAAGCAAGCTCTCGCACACGTTCTTTGTAATATGCATGACATCAAGGCAGTGAGGTGTATCGAGAATTTTCCAGGACGGCAAGTCCCAAAACACGGACCTCCTTTTCCATACACCAATGAGCGGCGTCGTTTCCTTTTTCTTCTTCTTCTCTCCAGGCTTTTGACGAATCTTTCCCGGCGCAGGGCACTCCTTCCAACCTTTCAGTAATGTATCGATCTCTTCGCCGCTCTTCTTACGTGGAGGTCCTCGGGGTTCATTTGTACCATCGAACGGATCTCCACGCTTTCTCCACGGGTCGGCTTTTCCGTAGCCACCTTCGATGCCCCATGTAAACTGTTTTCGAAGAGCCATCCTTACCAAGCTGCAAAAACATCGTCTCTTCCATGCACCCGACACATGCCTTGTGTCCATGGCACACCCGGCACGAAATGTAACCGTATCCGAGGTAGTCCCGCACCGTCGTGATCAACGCGGCTCTCAAAGGGAAATATTCTTCCGCGACGGCGTCCCATGTATCTACCCCTTCCTCCGCCCACAACGTTTCAAGCTCCTCCTTTAATAGTTCGAGATACATGTTGATATCGTTTCCTGGCTGTGTCGGCCCTTGAATTAGCATACTCATCCGTATGTACTTCCTCTTCATGCACAGCCAGGGCGGGAGGTTGTAGATCCATACAAACACGGGCCATGTGCTATGTGTGCTGCTCTGGTTTCCGAACGGATTGAATCCGTCCGTGCTCGCACCCAACCTCGATGTTTCGGGATCTGCCCCAAAACTTCCGAATTCATTGTCTAATGCTTTCCACCGGCTTGCATCCGAAGGGTGCGTCAAGACCGGGTGCTCAATCCGCTCTTTATCATTCAACACTGCCTCCTTTCTTTCTGCGTGCCGCCGCATGAGCTTTGCTTCCTTGCGGTCCTCGTAGAACCGTTGAAGCCGGGGGCGAGCGGGAAGTACCACACAACTTTCCGAGGAGCTTTCTTCTTCCCTTTCTTGTACCGTTCAGCTTCACACACAGGACATTTGGTCTTGTCCATGTGCTCCTTGCGATACATGATACGAGTCGTTGATGCAGGCGTGATACTTTTCGTGGGGTAAGTCGAGAGGGCACGTGATTCTCTTGGCCTCGGCTAGACTACCGGGACACGTGTTCCCGGCAGGAAGGAGATCTTTCACGTATTCCAGGATGTCGTCGACGCTTGTGTCCGTCCATCCGTGTTTCGCCTTCATCTGCAGCACATCGAGAGCTACTCTCAAGCGAGACTCCCCCAACCCGCGACCTTAGTCGTACAACGGAGTATTCGAGTCTATCTCGAGTTGCTCAAGCTTTGATTTCCGCTTGGCGCCTTTCGTCTTTTCGAGAAGCAGATCTTGAAGATGAGGGTCCCGCACGACTGAAGCTAGCGGCACCTCTTCGTCGTCGTCAAGGTTATTGTCGTCGTCAAGGTTATTGTCGTCGTCAAGGTTATCGTCATGTGCGACAAACTCTTCATCGTCATCAGGATCATGATGCCCTCCTTCTTGCCGGCCATTTTTACCACCTGCCGCCGTCGCCCCATTGACCTCCGCGCCATCATCACTCATCCATTGAGTGTGTCCATGCATGAAACCATTAGTGAGCAGGTGCCCCCGCAACTTGCCCGAATACGGGTCAAACCATTTCCCTCGTTTGCATCTCCGGCACGGACACAATACCTCCGTGCGGTTATTTTCATACATGTCGATGATCGCGTGTTTCAGATATCTCATCACGATGCTTTCACTCATCTCGATAACCATTATCGCCTGCATGGTAAGATTACATAATTCATTAGAACCATGCATCCGTCGGTAGTTTTCACGGAAAATTTCGGCATGACCTTCCTACACGGTAGGACATAGGAGCGCCGTAAATGTGCCGAAACGGAAACTTGAAGAATCAACATTTCGGCGCAACGTTGGCAACTCATTTTCAACGCCAACACACACACAAGCACAAGCACAACATATATATATGCCACACACGAGAGCTTTTTTCTTCAAATGTCCAACATACATCGATTTCATTCCTTAATTTGTTCATTAATCACCTATTTGTTTGATATATTCGTCGATAAGATCGAGACGACGCGCCGCGACAATGGCGTATGGAAGCCGACTTTCTAGATCTAGATCTAGATTGAGCGGTCAATGCGGGATAGTAGATCTAGATCTACATAGGGGGATGTGGGAGATGCATGTAGGAAGGGAAGATTTGCTCAAAAATTTTGATTTTGTTTGGTCAAATTGGTGAAATTGGGGATAGAAATGGGCAAAAATGAGCTGGGTTGGGAGAAGGCTCGGGTTTGTGTGGAGAAGTGGAGTGTAGTGAGTGTGTGAGTGAGTGGGCTGGTTGGTGGCTGAAATAACTGCCAGGTTATTGCCGGCGCACTCGGACCATGGTGCGCCGGCAACATATACCCCTTTCGGCTATATCACAACCGGGCCAGGCCCAAGAATCATTGCCGGCGCACCGGCCCAGGGGTGCGCCGGCAATAGCAAACTTTCCACCGGCGCACCACTGGGCCGGTGCGCCGGCAATGATTCTTGGGCCTGGCCCGAATCGGCCCGGGCCATGCCAGGAAATAGCGCCGGCGAGCCTTTCCCCGAGGTGCGCCGGCAGTATCCCTTCATCGCCGGCGCGGCTGAAATGTGGTGCGCCGGCAATCCTTTCCACCGGCGCATGCACAAGGTGGTGCGCCGGCACAACTTGCCTCCACCTATAGGCTTTTCCCTAGTAGTGTATATAGGAAAAAGTAGTAGCATTTATGACACTAATTTAGTATCCCGAGATCCCTTCAAATGGTAATTCATGATAGTTTATCATTTTGCCGTAATGGCTACAAGAAATGGGTGATTGTTCATCATTTTACCGTGAAAAGTAATGCCTAAAAGAAATGGTAATTCATGATAGTTTATCATTTTACCGTAATGGCTACAAGAAATCGGTGATTGTTCATCATTTTTTGTGTGGAAAGTAATGGCTACAAGAAATGGGTGATGGTGTATCATTTTTTGCGTGGAAAGTAATGGCTACAATAAATTGGTGATGGTGTATCATTTTTTGCGTGAAAAGTAATGGCTACAACAAATGGGTGATGGTGTATCATTTTTTGCGTGAAAAGTACAAATCGGTGATGGTTTATCATTTTTTGCGTGAAAAATAGTACCTAAAAGAGTTTATAATTTATCTCGTGAAAAATAATGCAGAAAACCAAACTTTAGCGTACTGGGTAACCGCCCTTTAGCATACATAGAGGGTGGAAGCTAACCGCCGACAGAGAGAGAGAGAGGATGGTGGCCCCGACTAGAGAGAGATAGGGGTTATCCTGCCCGTTAAATCATACGATCAACGGTCGGCGGGCACGATCCGCGTGACATGGGCTAGACCAATTAGGGCAATGTTGGGCGTCTGTGAGAATTTGTGAAGGGAGAGGGCAAAACTGAGTAGTATCAAGAAACCAAGGGCAAGTGAGTAGTAAACAGACTAAGGAATTCAAATATGAGATTTAAAAAATGAAAAATGCGTGTTTTGTACAATGAAACCCATCTTGGCCTACCTCAAACTATTTGCAATACAAATATACATGAGTGTGAAAATTATGGCCTCATTCAGACAAAGTATGTTTTGGGGAAAGCTGTTTTGGGTAGGGCTTATTGTGGAAAACCATGCACCTTCATAGCTACTAGGTGATTTGAGAAGTGGCAATTTGTGGTAAAACTTGATTTATCTACGATTTATCTATGATTTGAGAAGTGGCAACTTGTGGTAAAGACTCCATGAGTAAGTGCCACTCTTTTTCGTAATTTTTTGCACATTAAATAACTCATTTAACTCGGTTAATCCCATTTGTTGACTCTCTCGTTGACCAGCCACTTGAGGGTAAAACTGAGTATATTGCACTAGCCAGTATTAGCACCCAAGGGGAAAAATGAGCACACAAAAAATGCTAGTATATGACTCGAGGGTATACCTGAGTATATCTAAATTTCCAAGGTTAGACTCGAGGACGTGTTGCGGTGCAGAAGTGGAAGACGTGCCATTGTCGACGCGTGTCGCGGTGCAAACGTGCACTAGTGGACGCGGGTCGCATTTAGGACGCGTAAGCCCCTCTCTCCCTCCCTCTGCACACAGTACGTCGCATTCTCGCTCACGCACGAACCCACGCCTCTCACGTCCCATCAACTTCTCCAAATCGAAGGAAAAACCCCAACCGCCGTACGAGCCCTGCCGGCGATGGAGAAGAAGAATGCGCCGGCGGCCATCGCCCCCGAGCCCGTCGCCTCCGAGCCCGTCGCATCCGAGCCCGTCGCCGCCGAGCCCGTCGCATCTGAGCCCGTCGCATCCGAGCCCGTCGCCGCCGAGCCCGTCGCCGCCGAGCCCGTCGCCTCCAAGCCCGTCGCCGCCGAGCCCGTCGCCTCTGAGGGCGGCGCATCCAAGCGCGGTGCCTCCGTGAGCTGGGCCTCTCTCGTGGGTGACGGACCACTTCACAAGATCGGCGAATGCTTACTGGCGAATGAGGAGTACGTGGACGCCTACTCTGCTATGAGGCAAGTCTGTAGAAATTGGCGCTCGGGTTTACCTGAGCCCGACGTGCACCTGCACGAATGGATCATGGTAGACCACGCCCTTCCACGCGCCGCTGAGTTCACCTTCCTCCAACTCGGCACATCCCGCTACGTCACCATAGATCTATCGGAAGTTCGTGCAAGGTTCAAATTCCTCCAAATTCCTCCATATCTATAGGGTTAATATATTCTTATTTTCAATCTTACTCGTTGAATGTTATCTTCATCAATATATTTTAGATACTACTTCGTCGGCTTTTGCCGTGGTGTCATCGTGCTTGCCCAGAAGAACCCGCCGCACAAGATACGGCTTCTGAACCCACTCACAAAGGCATCGAACACTATGTTTGAGGCGCAGATGCCATCTGTTTTTGTGAATTCAGTCGCTGTGATCAAATCCCCGACTATGGTCTTAGTTTGCTCACATTACCGTAACGAAATTAGTTGGGTCGATGAGAGCACTCCAACTAAGGATATATATGAAGATTGGGGAGATGGTAGTTTTTCGATGGAGAACCATAGTTTGCGTTGCATTACCCCGTTCAATGGTGAACTGTATGCAATAGCCGTGGATAATTTTGAGTCCGGAAGAATAGTGTGCACCAATGTACGATTGCAGCAGCGCGCGAGCACTGTCAAGATGGAGACACTAATTTCATTTCCACAACTTGGAAATGACAAGTTCTATCTTGTGAAGTCGGATGGTGATCTGCTGCTTGTGTTGTTGGAAAACATGCTTTTGGAGGACCAACCATTGGTGTACCGTGTGGACACTCAGAGCCGCTCTCTCCATCCGGTCAGTAACATTGGCAGTCATGCCTTCTTCGTGCATTATATCCGGTGTATCTCCATCGACACCACAGTGCACCCGACACTTCTACCTGGCTGCATCTACTACACCGATTTGGGTTATATCAGAGAGTACATTCATGATACAAAGGCCTGGGATGAGTGGCCACGATATGTGAATAGATTGGGAAACTACGGTCTGAGAAATGAACACAGGCCATACCGTCTGGAGGATGTATTGGCCGCATACTGCAGACGGAAGGAGTTCAATGAATATTTCCTTGGGATAATGCACGGATGGGACGACAAAGAAATATATGAGCAATGAGGAATCTTCTAGCTGGCCATACATTGCGTGCGTCTTGTAGTTTTTTTCATCTTAGTTTGTCGTGAACATTAACAATGTTATTGGCTGCTTTTGGCTGCTGTATGCAGTTTATGTATTATACGTTTTCTGATTATGCTGCTGTGAATTTATCATATACTAGCTTCTAGATTTGCTGCCATATTGGGCAAAAAACGAGGGTCAAAAGGCAGAAATAGAGAAGCTTCTCTAGATTTGATACTAATTTGGTGAAAAAGACGAGAGAGAGAAAGAGGGGAAAAGGTGCTCTTAAAAGGGAAAATGCCAATTTGGGCCGAGAGAGACAAAACTGAGCTCCTGCTCACGTGCAACCAAACGCTATCTCGTCATGTCCCACGCGGTCCCTTTCTACCAGCTCCACGCGATGAGGGCCCACACGATGCGGCCCCACACGTCAGCACAGCACGGAACGGTCAACTTAACGGGAATCCTGCCGTCTGAGCTGCTTCTGCGGGTTTCAAACAAGGACTTGGGGAAAAGTGAGGAAAAACTAAGGGGCTGGGGAAAACTGAGCACAACTAAGGAACCGAGGGCACGAAAATAGAAATCCCTATATTTTTATCGTTTGCTTGTTCGTTCACTCTTTTATTCTTCTCTCTCTCTCTCTCTTTTTTTACTTCTATTTCTTCGACTGCTGTTATTGATACAAATTCCTGTCGATACTTCTTCTATCTTGTCCAGAACCACAAAACTACGTAACCTCTTCCTCCCCTTCCTGAAGGTGGAGAGGTCGAAGATCGCGCAATTATTACTGAAGACACCCAGGTTCCTCCTCATCCTGAGAGCGAAGTCGCGGTTTCTCATAAACCCGCGGCTTCCTCTGAAAAGGAAATCGAATCCGAGGCTACCGCATCGACACACTCCCTCCCCTCCGCTGTTTCTCCAAGGAACAAGAGAAAAAAGGACGAAGTTGCCGATTCTGGCACCTCCAAAGCCGGCGCATCTCCTGCCGAAGAAGTTGTTCCTACTGAGGAAAGGACAACTTTCAACCCTTACGAAGATGCCCTTGTCAGCTCATAAGTTCTTGCTGCTCTTTGTTGTTTGCTCTCGATATTTTTTCTATGTTGTTTCTTATATTGTCGCCTTTGTATTGTAGTGGTGACGAGGATGAAGATCCACCTATTGACGCGACTGCTCGAACGAGTACGTCGCATACTTTAGTTGTCTCTGAAGCTCAGCCCGATGGGGATGAAACCTCGCCTCCTCAGCAAGACATCGAGCATCCAACTCCAATTGCAAGCCCCCGTGCCCCTTCACCAAAGAGGGCTAGGGTTGAGCCAGCCAAGGAGCCTACCTTGCTAATTGGTAGTTCCACGACTCCTTCAATGGATGATGTAAGTCGTTCATTTCTTTCTTTTATGTTCCGAATTTTTCAATGCTTTCGACTCTCCTTTGCTTGTTGCTGTCGAACTTTTCGCTTCCTATATTGATTTTTTGATCTCTAATTTTCTTTGCAGCCTTTGATGAAGGAGTTTATCCGTCTCGGTACCCAATTCGTCGGGTACAATGACCATGCGAAAAAGCTTGAAGGTACTTTTTTTGCTGCTTCTTCTGGCAAATGACCTCCCCATGATTCTTTTGTCATGACATTTATTTCTGTCGATTGTTTTACCAGCCAATCTTGCGGAAGCCAACAAGCGCGTTGATGCTCTTGCTCTTAAATTGTAGCAAAGTGAAAAAGCTCGCAAGAAAGATGAAGCAGATGCTGCCGCTGTCGAAGATCTTCGAAAAAGACTTCAAGACGCGGAAACTTCTTTAAACGAAAACATTGCTCAGCAGTCTGCTTGAGAAGATGAAATCCTTGCTCGCTTGGAGTCACAGAGTCGATGTTTTGTCAGTGAGTACTTCAAACCATCGTTATTTCTTCGGGTGATCATATTTTTCCTAGCGCACTTTTTGACGAGCTTCCTTTTGCTTGTTTTTAGGGAAGACGCATCAGGATTTTGACTTGGAAAGTCCTGAAGGCGATCGCCTTCTTGACGCGCTCTCCCTCCTTGAGATTCATGGAGATGAGGCACGCGAAGGCCTTGCTGACGCTAAAGCAGGTCTGCTGAAGCTTTTCCCCTACTTCTTCGCGAAGAAAAAAGAGCCCGAGACTTTTACTGCACTCGCCAAGTGCTTCAATTCTAAAGAAGATCTTGGGCTCAATCTGCGACAAGAAGGCCTGAATATTGGTGTCGAAGGCACCATTGCTTTGGTTGCTGACTCCCAACAAGATGTCGACTGGGCTAAAGTTGGCGATGTAAAAGAGATGGAGACGAAGAAGTGGCAGAATTTGATTAAGGCTACCAAGCCAAACTCAAAGCCAATCCTCGCCTTCCTTGGATGCAAGCCAACTCCCACTCCCAGTTCGTCGAAGCCGGAGGTCAAGTAGACCACCTTGTCTCTCTTTTGTTTTTCTTCTCTTTTGATGATGTCGCCAAAGTAGCTTTGGCGACAACTATCCCACTAGTTTAGTAGGAACCCTCCTTTGTAATAGCCATGTAACTATATGTTCTTATTAATGAAAAGCTATGTTGCCGAGATATTGATATCAAAGTATTTCTTTCCAGTTGATTTTTGACAACTATACCGTGGTGCCTCCCTCGGCTGCTTTGCCTGCTCATCTTACTCGAAAAGGTCCTCCGCTGACGAGTTTATTGGAGGTTCGTCTGCACAGAATGAAGACTTGGATGAGCTTCGTCAACAACTGCAGTCGATGAAAAAACAATCTCTCGTGATGATGGAACAATCTCGGAGATCATCTGAAAATGAAAAACTAGCTGTTCAGCAAGCTCGGGAAGCCATAGCGTTAAAGGAGACTGCTGTTGCTGAGGCTGCTGAAGCTACTTCCCGAGAAAATTTTATGCTTCAACTGATGAACGATGCTAGCTTGGATATGATGGGTACGCTCCGCAAACGTAGTCATGCTGTCTTTTGTTCTTACTATCTTTATTCCTTACTGATGCTCTCGCTGAAACAGGTTCTTTTTTGGATACTGCTGCCGAAGATCAACGTGTCGAAGCCCGAACCAATGTGCTTCTCAGGCTTGCTCGTCAACATGGTTCCAATTTCTGGGTTACTCCTGAGCGTACTCGCCAAGTAATCAGATTTCAAGATCGCGCGAGCCAGGTCCGCGACTTTCTCGACTTCTGCACAGGAACATTGTCTCTAGTTTACAGTACCATGTTTCCTCGCAACAAAATACCAGAGACTCTTGCTCTGATGGAGAAATTCCGAGATGCCCCTCGTATTCATAAATTTGTGCGGGCTCAACTATCTACTGGGGCAAGGTTCGCCATGTTTATGATACAGATCTGCTACCCGAAGTTAGATCTAACTCAAATTGTCGCCAAGTGTCTTGCCAAGCAAACAAAGCGGAAGAGGAACCTTGACAAAATCAACGACACTGTAACCCCTGTAGCTGAAGAGATGATGGACGAGCTTCTTCGGATGGACTCAGATTTTTGTGTGAAAGGTAGCTATGCTGAACATAAAACTGGTGCTGCAAACAATGAAGTTGTAAACATAGATGATATACTATGTAGCAACTGAGTTTTACTATATTGCGGGAGTTCATATATATTTTTCCTTGTCGAATTTTTCTTGATGATGAGGTTGTCTGTATTGTAAAATATAATCTATATTGCAAAGCCCCCGAGCCTTTGGCCTGAGCTTGAGCTATGTTTGCGCCTCGATAAATTTACTATTTTGCGAGAGTGTATATATATTTTGTTTCCACGGGTTATGAGCCCCCGAGCCTGTCGACAAAAAAAGATGTATGTCACCAATATCTTTTACTATATTGCAGCACCGTGAGCCCGCCTCATTAAAAACCTTTCAGCCCCACTCGGTGCCCTGAAAGGAAAAGAGTGCGTCTGAAAACTCGCGGGAGTTTCAGTACATTGTATGTTTACATGGAGGACTATATTGAAGGAGATATGCCCTAGAGGCAATAATAAAGTGATTATTATTTATATCTTTATGTTTATGATAAATGTTTATATATCATGCTATAATTGTATTAACCGAAACATTAATACATGTGTGATATGTAGACAACAAAGAAGTCCCTAGTATGCCTCTTAAACTAGCTTGTTGATTAATGGATGATTAGTTTCATAATCATGAACATTGGATGTTATTAATAACAAGGTTATATCATTATATGAATGATGTAATGGACACACCCAATTAAGCGTAGCATAAGATCTCGTCATTAAGTTATTTGCTATAAGCTTTTGATACATAGTTACCTAGTCCTTATGACCATGAGATCATGTAAATCACTTATACCGGAAAGGTACTTTGATTACATCAAACGCCACTACGTAAATGGGTGGTTATAAAGGTGGGATTAAGTATCCGGAAAGTATGAGTTGAGGCATATGGATCAACGAGTGGGATTTGTCCATCCCGATGACGGATAGATATACTCTGGGCCCTCTCGGTAGAATGTCGTCTAATGTCTTGCAAGCATATGAATAAGTTCATAAGAGACCACATACCACGGTACGAGTAAAGAGTACTTGTCAGGAGACGAGGTTGAACAAGGTATAGAGTGATACCGAAGATCAAACCTCGGACAAGTAAAATATCGCATGACAAAGGGAATTGGTATCGTATGTGAATGGTTCATTCGATCACTAAAGTCATCGTTGAATATGTGGGAGCCATTATGGATCTCCGGATCCCGCTATTGGTTATTGGTCGGAGTGAGTACTCAACCATGTCCGCATAGTTCACGAACCGTAGGGTGACACACTTAAAGTTGGATGTTGAAATGGTAGAACTTGAATATGGAATGGAGTTCGAATATTTGTTCGGAGTCCCGGATGAGATCCCGGACATCACGAGGAGTTCCGGAATGGTCCGGAGAATAAGATTCATATATAGGAAGTCATATTCCAAGTTTGGAAATGATCCGGTGCATTTATGGCAGGTTCTAGAAGGTTCTAGAAAAGTACGGAAGAAATCACCATGGAAAGTAGAGTCCCGGAGGGACTCCACCTTGCATGACCAGCCAACCCTAAAGGGGAGGAGTCCAAGGTGGACTCCCCTAGGGTGGCCGGCCAACCCACCTCAAGGAAAGGTGGGAGTCCCACCTTGGGTAGGACTCCCTCCTTGAGTAGGTTTCCCACATATGGGAGGTTTTAGTGTTGGGGTCTTATTCGAAGACTTGGACTAGAACTCTTGGTGCTTCCACCTATATAATGAGGGGCATAGGAGAGGGGGCTGATCACTTCAAGCCTCAGCCTTGGCCGCACCCCATAGAGGGCCGGCGCCCAACCCCCCTCTCTCCCCAAACCCTAGCGGTCTCTCTCCTCCACCACATCCCGCACGCTTAAGCAAAGCTCCGCCGGATTTCTCCACCACCACCGACACCACGCCGTCATGCTGTCGGATTCAAGAGGAGCTACTACTTCCGCTGCCCGCTGGAACGGTGAGGTGGACGTCGTCTTCATCAACAACCGAACGTGTGACCGAGTACGGAGGTGCTGCCCGTTCGTGGCGCCGGAACCGATCGTGATCAAGATCTTCTACGCGCTTTTGCAAGCGGCAAGTGAACGTCTACCGCAGCAACAAGAGCCTACTCTTGTAGGCTTTGGAATCTCTTCAAGGGTGAGACTCGATAAACCCCTCGTTGCTCCCGTCTTCTAGATTGCATCTTGGCTTGGATTGCGTGTTCGCGGTAGGAAATTTTTTGTTTTCTATGCAACATATTCCAACAGTGGTATCAGAGCCGTGTCTATGCATAGATGGTTGCACGAGTAGAACACAATGGTTTTGTGGGCGTTGATGCTCTTGTTATCTTTAGTTTGAGTACTTTGCATCTTCGTGGCATAGTGGGATGAAGCGGCTCGGACTAACTTTACATGACCGCGTTCATGAGACTTGTTCCTCGTTCGACATGCAACTTGTATTGCATAAGAGGCTTTGCGGGTTTCTGTCTCTCCTACTATAGTGAAGATTCAATTTACTCTTCTATTGAAAACATTAGTGTCAACGTTGTGGTTCATGTTCGTAGGTAGATTAGATCTCTCTCGAAAACCCTAAACCACGTAAAATACGCAAACCAAATTAGAGACGTCTAACTTGTTTTTGCAGGGTTTGGTGATGTGATATGGCCATAATGTGATGATGAATATGTATGAGATGATCATTATTGTATTGTGGCAACCGGCAGGAGCCTTATGGTTGTCTTTAAATTTCATGCTGAGTAGTATTTCAAAGTAGTTGTAATAGTTGCTACATGAGGTGAACAACCATGAAGACGGCGCCATGAACCTTGACGCTACGCTGACGATGATAGAGATCATACCCGAAGATGATGGAGATCATGTCCGTGCTTTGGAGATGAAGATCAAAGGCGCAAAGACAAAAGGGCCATATCATATCACATATGAACTGCATGTGATGTTAATCCTTTTATGCATCTTATTTTGCTTAGATCGCGACGGTAGCATTATAAGATGATCCCTCACATTAATATCAAGATAATAAAGTGTTCTCCCCTCGTATGCACCATTGTAACAGTTCGTCGTTTCGAAGCATCTCGTGATGATCGGATGTGATAGACTCAACGTTCACATACAACGGGTGTAAGCCATGTTGCACACGTGGAATACTTGGGTTTGCTTGACGAGCCTAGCATGTACAGACATGGCCTCGGGACAACGGAAACCGAAAGGTTGAACACGAGTCATATGGATGATATGATCAACATGTTGATGTTCACCATTGAAGCTACATCATCTCACGTGATGATCGGTTTTGGTGTAGTGGATTTGGATCGTGTACCACTTAACAACTATGAGGGATGTTGTATTAGGTGGGAGTTCATTAGTAATTAGATTAAAACATGAACTAATTATTATAAACATAGTCTGAGTAGTATTTTGAAATAATTTTGTAGTATTGGCATCCGTTTACTACTATGCGCTAGTCTTGTAATTGAGATAGAAATACTGTCAAAATCTGATAAGAAACTTTACGGATTGGAACCGTATTGTTAAAGAATCAAGAATTGATTAAGTCCTATTGCAAACTTTTAGTAAACCTCACATTGTTGATTCAAAGAGCTATGGTTTCAATTAGTACCTAAAGTTATCTTGTCTCCATGAAACTTGAAGTTCAAATCTGTTTGAAAAGTAAGGAGCTGAAAATTTAGTTTTCAGAAATAATCAAGGTATGAGATATATGTGATATCTAAGACCTTATTGCAAGATGATAGAATATAATTTGGTGAGACTACATAAACTCATAAGTTTTATGGGAATGTATGAAGGTTGAATTCGCAAGGCGTCCCAATCCTCCAAACTATTGGGGCACTAACGATATTCGCATATCCATGAAGTGACCATCCTTAATATGCACCGTTGCTAAGACTCGTCGTTTCGAAGCATCACGTGATGATCGGGTGTGATAGATTCTACGTGTGCATACAACGGGTGCAAGCTAGATTTGCACATGCAAATACCAAGGTTAAAACTTTACGAGCCTAGCATGTACAGACATGGTCTCGGAAAGTCGTCATGATATGATGGATAAAATTATGAGTGAAATTGTTCATCATATTACAAAGTTACTAATAGTGAAATCTGGAACACTTGTCATATGATGATGAAAGTAAGAACCTCAAGGTTATTGGTATTCGACCAACAAACCTAGAAGTTAATGATGTTGAAGTGTTTTTCTGAATAATGAGGAAACCTAAAAGAGAAACTGCAAAAGACATTTTGGAAGAAAGAAAAGAAAAGACTAGAAAGTCTAGCTCAGGTGTATATAAATGATATACATGTTATGGTTGTATTCCTAGTTAAGTCACACTATGAAATTCTTGGGTATTTGTACCATATTGGTTGGTATGAAGTGTCATACAAAACAATGCAATACAAGAATACAATGACCTAAGTGACTGACAAGGAATATGATAGGAATGCACGTCTGGAACAAAAATAAAGTGTTATTATGTTCATCGTTGGCATTCTATCTAGCCCTTAGAATTTATAATAAAGAACTTAATAATTGTTATTTTGCTCTGGTCAAATGAAAACAATGAGTTGTTCAAATTATGAGATTACTCCACGTACGATGGATAAGTTATTATAAATCTTAATGGTGAAACACACATACATAACACTGACGCTAAAATGCTATAAGGCAAATGATTTGAATTCCACTTATTTGTGGAACCGCCATTTAGGTCATGTTAGAAAGGAACGCATGAAGGAACTCCATGCAAATGGATTTTTGGAGTCATTTGATTTTTGAATCATTTGGCGCTTGCAAATCTTTTCTAAAGAGAATGATTAAAATACCATTCATAGGCCAAGAGTTGAACGGGCAACAAACTTAGTGGAAAAATACATGATGATGTATGTGGTTCACTAGGCATAGTTGTGTGCGGGAGATTCTTCTACTTCATGAAAACTTTCAACAATGAATTGAGTATATATGTGGATATATTCAATAAGGAAGAAGTTTGAAACATTTGAATGGATTCAAATAAATTTCAGCATGAAGTAGAAATCATCGTAATAGAAAAGTCAAATATCTATGCTTAGATCATGGTGGAAATATTTGAATTACGAGTTTTAGCGAACATCTAAGAGAGTTATGAAATTGTTCTACAACTTACGTTTCTTGGAGTATCATAGTGATGATGAAGTATCCAAGAGATATATCCAAAATTTGTTGGATCAATGATGAGATAAAATATTGATGCCATTATATTTTTGTGGATTATGCTTTAGTGACTACCGCTTTTACACTAAATAGAGCATCATCATGATCCGTTGAAATGACACCATAAGAGTTATGGCATGGGTATAACCCTAATAGTCCTTTCTTTAAATTTTGGTCTAAGAGTTTACAACCAAAATCGGATGAATGTCTTTATTGGATATCCCAGAGATTTAATTGGGAATTCTTTCCACGAGACAAAGACAAAAGTGTTTGTCAATGTTTCTTATTTCCAAGAAATTGTTTCTAGCAAAGTATTTTGAGTGGGAGGACAATAGAACTTGATAAGGTTTATGAACCTGAGCATAATGATCAGAGTAGCGCAGCATCGGAAATTGGTTCCGGAAGCGACCGCGACGATCATGGCTCCCATGACTACAAAGTGTTTTTAGCCATGGAGATCGAAGTACATATTTGAACCTTGTAGATATGGTTTACTTTGTGATCAAATAAATGATTTGTGGACAATGATAAACCAACTACAAACAAAGAAGTTATGATGGGCCATGACTCCGTTAAAATGGATATACGCCATGAAATCCAAAATTGATGAATACTTTTTGAAAGTAAATGGATCTATAAAATTGATGGACTTGGATGAAATATCCTTGAAGAAGCTCAACTTGTCGAAAAGTTGTTTACGACAAAGTTCAAAGAGTTGACTACGATAAGATTAGATCTTCCGTAGCAATGCTTATAGTCTATGTAGATTATTCTAGTAATCACTACATATTTCTTTTATGAGATATGCTAGTAGGATGGCAAAATACATTACTTATCAGAAGTATGTATTAAAGGTGTATACAAGATACAACCAAGAGTTTTGCTGGTCCGTGGAATACTAGATAGGTATACGAACTTCAATTGGATGAAGTAAGTATCGCGGGGTTAGAATCTTCACCAGATGAAATAGTCAAAGAGTTTTTGATTTCATCAGAGACGATGAAGAGGCTTGCATTTGCAAGAAATTAAGTGGGAGCGCTAAGAAATATTTATAATACTTTATGTATGTGACATATAGTTGGTTATAAATGATGTAATTATATACTTGATTAAAAAGGTTTCATTGAGAAATTAAACTTCAATGAAAGGATATAGACAGAAACAAATTTTGTGTCAAGATCTATAAAGATAGATTAAAACACATAATATGTTTAAAGTCAAAGTACATAGAATGGGTATTGAAGTAGTTCAATATAGAAATATTAAGAAAATGTTCTTGTCATATGAAGGTTTAACAAGACTTGAGTGTATGTGACACTCAATGAGTAAAAACACATGAGTGATTATAGATCATATATAATATGTACACAATCAGATGTCATGTGCTCTTAAAAATGTTATGAGCATGTACCAGAATGATTCATGTGATGATCATTGAAAAACAGTAAGAATATTCTTGAGTACTTGAGAAGAACCAAGGATATATATATAGTTTTGTATGGAGAAATGATAAAACAAATCGTTGTAAGGTGTTGCACCGATATTAGTTTTGTCACATATGAAAATAAAATTTCAAATCTCAAATTAGACTAAGTGTTGTTTAAAAGGTAGCACAATGAGCTAGAAGTTGTCTATGCTAGATTTAGAAGAGTTCTAAATATTGTGACGGAATCTACAAAAGAAGGCAGAGTATGTCATTGTTTTGACAATGACAAAGGATGTTAAGTCAAGAGGTTCTTTGAGAACTTGGTGTATTTCCGACGAGTGTCGAACTTTGAAGCTATATTGTGTGTGACAATATTAGTGACATATTTCAGACCGCGGAATTAAGGTTCCACCGAGAAGACCAAACATATTTAATGCCGACTCATTTGGAAATGAGTGATGCGTTGAGACGCAAATGAAATACAAAATACATACGGTTCTGAGCATGTCAGATCCGTTGACTAAAACCTCTCCTGTGAGCAAAACATGATAAAGCACCAGAAGGCCAAGGTGTTATATTTTTACAAATGTAAACTAGATTATTGACTCTAGTGCAAGTGGGAGACTGAAGGAGATATGACCTAGAGGCAATAATAAAGTGATTATTATTTATATCTTTATGTTTATGATAAATGTTTATATATCATGCTATAATTGTATTAACCGAAACATTAATACATGTGTGATATGTAGACAACAAAGAAGTCCCTAGTATGCCTCTTAAACTAGCTTGTTGATTAATGGATGATTAGTTTCAAAATCATGAACATTGGATGTTATTAATAACAAGGTTATATCATTATATGAATGATGTAATGGACACACCCAATTAAGCGTAGCATAAGATCTCGTCATTAAGTTATTTGCTATAAGCTTTTGATACATAGTTACCTAGTCCTTATGACCATGAGATCATGTAAATCACTTATACCGGAAAGGTACTTTGATTACATCAAACACCACTGCGTAAATGGGTGGTTATAAAGGTGGGATTAAGTATCCGGAAAGTATGAGTTGAGGCATATGGATCAACGAGTGGGATTTGTCCATCCCGATGACGGATAGATATACTCTGGGCCCTCTCGGTGGAATGTCGTCTAATGTCTTGCAAGCATATGAATAAGTTCATAAGAGACCACATACCACGGTACGAGTAAAGAGTACTTGTCGGGAGACGAGGTTGAACAAGGTATAGAGTGATACCGAAGATCAAACCTCGGACAAGTAAAATATCGCATGACAAAGGGAATTGGTATCGTATGTGAATGGTTCATTCGATCACTAAAGTCATCGTTGAATATGTGGGAGCCATTATGGATCTCCGGATCCCGCTATTGGTTATTGGTCGGAGTGAGTACTCAACCATGTCCGCATAGTTCACGAACCGTAGGGTGACACACTTAAAGTTGGATGTTGAAATGGTAGAACTTGAACATGGAATGGAGTTCGAATATTTGTTCGGAGTCCCGGATGAGATCCCGGACATCACGAGGAGTTCCGGAATGGTCCGGAGAATAAGATTCATATATAGGAAGTCATATTCCAAGTTTGGAAATGATCCGGTGCATTTATGGCAGGTTCTAGAAGGTTCTAGAAAAGTCCGGAAGAAATCACCATGGAAAGTAGAGTCCCGGAGGGACTCCACCTTGCATGACCAGCCAACCCTAAAGGGGAGGAGTCCAAGGTGGACTCCCCTAGGGTGGCCGGCCAACCCACCTCAAGGAAAGGTGGGAGTCCCACCTTGGGTAGGACTCCCTCCTTGAGTAGGTTTCCCACATATGGGAGGTTTTAGTGTTGGGGTCTTATTCGAAGACTTGGACTAGAACTCTTGGTGCTTCCACCTATATAATGAGGGGCATAGGAGAGGGGGCTGATCACTTCAAGCCTCAGCCTTGGCCGCACCCCATAGAGGGCCGGCGCCCAACCCCCCTCTCTCCCCAAACCCTAGCGGTCTCTCTCCTCCACCACATCCCGCACGCTTAAGCGAAGCTCCGCCGGATTTCTCCACCACCACCGACACCACGCCGTCGTGCTGTCGGATTCAAGAGGAGCTACTACTTCCGCTGCCCGCTGGAACGGGGAGGTGGACGTCGTCTTCATCAACAACCAAACGTGTGACCGAGTACGGAGGTGCTGCCCGTTCGTGGCGCCGGAACCGATCGTGATCAAGATCTTCTACGCGCTTTTGCAAGCGGCAAGTGAACGTCTACCGCAGCAACAAGAGCCTACTCTTGTAGGCTTTGGAATCTCTTCAAGGGTGAGACTCGATAAACCCCTCGTTGCTCCCGTCTTCTAGATTGCATCTTGGCTTGGATTGCGTGTTCGCGGTAGGAAATTTTTTGTTTTCTATGCAACGTATTCCAACATATATTTCGACTTCAAGCGTAAAAATGCCTTAGCTGCGCCACGTTCCAGGGATTTTGCTCAGGAACCCCTATCTTCTTGTCCTTTATCATGTACGCTCCTCCTTCGATTACTTATGTGATGATGTAAGGGCCAAGCCACGTCGATTCGAGTTTTTCATGGCTTTTTTGATAGAGCCGTAGAACTAAGTCGGCGACCTGAAAGGATCTTGGTCGCAAACATCGACTGTGGTAGTTTTTCAAGTCTTGCTGGTACTTAGTGACCCGTGATAATACTTCGTCTCGAGCTTCATCAAGTGCATCGACATCGTCTTCCAATGCTTTTCTTGAAGCTTCTTCATCGTATTCCGTGACTCTTGGAGAATCATGCTCTATTTCTATCGGCAGTACTGCCTCAGCTCCATGGACCAGGAAAAACGGAGTCTCCTATGTCGCTGTATCTGGTGTTGTTCGAATACTCCATAACACACTCGGCAACTCCTCTGGCCAAGTATGTCGAGCTTTTTCCAATGGCCCTAACAAGCGCTTCTTGATACCATTGCAGATGATACCATTGGCTTTCTCAACTTGACCATTGGTCTGCGGGTGCGCAACTGACGCAAAGTGCAGTTTGATGCCCACCTCTGCACAATATACCTTGAATTCCTTGGATGTGAAATTACTGCCATTGTCCGTGACTATGCTATGAGGTACTCCAAACCGAAAGACGATACTTTTCACGAACTTGATTGCAGACGCTCCATCTGGTGAATTTATCGACTTTGCTTCTATCCACTTGGTGAATTTGTCGACAGCGACGCGCATATACTCGTATCCTCCTGGCGAGGCCTTGTGTAATTTTCCCACCATATCGAGACCCCACTGAGCAAAGGGCCAAGACAATGGTATTGGCATCAATTTTGCTGCCGGAGAATGAGGCTTTGCGGCAAATCGCTGACACGCGACTGATACATCTCAAAAGTATCTATAATTTCTTATGTTCCATGCTAGTTTTATGACAATACTCACATGTTTTATATACACTTTATATCATTTATATGCATTTTCCGGCACTAACCTATTGACAAGATGCCGAAGCGCCAGTTCCTGTTTTGTGCTGTTTTTGGTTTCAGAAATCCCACATAGGAAATATTCTCGGAATTGGACGAAACAAACGCCCAGGGTCTTATTTTTCCACGGAGCTTCCAGAAGACCGAAGAGGATACGAAGTGGGGCCACGAGGCGCCCTAACCATAGGGTAGCGCGGCCAGCATGGGGCCCGCGCCGGCCTATGGTGTGGGCCCCTCGTCAGCCCTCCGACTCTGCCCTTCCACCTACTTATACTCTCCGTCGCGAAAACCCTATTACCGAGAGCCACGATACGGAAATAGTTCCAGAGACGCCACCGCCGCCAATCCCATCTCGGGGGATTCAAGAGATCGCCTCCGGCACCCTGCCGGAGAGGGGAATCATCTCCCGGAGGACTCTACATCACCATGATCGCCTCCGGATTGATGTGTGAGTAGTTCATCCTTGGACTATGGGTCCATAGCAGTAGCTAGATGGTTGTCTTCTCCTCATGTGCTATAATGTTTAGATCTTATGAGCTGCCTATCATGATCAAGATCATCTATTTGTAATGCTACATGTTGTGTTTGTTGGGATTCGATGAATATGGAATACTATGTCAAGTTGATTATCAATCTATCATATATGTGTTGTTTATGATCTTGCATGCTCTCCGTTGCTAGTAGAGGCTCGGCCAAGTTGATACTTGTGACTCCAAGAGGGAGTATTTATGCTCGATAGTGGGTTCATGCCTCCATTGAATGCGGGACGATGACGAGAAAGTTCTAAGGTTGTGGATGTGATGTTGCCACTAGGGATAAAACATCGATGCTCTGTCTAATGATATTTGTGTTGATTACATTACGCACCATACTTAATGCAATTGTCTGTTGTTTGCAACTTAATACTGGAAGGGGTGCGGATGCTAACCCGAAGGTGGACTTTTTAGGCATAGATGCATGCTGGATAGCGGTCTATGTAATTTGTCGTAATGCCCTAAGTAAATCTCATATTACTCATCATGATATGTATGTGCATTGTTATGCCCTATCTATTTGTCAATTGCCCAACTGTAATTTGTTCACCCAACATGCTATTTCTTATTGGAGAGACACCACTAGTGAACTGTGGACCCTGGTCCATTCTTTTACATCTGAATACAATCTACTGCAATCATTGTTCTCTGATGTTCTTTGCAAACAAACATCATTTTCCACACCATACATTTAACCCTTTGTTTACAGCAAGCCGGTGAGATTGACAACCTCACTGTTAAGTTGGGGCAAAGTATTTTGATTGTATTGTGCAGGTTCCACGTTGGCGCCGGAATCCCTGGTGTTGCACCGCACTACACTCCTCCACCAACAACCTTCACGTGGTCCTTGACTCCTACTGGTTCGATAACCTTTGTTTCTTACTGAGGGAAAACTTGCTGCGGTACGCACCACACCTTCCTCTTGGGGTTCCCAACGAACGTGTGCTTCACGCGTTATCAGCATCGCAAGTTCGAACTATTTCCTTCGCATCCTCGATTGCTGTCAACCAATAAAATCCTGCTCTGAAAACCTTGGCTGCTATAGCTCGACTGCTTGCATGATGACCACATATTCCTTCATGTACATCCTTCAGAATTATCCTTCCTTCTTCGGGTGTGACGCACCTTTGTAACACTCACGAAATACTTCGCTTGTACAACTCTCCTTTGACCATAGTAAAGGCTTTAGATCGTCTAATAACTCGCCTTGCTTCAACTGGGTCGTCGGGTATTTCTTTCCTTAGGATGTATGATATGTACGCTTACATCCATGGAATTTGCACCATCATTACTAGGTCTTGTTCCTCTTCTTCTTCTAGTGCTTCTTTTGTAGCCCCGAGGGTTTCTCATCTTTCTATTTCTTCTGTGTTTTCTTCGGCTTGGTAGATCTCTCGGCTATCTCTTCCCAGAACACGCCTGGTGGAATCGCGAGGCACTGCGACCCGATGTTTGCAAGAACATCAGCTTCATCATTGCTCAGTCTGCTGATGTGATTGACCTCGCATCCATCAAACAACTTCTCTAGCTCGTTATACACTTCCTCGTATGCTATCATACTATCACTGACTGCATCACAATGATTCATGACTTGCTGAGCCACCAATTGTCAGTCGCCAAATATTTTTAGTCGAGTTGCACCACAAGCCTTTGCCATCTTCATCCCGTGTATAAGAGCTTCGTATTCTGCCTCATTGTTAGACGCGTTTGGAAACGTCATCCGTAAGACATACTTTAATTTGTCGCCTTCATGTGATATTAGTATCATGCCTGCTCCAGCTCCCTCTAATCTGTTGGACCCGTCGAAGTTCATAGTCCAGGTTCTCGATAAATCCGGGGGTCCCGTATTTTGTAGCTCCATCCACTCTGCGAGGAAGTCTTGTAAAATTTGCGACTTTATTGGTTTTCTTTTTTCGTACGTGATGTCCCGAGGAGAAAACTCTATTCCCCAAAGGGAGACACGACCCGTAGCCTCTGGATTGTTTAGTATATTGGATAAAGGCACCTCGTTGACTACTATTATCGGATGCGCCGAAAAATAGTGCCCCAATTTTCTTGCAGTCGTAAACACTCCATATGCTAGCTTCTGGTACTGCGGATACCACTGTTTTGAAGGCGATAAAACTTCACTGATGAAATATACCGGCCTCTGTACTCCATGGAGTTTTCCTTCCTCCTCTCTTTCGACTACAAGTGCTGTGCTGACCACCTAAGGCGTGGCTGCAATGTATAACAAGAGGGGTTCCTTCTCCTTAGGCGCCATCAATATTGGTGGTGTCAAAATCGTGCGCTTGAGTTCCTCGAAAGCTCTATCTGCCTCTTCGTTCCATTGAAACTTCTCTCCTTTCTTGATCAGAGCGTAGAACGGCAACGCCTTTTCTTCCAGTCTAGCGATGAATCTGCTTAAAGCTGCGACTCACCCAGTTAACTGTTGTATTTCTTTCGACTTTGTTGGCTTTCTCATGGTCACGATAGCTTGATTTTTTCTGGATTGGCCTCGATCCCTCTTGCTGAGACTAGGAACCCGAGAAGTTCTCCCGCAGGGACACCGAAAGAGCACTTCGTCGGGTTCAGCTTGAGGCAGAACTTGTCAAGATTGTCGAAGGTTTCTTTTAAATCCTCGATCAGTGTTGACCCCTTTTTTGATGTTATGACGACATCGTCAATGTATACTTGTACGTTTTTTCCAATCTGTGTTGCCAAGCACTTCTGCATCATCCGCTGATATGTTGCTCCCGCGTTTTTCAGACCAAAAGGCATTGTTTTGTAGCAAAATACGCCATAAGGTGTGATGAACGCTGTCTTGACCTCATCTTCTTCTTTTAATCTGATCTAGTTATAACCAGAATATGCGTCCAGGAAGGAAAGACATTCACATCCTGCCGTGGAGTCGATGATTTGATCGATCCTTGGGAGGGGAAAGTGATCCTTTGGACAGTGTTTATTGAGACACGTAAAGTCGACACACATGCGAAGGACTTTCGTGTTTTTCTTCGGGACCAGCACTGGGTTAGCTACCCACGTGGCCTCTGTATGCAGCTCTTTAATAAAACCAGCTTCTCTGAGTCGATCAATCTCTGACAGCATAGCTTTGCGGTTTGGTTCCGAAAAATGCCACAAAGGTTGTTTAATTGGTCTCGCTATTGGATCCAAGTTTAGGTGGTGCTCGGCAAGTTCCCTGGGTACTCCTGGCATGTCAGCTGGACACCATGCGAAGATTTTCCAGTGCTCACGGAGGAACTCGATGAGCGCGCTTTCCTATGCAAGGTCCATGTCTGTTGCGATGGACATCGTTTTCTTTGGATCTGTCGGGTGAATCTGCACCTCCTTGGAATCTTTGGTAGTGTTATAGGTTGGCTCCCTGAGAGGCCTTCCTACATCTGGCAATACATCATAATCAGTTGTGAGCCTTGATGCCATATATTCTGCTTGCATCCCGAAAGTTTCTGACAGTCGATAAAAATCCTTGTCGCATTTATCAGCTAATGCGAAACTTACTTTCACTGTAATTGGTCCCTTAGGTCCAGGTAGCCTCCACAACAGGTACGTGTAATGTGGTACCGCCATAAACCTAGCATATGCTAGTCACCCCAACAAGGCGTTGTATTGTGACGGGAAATCCACGACTTCAAACTCCAGCCTCTCTATCCTATAATTCTCTCGGGTTCCAAACTGAACGTCAAGATTGATCTTCCCCAACAGATAACTTGGTTTCTCTGGCGTGATTCCATGGAAACGTGTGTCAGTTGGTTTCAGATTTGCTAGGGATATGTTCATCTTCCTTATTGTATCTGCGTACATAAGGTTTAGACTGCTGCCTCCATCTATGAATACTCGAGATACGTCGAATCTTGCGATCACTGCTGGTAAGATAAGTGCTGACTGCCCTGGTCGAGGAACTTGCTGCGGGTGATCCGCTATTGTGAAGCCAATGTCCTGTCCCGACCAATTTAGGTACTCAATCGTTGGTGGAGGCATCTTCTCTGCCATGAACACTTGTCACGAGATTACTTTCTGAGCTCTATTGGATGGCCTAGCCTTCTGAATCATCGAAACCGCGCCGTTGGAGTTGGGGTCGACATATGGAGTGGGTGTGGTGCTGCCGCTATTCTGAGCTGGTGCCGATTTTCGTCCGTAATTGCGGGAGGAGGTGGCAAGTGGATCTCACTCCTGGGCCCTTGGGAATTTCTATTTGTTGCTTGACCATTGGCTTGACCTTCAAACCTCAAAATTGCTTGAAAATTTCGACAGTCCTTCTGCAGATGTCCTGACTGCCTCTTCCCATTACTATCGAGATAAAAATGCATCTGACACGGTCCGTTCATCATATCCTCGGGAGACACAAATGGTCTCTGGAACCTTGGTCCACTATTTTTCCTGTTATTTCGGGAGTCATCTCTTTTGTCGCCTCGCTGCTCGCTGCTTCTTTGATATTCATCTCTATTGCTTCCTCCGGTATTTCCTCGGAAACCAGCCGATATTTGGCCGGGACCATCATAACTCGAGAACTGCCGAGGAAATCGTCGTCTATTTTGAAAACTTCGACTGCAGTCCTCTTCAGGCGACCTATGCCGCTTATTGTGAACATCATCTTCTCCATCTGCCCACCTGTTTGCTATCTCCATCAATGCTGATATTGTCCTTGGGTTGGTTCTCCCCAAGACTTCGACAAAGTCTCCTCGTCGAATTCCTACCACGAACACATCTATTGCTCTCTCGTTAGATATGTTCTCTGCCGAGTTTTTAATAATGTTCCACCGTTGGATGTACTTTCTCATTGATTCATCATGCTTTTGTCGACACGATCTCAACTCTTCTAGTGATGCGGGTTTTTTGCAGGTGGATCGGAAATTCTTGACGAACACGTCCTCGAAACTGTCCCAACTGTCAATGGAACCCGGCGGAAGCTTCTTTATCCAAGATCGCGCGGCTCCGCTCAGATGTACTTGAATGCTCTGCATGGCTGTTGCTCTGGTTCCTCCTATCAGCTTCACCGTCTCAAGATAATCAACTAGCCAATCCTCTGGATCTTGCAGGCCGTCGAATTTTTTGAAATTATCGGGTAATTTAAACCCTGAAGGAACTCGAGTTTTCCGGACCCTCCTTGTAAAGCACGGCAGCCCACACATATCCTCGTCCTCTATCTCTGGGGAATGCCGATGTTCCCTTCTATTTTGTCATGCTCTGTCCACCTGTGCTTGTGTTGCTGTGTCTCTTGCTCCACTTGTTCTCTCGGGACCTGGTGCTGCTGCAGTAGGTCGTGCACTATTTTGCCTTGCTGATCCTTCAGGAGGTGAGTTTACAAACGCCGTTCCAATGGCTCCAACTCCTGCCATGGCCATATTGTATAATGCCTCTCTTGGATCTCCGGGAGGTGGCTTGGATGCAAGGATGAAGGCTTGCGTCGCCATGTACCCAGCTTCCGGTGTCTTAGGGATAATATTCCCCCTCGTGTCTATCGACATAAAGGACATGTCGAGGTTTTGAACCAGATTTTCTCTGTCAGACTCAGGTATGTTTTGCAGCCGAGATCTTGCTCTGTTTCGAGCTTCTCTGTGACTATCTCCCGAAGTTCCTGAGTGTCGGCTTAACTCCGCCCTTCGCCTACTTGACGCGGAAGCTGCCTCCCTTCTTCTATTCAGAGCAGCTGTCTGTTTTTCCAATTCTCTTCCAACACGAGCGAGTCTATATTGGTATGCTTGCAATTCTTCCAACGTAGCAGTTGTAGTCATTGGTTATGTACCATCCATAGCTCTTGCGGCTCTATCCCACGCTTCTTGTGGGAGTTGAACCCTTAAACACGGTGTAGGCCCGACATATTTAGTGCCTAAACCTCGCCTAAGGTCAGCGGGATCGACATATGGATTTCCCACATCATCGAAAGCCTCTGATGTTTCCTCCTGTTCGCGACTTGGTTCTCCGATGGCATAGATCTGATGATATTTTGGATAATGAACCTTGTTGGGTTAGGTGACACCATCATAGAGATTGGTGAAGACCTCTCCAACACTAGTGGATCTGTCGATGAAGTTGAAGTTGTCAATGTTGCTTGAGTCATCGCTTATATCGGAGTCTGCGGATGACTCGAAAGACATGTCGCTGAAGATTTTGGCGAGTTTTTCGCTTGCCATAGTGCTGATGAAGCGTGGCGACGAAATCTCCTCATCGCCTGACTCGATTGACGATGCTGAACTCGAAAAATGGGGATCGACCGCTGATAATCCCGACGAGATCAGAATTTCGAGACGATACGCTCCTTCTTTCTCGACGCGGAAGTGGAATTTTCCGAACGTCATCTCCATGGGCTCCTCCTGGTAAGCATATGCATCCAAACGGGAGGGCGGGTGAGGAACAAAATCAACTGGAGCAGTTTTGATCTGTTTACCTCTGTCCATCGCGTTGCTTGCAGTTGATGAAGTCGACGATCTTGAACGTGCCATCGAAATCAGATCCTTGACACCTCTATTCCGCACAGACGGCGCCAATTGACAAGGGATTAACTTATCAATGCCTACAGATTGTAGACTAGGGTTTTAGTCGGAAGTAGAGGGCAAGTAGATCTCGAATGTTTCAGCCGAAAAGTGCTCGACGATGTGAAAATTAGGGTTGCGTGAAACAATGAATAGATGCTCTCTTTGTCCCTCGACTCCCCCTTATATAGGAGGTGGAGTCGAGGGATTCATAATACACAAGTTACAGAGTCCGGGAGGGTTTCCAACTCCTCCTGTAAGATTACAAGTATGTACTTCCTAATACAACTCTAGCTTTCCTTAGTACTAACTTGGGCTTCCGAATCTTCATATTCATCGAGTCGTGGGCCTTCAGTAAACCCCGGGTACCATCTTTGGTAGGCCCATTGGGGATGCCTATGTCACATATATAGGACAATCAATAACTCCCACTTTGATATTTCTCAAATTAGAAATTGTATTAACTCCACATACTTTATCAATCCTTTTGGGAAAATAAACAGTATGCTCCTTGACATCAACATTGAAAGTAACTTTTCCTTTATTGCAATCAATAACAGCCCCTGCAGTGTTAAGAAAAGGTCTTCCAAGAATAATAGACATATTATCATCTTCAGGCATTTCCAACACAACAAAATCAGTTAATATTGAGCAATTATTAGTAACTTGAACATGAACATCCTCACATATACCAACAGGAATAGCAGTAGATTTATCAGCCATTTGCAAAGATATATCAGTTGGTATCAACTTATCTAAAAAAAAGTCTCTTGTAAAGAGAAAAAGGCATAACACTAACTCCTGCTCCCAAATCACATAAAGCAGTTCTAACATAATTATTCTTGATGGAACAAGGGATAGTCAGTATACCTGGGTCTCCCAGCTTCTTTGGAACTTTGCCATTGAAAGAGCAATTAGCAAGCATAGTGGAAATCTCCTCATTAGAAATTTTCCTTTTGTTAGAGACAATATCTTTCATATACTTTGAATAAGGAGGCAATTTAATAGCATCAGTCAAAGGGATTTGCAGGAACAAAGGTTTCATCCAATCACAAAATTTATTATAGTGTTCTTCTTCCTTTGATTTTAGTTTCTTAGCAGGAAAAGGCATTTGCTTTTGAACCCAAGGTTCTCTTTCATTACCATGTTTCTTAGCAATAAAATCTTCTTTAGTATACTTTTTATTTTTAGCATGCTTTTAAGGTTCATCTTGAACCTCTTCATTATCAGAAGCATCATTGTTATCATTATCTTTATCATGTTCATTCCCACTTTCAGTTTCAGCATCAGAAATAGAAATAATATTAGGATCATTAACAGGCTCAGAGGATTCTACAACATTTTTATGTTTCTTTTTCTTTTTCTTAGAAGGAGCACTAATTTCTTTAGTTTGTTGAGAATCTTGTTCAACTCTTTTGGGATGCCCCTCAGGATATAGAGGATCCTGAGTAGAAACACCTCCTCTAGTTGTTACTTCATAAGCATGTTTTTTAGAACTATTTTTTAACAAGTCGTTTTGCACTTTAGTGAGTTGATCAATTTGAGTTTGAACCATATGAAAATGTTTAACAAGCATCTTAACATCATTGGAGGTTCTCTCCACAATATCATGCAATTTACTAATAGCTTGAGAATTTTCCATTAAATGATTCTCTACTCTCATATTAAAATTATCTTGCTTAACAACATAATTAGCAAACTCATCTAAGCATTGAGCAGGAGGTTTTGAGTAGGGAATATCTTCCTTACCAAAGCGTTGAAGAGAATGTACCTCAATCATGGATGAAGGGGGAGTTATCTTACATAAATCTTCTATGGGAGGTAAATTCTTCACATTTTCAGATTTAATACCTTTCTCCTTTAGAGATTTCTTGGCTTCCCTCATATCTTCATCATTTAATTTAATCATACCCCTCTTCTTCAATATTGGTGTTGGGGTTGGTTCAGGTGTAGTCCAATCATCATGATTTCGGCCTATTCTAGCCAATAATTCTTCAGCTTCGTCCAGAGTTCTTTTCCTGAAAACACAACCATCACAACTATCCAAGTATGCCCTAGACTCAATGGTTAGTCCACTATAAAATATATCAAGTAAGTCATGCTTTTCCAAATCATGTCCAGGCCGAGCTCTGATAAGAGAGCAAAACCTTGCCCAAGCTTTAGGCAATTTCTCTCCATCTTCCTGGTCAAAACTATAAATTTTCTGCAAAGCAATATGTTGAGCACTAGCAGGAAAGTATTTTCGAAAGAAAACATCAAACAAACCACTTGGACTATCAATAGAATAAGGAGGCAAACTATTATACCAAGTTTTAGCGTCATCCTTTAATGAGAAAGGAAAAAACTTAGCAACAAAATAAGTACGCTTCTTGATATCATCAGAAAACAAGCTACTCAAAGTAGAAAGCTCATTCATGTGTTCTACAGAACTTTCTTTTTCAGTACCACAAAAGGTGTTTTCTCAACAATAGATATATGAGATAAATCAAGAGAAAAATCATAATCCTTATCCTTAATGTTTATAGGAGATGTGGCAAATTTAGGATCAGGAGACAGTTTATATCTAACAGTATGTTGTGCAAGAAGATTTTTAATATTACTCGTACCAGTAATAGCATTGCATTTATCAATAAAATCATCATCAAGTTCCACATAATCTTCATCAAGATCATCACTAGAGTATTCAACAGACTCAGGTGAATTAACAGGTGTAACAGTATTTTCATTAGGAATTTCAGTATTTTCATATTTGTCTAGACCTAGCAATTGTAGCATCTAGAAAAGATCCTAACGAACCACTATCATCAAGCACAGCAGAAGCATCATTAAAATTCTAAGAAGAATTTTCAGATTCAACAGAAGTACCAGCATGTGAAGCTTGTGGTGGTGAAACAAGTTGACTTATCACAGATGGTGAATTAAGAGCAGCAGAGGTACTCAGAGTTGTACCTTTTCTTGTAGTGGATGGTAATATGGCGACTTTAGTATCACGAGGTTTACCCATGATGGAGAATTTGCAGCGAACAATATCAATCCAAGTGAACTTGCAAATAAAGCTATGCTCCCCGGCAAAGGCGCCATAAAATAGTCTTGATGACCCACAAGTATAGGGGATCGCAACAGTCTTCGAGGGAAGTAAAACCCAATTTATTGATTCGACACAAGGGGAGCCAACGAATATTTGTAAGCCTTAACAGCGGAGTTGTCAATTCAGCTGCACCTGGAAACAGACTTGCTCGCAAGAGTTTATCAGTAGCAACAGTTTTATAGCAGTAGCAGTAGTGAAATATAAGCAGCAGTGTAACAAAGATAGCAGTAGTGATTATAGTAAACACCAGGATTAAAATACTGTAGGCACAGGGATGGAAGAACGGGTGCTGCATGGATAAGAGAACTCATGTAACAATCAAGGCAGTGCATTTGCAGATAGTAATAAAACAATATCCAAGTACTAAACAACCATAGGCATGTGTTCCGTATATAGTCGTACATGCTCGCAATGAGATCTTTTGTCCTACCAGCCGGTGGCAGCCGGGCCTCTAGGGAATCTACTGATAATTAAGGTACTCCTTTTAATAGAGCATCGGAGCAAAGCATTAACACTCCGTGAACACATGTGATCCTCATATCGCAGCCTTCCCCTCCGGTTGTCCCAATTTCTGTCACTTTGGGGCCTCGGGTTCCGGACAGCAATATGTGTATACAACTTGCAGGTAAGATCATAAAGCAATGAATATCATCACGAATTGATAACATGTTCATCTGAAATCATGGCACTCGGGCCCTAGTGACAAGCATTAAGCATAACAAGTTGCACCAATATCATAAAAGTACCAACAATGAATACTAGGCACCATGCCCTAACAATCTTATGGCTATTACATGAACAATTTCATCCAATCCCTACCATCCCCTTCAGCCTACAGCGGGGGAATTACTCACACATGGATGGGGGAAACATGGATGGTTGATGGAGAGGCATCGGTGGTGATGATGGCGATGATCTCCTCCAATTCCCCGTCCCGGTGGAGTGCCAGAACGGAGTTTCTGGTCCCGGGACGGAGTTTCGCGATGACGGCGGAGTTCTGGATGTCGTCTGGCAATTTCGTACAACCCTCTCGCGTTTTTAGGTCAGAGGGCTTAAGTAGTCGAAAGTTGAGCGTCGGAGGCTGGCCGAGGCGCCGCCACCATAGGCCGGCGCGGCCCAGGGGCCCACTGCGCCGCCTGGTGGTGTGGGCACCTCGTGGCCCCACTCCTTCTCGTCTTCTAGCTCCGTCAATCTTCTGTGAAAATAGGCCCATTGCGATTATTTCCGGGGATTTTCCTGAAAGTTGAGTTTCTGCACAAAAATAGGACACCAGGGCAATTCTGCTGAAAACAGCGCTAGTCCGTGTTAGTTGTATCCAAAATACACAAATTAGAGGCAAAACAATAGCAAAAGTGTTCGGGAAAGTAGATACGTTTTGCACGTATCACCCCACGGGACCGCCTCCGGGTTTCCCCGCAGCCGGTCACCAGGCCGGTCAGACCGCCCCCCGGACCAGCCAGTCCGGTCACCAGGCCGGCCAGACCAGGTCGTGGACCGGTCCAGCAGGCGCACAGGCCGGTCAAACCAGTCATGCTCATCCTAGCTCCGGTCAAACCGGTCAAACCTCTCGTTTTCTACACCCGCTTCCACTTCCTCTCGCATCATCGTTGGCAACGGTCATGCTCTTCTCAGTACTCACACCGGTTCCGTCTCTTTTCCCTCCACTTCGACTCCTCTCTCTCTAAATAACGTTCTTGTTTCTCCTGACTTGATTAATCCTGTGACTGTGGAAATTGACGCCTTTGGTTTTTCTATCAAGGATGGTCGTACTCTGATGATCCTTCACCGATGTGACAGCCCTGGCGATCTGTACCCTGTTGGTTCGGCCTCCACCGCCACCGGCAGCCCACTCGCTCTCTCCGCCGGCGTCGACCTCTGGCACGCCCGCCTCGGCCATCCTAGCTCCAAACTCTGCGTCAAATAATGCAAGGCTTCTCCTTTACTTGTAATAAAACGGATGCCCACTCTTGTGAAGCATGTCGTCTAGGCAAACATGTTCGCCTCCCATTTAGTTCCTCCTCCACAGTCGCGTCTTTTCCGTTTCAACTTATTCATAGTGATGTTTGGACCTCGCTTGTCCCGAGTAATTCTGGTTATAATTATTATCTAGTGATTCTTGATGATTACTCGCATTTTGTATGGACTTTTCCCCTTCGTCGTAAATCCGATGTTGCCGCCACCTTCACCGCCTTCTTCGCCTTTGTTTCCACTCAGTTCGGTCGCCCCGTCAACGCCCTACAAACCGACAACGGCAAAGAGTTCGACAACATCACCATCCGCTCACTTCTTGCCGCCCATGGCGCCGTCTTCCGCCTCACTTGTCCATACACCTCCCCACAGAACGGTTGTGCCGAACGAATGCTTATTACCCTCAACGACTGCGGCCGCACCCTTCTGTTCCATGCATACATGCCCCCACGATTCTGGCCGGATGCTCTTGCCACGGCGAATCTCCTCGTCAACATCCGCCCGTGTCATGTGCGTTGGTCATACACGCCGCATCACCTACTCTACGGTGCGCCGCCCGCCTACGATGACCTTCGCATCTTCGGCTGTCGGTGTTATCCCAACACTGCCGCCACCACCGCGCATAAGCTTGCACCGCGCTCTCTCCCTTGTGTGTTTCTCGGCTATCCCGCCAACACCAAGGGCTACCGCTATTACGACCCAGTCTCCCATCGTGTCCTCACCTCCCGGCATGTGTACTTTGACGAGTTAGTTTTTCCGTTTCAGCAGGGACTTTTGGCAACACCTCCGACGACGCCCCCGGCGCCCGCTGGCCCTCTTGTGGCCGCAGGCCGACGACTGACTGCGGCGGCCCCCTCTGCACCGGCCCCGCCTGGTCCCTCGGCGTCTCAGTCGCCCGCGGCGCCCCCAGCGCCCCCGTCGCCCGCAGCGTCGCCCTCGACGCCCCAGTCGCCCGGGACGCCCGAGGCGCCTTCGGCGCCCCCGTCGCCCGCGGTGTCTCCTTCGGCCGCCTCTTCATCGGCCGCCTCGTCGCCCGCCTCGCCGCCCGTTGATGCGCCCCCTGAGCCCATGCTCACTCGCGCACGTGCGGGCGTGCGGCGGCCGTCTACACGCTACCCCGCTGACCAGTACGTTTGCATGGCGTCCCCGTCCGCCGCGTCTGCCTTCCGGGCCAGCGGCAACAGTGTCCTGCCGCATGATGGCGGCGTACCTCCCAGCCGCTAGCCCGGTCACCAGGACGGTCCTACCGGCCAGGCTGGCCCAGGACCCGGTCAAACCGGCCATGCTATTGGTCGGCCGGGTCAAAACCGGCCCTCAGACCGGTGCCAACCGGAGTGGTGTCCAGGGCCCCCCGCCCCCTCGCCCAGTCAGCCGCCCGGTCAAACCGGTCCACTGGCTGGCCCACCCGGTCACCAGGCCAGTCCAGCCGGCTCCTCGACCGGCCCGGCACCTGTTGATGCGTCCACCTCCGCCCTCTCACCGGTGCCCACCTCGGCTCGCGCCGCCTTGCGCGACCAGCACTGGCGCGCTGCCATGCGGGAGGAGTACGATGCGCTGCAGCGTAAACAGACCTGGGAGCTGGTTCCCCGGCCCCCTCGCGCCAACGTCATCACCGGCAAATGGGTCTTCAAGCACAAGCTTGGCTCCGATGGTACTCTCGAGCGTTACAAGGCGCGCTGGGTCGTGCGCGGCTTTCGGCAACGCGCCGGTGTCGACTTCACGGATACGTTCGCCCCGGTTGTCAAACCGGGCACGATCCGCACGGTGTTGCACCTTGCCGCCTCTCGCGCATGGCTGATGCATCAGATGGACGTGTCCAACGCCTTCCTTCATGGCCACCTGTCGGAGCAGGTGTACTGCCAGCAGCCCATCGGCTTCGTCGACACCGAGCGCCCTGATGACGTGTGTCTGCTCTCTCGGTCCTTGTATGGACTGAAGCAGGCGCCCTGCGCCTGGTACCAGTGCATCGTTGGCTTCCTGCATCAGCTTGGTTTCCGCTCCACGTGTTCCGATGCGTCGTTGTTCGTCTACCGGACCGGCAACGACATGGCCTACCTGCTGCTCTACGTCGACGACATCATCTTGACGGCCTCCACCGCTGGTCTTCTTCGACAGTTCACCGACAATCTTCGCGCTGAGTTCGCACTGAAGGATCTTAGACCACTCCACTACTTCCTCGGCATCGAGGTTGTCCGGCGTGCGGACGGGTTCTTCCTTCATCAGCGGAAGTATGCTCACGAGCTCCTCGAGCGTGCAGGGATGCTTAACTGCAACCCTGCCCCGACTCCTATCGACACGAAGGCCAAGCTCTCAGCCAGTGATGGGTCGCTGGCCTCCGACGCGCCGTTCTATCGCTCCATCGTCGGTGCCCTCCAGTACTTGACGCTGACACGTCCGGAGCTCCAGTATTCTGTGCAGCAGGTGTGCTTGCATATGCATGCCCCTCGGGATGCTCATTGGGCCACGGTGTAGCGGATTCCCCGCTACGTCTGTGGCACCATGGGCTATGGCTTGTCGCTGCATGCTTCGCCCTCGACGTTGACCGACCTCGTTGCCTACTCGGACGCAGACTAGGCGGGCTGCCCGGACACGCGACGCTCCACCAGCGGATACTGCGTATACCTCAGCTCATCGCTCGTCTCTTGGTCCTCCAAGAGGCAGCCCACCGTGTCTCGCTCCAATGCTGAGGCCGAGTACCGCGCCGTGGCTAACGCTGTGGCTGAGTGCACCTGGCTTCGTCAGCTTCTGTCCGAGCTCTCTTGTCCCGTTGACAAGGCTACGGTGGTTTTCTGCGACAACGTGTCGGCTGTTTACCTCTCCGCCAACCCCGTTCATCATCGGCACACCAAGCACATCGAGTTGGACATCCACTTTGTTCATGAGCAAGTTGCCCTCGGTCGCGTTCGGGTTCTTCACGTACCGACGTCTCAGCAGTTTGCTGATATCATGACGAAGGGATTGCCATCCACGACTTTCCTGAGTTTTGCTCCAGTCTATGTGTCGGTGTCGACGCTTCCACTGCGGGGAGGTGTTGAGTAACATATTGTACTAGGTATAGGTCCCCGTGTTTTGTCAGGGTTGTACCTGTAATTGTATATTTGTCCTCCTATATATACATGAGCAGCTGGCTCTATTGGTGGTGTGCAATCTCCAATACCTTTCTACAGTGAGAACCCTTAGTCTGCGTGTCATAGAGAAGCTTGATAATATAGGCATATTGCCTTACGCGAGCATTGACTAGTTGTATAGTGGCGGCCCTTTCTTGAAATTAGTTAGATGGAGTGTTGTGTTCGCCCATTTTGAAATCGATGTTTGGAAAGTTCTATTGATACTGGCCATCACATTTATGATTTTTTATCATCTTATTCTTTGCTATGTATGATACTATCTTTGACCTTTTGTTGTTGTTTTTTTTAGCGAACCCGCAGGAGATCTGCGCGTGTAACATCCATACTTTTCAATAAAAAAAAGAAAGAGAGTTTCCAAAAATACAAATTTGAGAACCAACAAAAACTTTTTATCTCCATATAGTACTATGCATATAAATCACCTTGTTAATTATTTTAGTGTGCATTTTGCCATGATGATTGCTTGTGTGATTACCATTGACCTAAAACCCTACCAGTGATCTCTTGATCACCCAATTGGAAGGAAAAGGAAAAGAGAAATAAAAATAGAAAAATCAAATCCACACTCACATATGGCTTATGCCATTTTTGCAAATTCTTAACCTAGACCATTTTGGCTTGCACCATTGGTTGGAGATGATTACTAAACACTTATAAATACTTTTGGAATCAAAGAAACTCAAATCAAATTGAATTTTTTTTGAAATTCCAACTCACATGCAATATGGTCAAATTTGACAATCTTAGCCTGCTGCCATCTTTGAGCCCCTGGTTTGGAAGTTTTTCAAACTAACCTCTGCCAACTCTTTGCACCTCATCCAAGACAACATCAAGGTGAACAACTTTGCCCGAAACCACCCCTGCAAATTCTTTTTCAAATTCAAATGGTGATCAAGCAAAGTTGGAACCATAATGCAAATGGTAGATCATATGCAATTTGTGATTTTGCATTTCAACACCATTTTGACCACCACCACCTCCATTCTACTTCTAATAATATATGGTTGCAATCCACCAAAAATCTTTCCAAAATTCCAAAGTAAATTTCTTGCGGCCATTTTTACAAACACCTTGCAGGCAGAATTGAAATTGAAGCCCATACTGAATTTTTACCATGGAACAAGTCCAACCCTGGCCTCTCTGCTGTTCTGGAACCTCACCTCACCCCTCAGCACCAGTCCAAGCACCTGCAAGCACTGGACCTTGGTCACCATGACCAGAACAGCACCTGCCCGTGCTCACCATGCCATCACCATGCCACTCCCCTCTCTGGTCATCTCAGCACTGCACCACCATGTCACTTAGCTCCCTCTCACTCTCCTGATCATGCCAGACACCAGCCTCAACGAAATCTTGCACCACATTGACCAGAACGCGCCACGCCCAGATGTGCCAGTGACGCGCACGCCAGAGCGCGCACGGCGAACGCCACGGGCACGCCAGAGCATGACGACGCCCGACGCACCACGCCACCACTTGCCACCGCCGCTCGTCAGTCGCTGCGCCAAGCCACCAGGAGACGCACAGACACGACCGTTGAACCGCGGGAACCCTGTGGCCGTCGTCACCGTTGACGAGACCCGCCACTGACCTGCAAGCTCCCATCAAGCTCACGAGCGCGTCAGTGCATCATTTTCCCCGCAATCACGCGCTGCGTCATCGCCAGGATGTCGCCTGCCCGCGTGCATCATCACCAGTACCCCTGCGGCGCTGTAGAGCCGACGCCATGGATGACCTCACCCCAGACCTGCGGCACTGCCTCGCTGCTATAAAAGGAGCCCTCCCTTCTTCGAATTCGCCACACCATCAGTCTTCCCTCTCACCACTGAGCATTCCTAGCCTCTCCCTTCTCCACATTCGCCACTGCCTCGCCGGAATTTGGAGCTCGGTGCCCGCGGAGGTGCTGAGAAGGGCGCCGTCGATCCAGGCCGCCGTTGGAGCTGCCGCTGCTTCCATCTGCTTCACCATCATCGACAACCTCGCCGCAACCCCTCTTCGACCATCGCCGCGCCGCCGGTGAGTCTCCCACCCCCCACCGTCGCCGCCAGTGGCCGCGCCTCTCGTCGCCGTCGACGAAGGCCATGGACCGTTCGATCTGTTTCTAATCGTGCGGGCCACGTTGATCGGTACCGTTTCGGCGGTTAAGTCACGCTGACGCGTGGACCCCACGCTGTCAGTTGGTCCACTGCGTTGCTGGGTCGGCCCATTTTCCTTCCCCTCTGCGTAGCCTGTTAGGTTTCCCGCCAGCCCAAATTCATTTGAATTTCGAATTCCAGTTTAATTCAATTTGCAATCTGATGCCATTTTCAAAATTAAATAGGGACAAATCTACTTGGCCAATTTTCACAAATTTTATATGGTTGGAAAGCTGAGAAAATTATCTACCCAACTACACTGGTCCCAATCCTAGATGTTGTGTAGAATTAAAGTGACAAAATAAACAAGGCAGGGCCTTTTGTAACTTCAAAAAATTATTAAAAATCAACCAAAAGTGCTATTGAGTTGATTTAAACTCTCATAGCTCACATTTCACTTACACTAATTGTTTCTGCAAAAATATGACCTGGTTACTGTGTATGATCATGGCCTAGTTTAAATAAAGGACCCTATGGCTATTATTAGTCAATGATATTGTCCAAAACTATTTATAAATCATATGGGAGCTTTTCTCTCATTTAAATCTTGTCACAAACAATTCATAATGAGATAGAGACCCTGGTCTATTAGGTCTCATGTGAAATTGTTTGATGATCTTAATTCATTACTATGTAGGATTAAATTGCATGAGGTGCTTCACCTCATTTAAATCATTTTCTTAAATGATGAGTATGACTAGGTCATATATTATTCATGAAGGAAATTAAATCTTGATAAGATAATGAGAGGAAATTATTTCTCTAAAGAAGGAAAAGAAACACCTCAAGTAGTAGTTATAATGAGAGGAAATTATTTTTCTTAAATAAGAAAACAAAGTCCACCAACCTAGTATTAATGTGTGATGCTAGCCTAAGTTTGTGTGACTCATGTGTGTGCTTAGTCTAGTACTTAAAGTTTGGTATGATGATTGTATACCTCGTATTTTAGACGCTAGTACCGAGGAGTATCAAGAGGAGGAGGAGGTCTACTTCCAAGGAGAAGAAGACCACTTTGACCAATTCCCCAACCAAGGCAAGATAATACTCTTGCAAAGTGCAAAGCTCACCAAGAGCAAGGCACCACCCCTTTTTCTTATGTTTAATAATCATATCCCAAGTTTCTACTTTACAAGCTTTATTGCTTTTTGATTATTTTCAAAGTACTTTTTGATTTATGATTCACTTGGTTAGTATTGGATTGGTACAAGAGTATCAAAGTTAGCCTAGAAGCAAAGCAAACTACTTAGCACCCCTCACACTTAGTGGCTAGTGCTAAATCAAATTTGACTACTCTAGATGGGAACATGTGTTGTGAAATGATGGTGAAAACCTTGAAATGATGAGTCATTTCCATTGAAAGATTTTGAAGGTGAATATGACATGAATTTTACTTGGTGAACTTGATAAAAAATGATGATTGAGTTGGATGCGATACCATTCCAATTCTTTAGTACCCCCACAATACCTGATTATGGGTAAGGCTTAGCTGGAAATTTATGTGTCTTAGTATGGGTTCCCTCTAAACAAGCGTCATAGAGGTTATGCTGAGGCTGCCTCCGTTGGAAATGAAATGACGTGAAATGAGGTGAATGTACGACCCAAGCCCTGTGCAGTTCCCGGGATAACAGTTGGCTATCACCGGGAGGCCAAGCTCATGGGGAGAGGCGCCTATACTAGGGTGTGTAAGTGAAAGGTTAACGGTTGATGATCCGCGTACTGAGTTACGATTATTCAAGGTTATCCTTGACGGATGTAATCAAATGTTGTGGCATAAGTATGCAACCTCTGCAGAGTGTAAACCTATTCGAATAGCCGCGTCCGCGGTCATGGAAAGTTGGAAAGGCCATACTGTTTCCGTCATCATAAATTTATATCATTTGACTTGTGAATTGAACTTGAAAGGTGACTTTGTCTTTGAATCACAACAGAGTTGTGGGAATGACACTAATGTTCCCACTTGTGTTAGTTAGCACATGAGGAGTCTTTTACTAAAATGTTTATGAACTAAAATTGGCTTTATGCAAACAACCCTAGAGCTTAGAACACTCTCAATAGCAATGTTAGTACTTACATTAGTATTAGTTTGCGAGTACTTGAAAGTACTCACGGCTTTGTCCCTGGCTATTCAAATGGCCAGACTATGAAGCTGAACAGACAATATGAAGATGACGGCCAGCAGGACGTCTACGATAACTAGGAGCTTCTAACGTCAAGCGTTGCCTCGTGGAATAGATAGTCCACTACTACTTCGCTTCCGCTACGTATTTGTGTAATGATCATTAGATCAAGTGTTGTAATGAGACTGGATCATGTGATCCTAATTATGTAATGACTATGTTGGTATTTTAATGAATGATGACTCTATGATATTCAACTGTTATGTCTCGTAAAAACAATCTTCCTGGGATTGCGATGTATGGCATAATAGGCATCTGGATTTAAAAATCCGGGTGCTGACAAGTTGGTATCAGAGCCATTGTTTGACCTTAGGAGACCCTAGTTAGAAATGTACGTTCTGAAAAATTTAGTTTCAAAAACAAATGAAGTGAGTATTTCTGAAAAACTAAGTCTTTTTCTTCTCTTTGAGTTCTTTGAAAATAAGAAGTCATGCTCTTCCTTAGAAATATACCTAAAATTTTGCCACACTTGTTCACTTCTCTAACTTAATCATCCACTTCACTTTCAGATGGAGCCCGTCAACACGAAGTTTTACCAGCTGGGGAATGGCGGAAGCTTGGTCTTCGAAAGGGACCTCAACGCCCTGTCGGATCACCTTGACCGCCCTCACCCGGAGTTCCACGGAGTCAAGGTCAATGACCAGCCAGGAGGAGAGCTGCAGTGGATCATCACCGCTGACTTGAGGGGCAAGATGGAGCCTCCTACTTCTGAGAGGATCCTCTTCTCCTTCAGGGAGAGCAACTGGCTGGACGGACTCGCCCGCGCTCTGCAGGAAGGACTTGCACGCTTGTGCGGGATGAGTGGGGAGGCCCTCAAGGACTCTCGCTTTTCTCACCTCGCCAGGCGTAACTCCGCTGGAGAGCCCATGGACATGCAGCCCCACCCCGAGCTGAAGCACCATGTGGTGCATCTAGACTTCATACTGTACCAGACACAGAAGGAGCTAGACAACACTCGTGAGTACGCCAACTAGACTCACACCCACATCACCAAGCAGGGTGAAGCCATTAAGATGCTCGCCAAGGACCGCAGGACCCTCCGCCAGCAGCGTACCAAGAAGGACGCTACCATCACGCGCCTCCGCGCGAAGATAGCATCCTTGGAGGCCACTGTCAAGGCCCAAGAGGAGCAGATGAAGAAGATGGAGGAAGATGGAGAAGACATTCAGGGAGGAGGAGCCTTCCTAAGTGATGACGATGACTTCGAGAAGGATGAGTTCACTGAGGAGGAGGACTACCAGTTCCTGGACGCCGGAGAGGATGACTACATCCCCATAGATGTAGACGAGGAGTAGTTTCACCTGTTCACTTTCGTAGGTGTGAGTTGTATCCCGCCCCATGTATCGTAGCATGGAGAAGAAGGGTTCTTAAAACCCTTAGTGTGTTATCTTGTAATGTGTGTTGTTTGTTATGAATGAATGTATGTTTGTTTCACCATGACAAGTCTTCAAGTTTTAAACTTTTACATTAAGCACAAAACAAGCCATAGAGAATTTCCCTCTTATCTCATGATCTATCTCAATGTTCAGATGGCCCCTCCAACCCGTAGCGCGAATCAAGATGCCATGATGTAGATGTTGCAAGCCATGCTGGAAGATAGAGAGGCTGAACGAGCTGAATGACAAGCCAGCCTGCAGCACTTCAACAGCTTGCCAACAACAATCATGGCCATGGCAATCATGATCACCCATGATCTAAGCTCAAGAACTTCCAGAACACAAACCCTCCAGTATTCAGCAAGACCGAGGAACCCCTTGATGCGGATGATTGGATCCAAACCATGGAGAACAATCTAGAAGTAGCTGGAATGGATGCCAATGAGAAGGTCCTGTTTGCCACGCACTACTTAGCAGGACCAGCAAGAGCTTGGTGGACAAGCACCCGTGCCATGAACGCGGGAAAATTCATGACTTGGGCAGATTTCAAGCTCAAGTTCAGCAAGTACCATGTGCCCCCGGGTCTTATAAAGAAGATGAGGGATGAATTCCGTGAACTGAAGCAAGGCAGGATGTCCGTGATGGAATACCGCGACAGATTTCTGACTCTGTCAAGGTACGCCCCGGATGAGACTGATACTACCGAGAAGAGGAAGGAAAGGTGTCTGAACGGCCTGCATGATGAGATGCAGATTGTGTTGGTCAATATCCCCTTCGCCGACCTTGAAGCCCTTGTAGACTCCGCCATCCACATGAAGGGCAAACTGCATCAAGCCAACGAGAACCGCAAGCGCTGCATGATGAATCAGAGTGGGCCCAGCAATACCCCAAGGTTTCGCCCCAGCTCAAGCGGAGGCTTCGCCTCAAGGAACAACAAGCCCAATGCACAGATGTCACGTCTGGGTTTTCAGAACCGGAGTGGAGGAAACCCTAGGCCGGGAGGCCACCACAACACCAACAGCAACTACAACAACAACAACAACAACAACTTCAACCGCGCTCCATCCAGAGCCCCCAACAACAACAACAACACCAACACCGCTCCGAGGACTGGGAGCAACGCCATCCCCGTCGCAACCAAGGACAAGGCCACAATCACCTGCTATGAATGTGGAGTTGTGGGACATTACTCCAATGAGTGCCCCAAAAGGTTAGCCAAGATCACCGCCAACACCGCTGCACCTGCTCAGCAGCAACGCCGTGTCTCCAACGGCAAGAAGTTCACCCCCAACAATCCGAACAACCGTGGAGGCCGCCTCTTCCACATGAACGCCGAGGAAGCCCAGGAAGCACCAGATGTAGTGTTGGGTATGTTCTCTGTTAACTCAATACCCGCAAGAGTGTTGTTTGATTCCGGAGCATCGCATTCGTTTGTTACCGAAGATTTTGTTTGCACTAGTAAGATTCAACCAATAATTTTAAAACATGTCATGATAGTTCAAATACCTGGTTCAACCACCAAAGCTAGAAAATTTTGCAAAGATGTACCCATCAGAATTCATGAAATAGATTTTTACGCCAACTTGATTATTCTGGGAACAAAAGGATTGGAAGTAGTACTAGGCACTACAAGAAAAGTTGCCATGGCCGACGAAGTTGAAGTCGCGACGTGGTTGCTGGTGTACCATGGCCGACGATTTTGGGTCTGTCCATTGTGCATGTCAAAACATTTTTTTTCTCGTTTTTGAGGCCACCTAGCCCGACGAAACCGGCCAAAACGTTGCGTATGGTGGCCCGGGACGTGGTGCATCTCGAATTCTCGGGTTCGCCGGCCGAGTCAACGCAAATCCACACCGCCGAGGGATGTAGGGCCCAGATGGCAGCCTCTCTGGCATTGTTTTTTTCTCGATCGCGCCATCTCGTTCAACGCTCTCCGATCGAGCCGTTTACGGTGCAGGATCATGGGTCCCGCATGTCATCCTCTATGAACCAAAATTCTTTCTATTCTAGGATTTTTTTTGACCCCCTGATTTCTGGCTACTTCCTTTTTCTTTTGATCACTTGCCGCCTTGGAAACGTTGACACCGCTGCTGCTAATTGGGACCCGCATGTCATCCTCTATGAGCAATCAACTTTCTTTTCTTGGAGTTTTTTTTTGGCACCTCAAATTTGGTCACTTGCCTTTTTCTTTCGATCCCCTGCCTCCTCTCAAACGGTGATACCGCTGCTGCTAAATGGGACCCGCATGTCATCCTCTATGTACTATAAAACTTTTTTTCTTGGATTTTTTTGATACCTCATATTTGGTCACTTACCTTTTTCTTTCGATCCCCTGCCGCCTCTCAAACGGTGAGACCGCTGCTGCTAAATGGGACCCGCATGTCATCCTCTATGTACTATAAAACTTTCTTTTCTTGGATTTTTTTGGAACCTCATATTTGGTCACTTGCCTTTTTCTTTCGATCACGTGCATCCTCTCAAACGGTGATACCGTTGCTGCTAAATGGGACCCGCATGTCATCCTCTATGTACAATCAAGTTTCTTTTCTTGAATTATTTTTGGCTCCTGATATTTGGTCACTTGCATTTTTCTTTCGATCTCATGCCACGTTGAGGACCCCGCAGGCTCATGGGACCCGCATGTCATCCTCTATGTACAATAAAATTTCTTTTCTTGGATTATTTTTGGCTCCCGATATTTGGTCACTTGCCTTTTTCTTTCGATCCCGTGCAGCCTCTCAAACGGTGATACGACTGCTCGCTAAATGGGACCCGCATGTCATCCTCTATGTACACTCAAGTTTCTTTTCTTGAATTATTTTTGGCTCCCGATATTTGGTCACTTGCCTTTTTCTTTCGATCTCATGCCACGTTTGAAACGTTGAGGAACCTCGCTGGCTCATGGGACCCGCATGTCATCCTCTATGTGCTATAAAAGTTTATTTTCTTGGGTTTTTTTCACCCTCTCGATTTTTGGCTATTTCCTTTTTCTTTTGATCCCCCGCCGCCTTGGAAACGTTGAGTAAGCTCGCTGACTCATGGGACCCGCATGTCATCCTCTATGTACAATCAACTTTCTTTTTCTTTTGATCTCAAGCCGCATTTGAAATGTTGAGACCGCTCGTCGCTAATTGGGACCCGCATGTCATCCTATATGTACAATAAAGTTTCTTTTCTTGGATTATTTTTGGCTACTGATGTTTTGCCACTTGCCTTTTTCTTTCGATCTCATGCCGCCTTCGAAACGTTGAGTAAGCTCGCTGGCTCATGGGTCCCGCATGTCATCCTCTACGAACAATAAAAGTTTCCTTTCTTGGAGTTATTTTTGACCCCTAATTTCTGGCTATTTGCCTTTTTCTTTTGATCTCCTGCCCCCTTTAAAACGATGAGGACGCTGTTGGCAGGTCGGTCCCACATGTCATCCTCTGCGAACAATAAAAGTTTCCTTTGATGGATTTATTTTGAACCCCTAATTAATTTCGGGATATTTCCTTTTTTTTCCTTTGATCCCCTGCCGCCTTGGAATCGTTGAGGATGCTGCTGCCTCATGGGTCCCGCATGTCATCCTCTCAGAACGGTAAATGTTTCTTTTTCTTCATCCTCTGTGAACAAGAAAAGTTTCCTTTGATGGATTTATTTTGAACCCCTAATTAATTTCGGGATATTTCCTTTTTTTTTCCTTTGATCCCCTGCCGCCTTGGAATCGTTGAGGATGCTGCTGCCTCATGGGTCCCGCATGTCATCCTCTCAGAACGGTAAATGTTTCTTTTCTTGGATTTTATTTACCAAATGATTTTTAGCTAATTTTTTCTTTCGATCTCCTGCCGCCTTTAAAACATTGAGGACGCTGCTGGCTCACGGGTCCCACATGTCGGCCTCTATGAACAATAAACGCTGAGGATGCTGCTGCCTCATGGGTCCCGCATGTCATCCTCTTAGAACGAAAATGTTTCTTTTCTTGGATTTTGTACCAACATATTCTTGGTTTATTTTTTCTTTCCATCCCCTGCCGCCTTTAAAACGTTGACGACGCTGCTGGCTCATGGGTCCCCGATGTCAACCTCCCCGTACAAGAAACATATGATATCTTGATTATTTTGCAGACAATAAACAGTGTATTGCGCTCTGAGCCATATCAAACGGATAATTAAATCTTTATTTTTACATAAAAAAACTTGTATGTTGAATCTCCTTGTTTTGTTGTCTTTGCGAAGCATATGACTTTCCTGTTTTGGAGTGGGCTGAAATTGTACGAGTCAAAAGGCCAAGCAGGATAGTTCGAAGGCCCAGATGTCCAGATGCAGCCCAATTGAAATCTTTCTTCTTGGATTTTTTTCACCCCCGATTTCCGGCTACTTCATTTTTCTTTTGGTTCTCGTGCCGCCTTGGAAACGTTGAGACCGCTGCTGCAAAATGGGACCCGCATGTCATCCTCTACGTATAATAAAATTTCTTTTCTTGGATTATTTTTGGCTCCTGATATTTGGTCACTTGCCTTTTTCTTTCGATCCCGCGCAACCTCTCAAACGGTGAGACCGCTGCTGCTAAATGGGACTCGCATGTCATCCTCTATGTACATTCAAGTTTCTTTTCTTGAATTATTTTTGGCTCCTGATATTTGGTCACTTGCCTTTTTCTTTCAATCTCATGCCACGATTGAAACGTTGAGGAACCTGCAGGATCATGGGACCCGCATGTCATCCTCTATGTACTATAAAACTTTCTTTTCTTGAATTATTTTTGGCTCCTCATATTTGGTCACTTGCCTTTTTCTTTCGATCTCATGCCACGTTTGAAACGTTGAGGAACCTGCAGGATCATGGGACCCGCATGTCATCCTCTATGTACTATAAAACTTTCTTTTCTTGAATTATTTTTGGCTCCTCATATTTGGTCACTTGCCTTTTTCTTTCGATCTCATGCCACGTTTGAAACGTTGAGGAACCCGCTGGCTCATGGGACCCGCATGTCATCCTCTATGTACTATAAAAGTTCATTTTCTTTGTTTTTTTCACCCTCTCGATTTTTGGCTATTTCCTTTTTCTTTTGATCCCCTGCCGCCTTGGAAACGTTGAGTAAGCTGCTAGCTCATGGGACCCGTATGTCATCCTCTATGTCCATCAACTTTATTTTCTTGGATTTTTTTGACCCCCTAATTTCTGCCTACTTTCTTTTTGTTTTGATCTCAAGCCGCATTTGAAACGTTGGGACCATTGCTGCAAAATGGGACCCGCATGTCATCCTCTATGTAAATAAAGTTTCTTTTCTTGGATTATCTTTGGCTCCTGATATTTTGTCACTTGCCTTTTTCTTTCGATCTCATGCCGCCTTTGAAACTTTAAGTAAGCTGCTAGCTCATGGGTCCCGCATGTCATCCTCTACGAACAAGAAAAGTTTCCTTTCTTGGAGTTATTTTTTACCCCTAATTTCTGGCTACTTGCCTTTTTCTTTTGATCTCCTGCCCCCTTTGAAACGATGAGAACGTCGTTGACAGTGTCGGTCCCACATGTCATCCTCTATGAACAATAAAACTTTCCTTTGATGGATTTATTTTGAACCCCTAATTAATTTCTGGATATTTCCTTTTTTCTTTTGATCCCTCGTCGCCTTGGAATCGTTGGGGATGTTGCTGCCTCATGGGTCCCGCATGTCATCCCCTCGTAACGATAAATGTTTATTTTCTTGGATTTTTTACCAACCGATTTTTGGTTTATTTTTTCTTTCCATCCCCTCGCCGCCTTTAAAACGTTGACGACGCTCGCTGGCTCATGGGTCCCCGATGTCAGCCTCCCCGTACAAGAAACATGTGATATCTTGATTATTTCGCTCTGAGCTTTGCAAACGGATAAATTAAATCTTTATTTTTACATAAACAAACTTATATGTTGAATCTCCTTGTTTTTTGTTTTTGCGAAACATAGGACTTTCATGTTTTGTAGTGGGCTGAAATTGTACGAATCAAAAGGCGTCCAGCACGATAGTTCGAAGGCCCAGATGGCAAGATGCAGCCCAATTGAAAAATATCTTTTCTTGGATTTTGTTTTGACCCCCTGATTTCTGGCTACTTCCTTTTTCTTTTGATCCCTTGCCGCGTTGGAAACGTTGAGGCCGCTGCTGCTAAATGGGTCCCGCATGTCATCCTCTATGTACAATAAAATTTCTTTCTTCGATTATTTTCGGGTCCTGATATTTGGTCACTTGCCTTTTTCTTTCGATCTCATGCCGCCTTTGAAACGTTGAGGAAGCTGCTGGAGCATGGGTCCCGCATGTCATCCTCTATGAACAATAAAAGTTTCCTTTCTTGGAGTTATTTTTTACCCCTAATTTCTCGGCTACTTCCTTTTTCTTTTGATCCCCTGCCGCCTTTGAAACGTTGAAGACTTTGCTGGATCATGGGTCCCACATGTCAGCCTCTATGAAAAATAAACATTTCCTTTCTTGGAGTTATTTTGTACCCCTAATTTCTGGCTATTTTCCTTTTTTTCTTTCGATCCCAGTCGCCTTCTAAACATAGAGGACGTTGCTGGCTCGTGGGTCCCAGATGTCAGCCTCCATGGACAATAAACCTCTCCTTTGTTGGATTTATTTTTCACCCTCTGATTTTGGCTATTTCCTTTTATTTTGATCCACTGCCGCCTTGGAAACATTGACTAAGCTGCTCGACACATGGGGCCCGCATGTCATCCTCTATGTACAATCAACTTGCAAGATCTTCGAGCGAAAGAGCTTGTATTAGTGGGACCCATATGTCAACCTCTATGTACAATAAAAGTTTCATTTCTTGGATTATTTTTAGCTCCTGATATTTGGTCACTTTCCTTTTTCTTTCGATCTCAAGCCGCCTCTGAAACGTTGAGTAAGGTGCTGGCTCATGGGACCCACATGTCATCCTTTATGTACAATAAAGTTTCTTTTCTTGGATTTTTTTACACCTGATTTTTGGTCACTTGCCTTGACGCTGCTGGCTCATGGGTCCCACATGTCAGCATCTATGAACAATAAACCTTTCCTTTGTTGGATTTATTGTTTTACCCCTAATTTCTGGCTATTTTCCTTTTTCTTTTGATCCTCAGCGGCCTTTGAAAACGTTGAGGAACTTGCTGGCTCATGGGACCCGCATGTCATCCTCTATGTACTATAAAATTTCTTTTCTTGGTTTTTTTTCACCCTCTGATTTTTGGCTATTTCCTTTTTCTTTTGATCCCCTGCCGCCTTAGAAACGTTGAGTAAGCTGCTGACTCATGGGACCCGCATGTCATCCTCTATGTACAATCAACTTTCTTTTTTTGGAGTTTTTTTACCCCTAATTTCTGGCTACTTTCTTTTTCTTTTGATCTCAAACCGCATTTGAAACGCTGAAACCGCTGCTGCAAAATGGGACCCGCATGTCATCCTCTACGTACAATAAGTTTCATTTCTTGGATTATTTTTGGCTCCTGATATTTAGTCACTTGCCTTTTTCTTTCGATCTCATGCCGCCTTTGAAACGTTGAGTAAGCTGTTGGCTCATGGGTCCCGCATGTCATCCTCTACGAACAATAAAAGTTTCATTTCTTGGAGTTATTTTTGACCCCTAATTTCTGGCTACTTCCTTTTTTCTTTTGATCCACTGCCTCCTTCGAAACGTTGAGGATTCTGCAGACTAATACAAGCTTTTTCTCTCCAAGATCTAGCAAGTTGATAGATTAAATCATAGAATTATTAGGATATGTTTTAAATTTCAAATCCACTTTATGAATTATTAAAAATACCGTTATCCATGTGGGTATGGAGCGATCAAGGATTTTCATATTGGGCATGAGCAGTTTCAAAAATTGGAACCCAATAATTCAAAATAAATAAAAACAACTTTTATGTATAATCTCTGCGTTTTTTTTGCCATTCATAGGATCTGTGTTTCATTAGAAAAGGGCCGAAATTGCATGAGCAGAAAGGCCCATTTGTAGTTATTGGGCTTCGACAGACGGAGCAAGTAGGCCGATAGCAATTACCATGTAGATGGCCGTTGGCAACCCAAAGTGAAATATTGGGCCCAACAGGGGAAGACTGAACAGTACTATTTTCTAATTGGAAGGTGGTACATGGCGTAATCCTGCCAAAAAAAAAGATGGCCTAATATCGCCGCCGCGGCTCCGCTTCCGCCGCCGCCGCCATGCCTTGTCTCGCGTCGAGCTCGCGGTACTGCCGCGTCTCGGGCACGGGGTACCGCGGCGTCCGCGCGCGCCCCAAAGGTACGTATTACGCGGAGATACGTGACAGCAACGAGCGCATCGGCCTCGGCACCTACGAGACCGCGCACGAGGCCGCGCGCGCGTACGATGCCGTGGCGTGGCGGCTCAGGCGCCCACGATCGTCGATGAATTTCCATGACGTGTGGACGCGCCAGCAGGCCGAGGATCTCGCGCCGCCGCCGTACATCGTTAGACAGGAGGAACAACACCGCCGCCGCGAGACGGAGCGCCGTTTGCGCATCGCCGAGCGGGACGAGCGCGCAGCGCGCGAGTGGGCGGCCCGCTTCTTTGAGGACGTTGCCGCCGAGAACGAGTACTTCCGCAGACGGAGGGCGGAGAAGGCGACGAGGCGGGCTGCGAAGAAGGAGGACCGCGCACGACGGAGGGCGGAGAAGGCGACGAAGCGGGCCTTCATCGAAGCGCAGCTCGCCGGGCCGACCACCATTGGCGAGGACGACCCCCGTTGGATTGACCTCTTCTCGTCGGATCCGGTGTCGGGCACGACACCGGACTCGTCAGATGTCGAGTTTTAGTTTAGTTTTATCGCACAACTTTGTAAAAATATGAACTACGGAGTATCTATCAAGCTAATTTTATCCTATTTTATGTCTATTTCTAGTCTTTGTTTGATCTTCTGTTTTACTGCACTCTAATTTTCATTATATTCTATTTTTGGCGCTGCATTTATAGCGCCTCTGAAAATACGCTGTTTCAGCCCTCCATTTGGCCGCCACAGTTTGCAGCTTCCGGTGAAGCTATTGCCGGCTCCATGCGCAGCATCAGCCCACAGCGCCAAAATATAGAGCCACTGCTGGAGTTGCTGTAATATGTTTGTCAGCAGGAGCTTACCTAATTAGTGAAAAAGATGTTCAGCGTGGGATTCGAAAAAAAGATCTTCATGTTTTTTTCCTAGCGATCCTAGTTCGGACTTTTGATTGTGTTGGCTAGTGCATGTAGCTTGACACCTGTATTATGTGATCCTGATATGAGGATAAGAACACCTTCAGCTTGCATTGCTAATGGTGTCTACTGCAGCAGTGGCGTACCTTCAATGGAGACTGATGCAAGAGAGTTGGTACTGGTGAGCCTGCACTTGACATCATCGTGCCACCTGAAGTAGGTGGTGTATTGGGATTAGACTGATAAGCATAGCACCTTGCAAAGAACAAGATGATGCTAGTGTTGGTTAATGTGATTTTACGCCAAAAGTCATGTATGCTCAACAGGTGCCGTACCTAGTTTGGATATTGTGTTGTTACCCTTTTGTGGTTTGGTGTTTGTCCAACAGAGAAAGCTACTCTTTTCCCGTGTAAGTGTTACTAGTAAAAAAGCCCGTGCGTTGCTACGGAAGCAAGCTTCAAATAAACTTAAACATACAAATAGTCCGCTATAATCATAGAACCAAAAGAAAATTCATCAAGGTTTGAACACTAAACGTATGAAAGTATAGAATTCAGAGTACATGTGCCAATTCAAATAGCAATGAAAATGTGGTATGATACATTTATAATCTACAAATATTCAACATATTTATTCTTAATTGTGCTACTCCCTCCATCCGTAAAAAGAATGTCTAAATTTTGTGTAAATTTTAATGTATCTAAACTGAATTTAGTATATAGATACATTCAAATTTTGACAAAATTGAGATATCCTCTTGTGGGCGAAGAGAGAAATACCAATGGCCTTTCGTATATGTTATTTATAATCACGGAAATATTGGTGCATGCATGAGATACTCTACTGTAGTGCATAGAGGTAGATGGTCCTTACAATGCTGAGTTTGTTTGATCCAGCCTGCTTTTCATGAGCGACGTGAAGCTTAGATACACTTTGAGAACTTACACAGATTGGTAAACTGCAGATTAGCCAGCTCCACACAATTGTTTACAGCAGAGTGTGCTTCGTCAGATTTTGCACAGGGATGCAAGCAATGTATACTGCGTCCATATACGAACAAACCTTGAAGTTTCCAGATCAAATCATGAAGGACACACGCTGATCGGCCAAGTCGCTGGGGCGAACCTGCGTCAGCCTTTGCTCCGAGTCAGGGCCGCCGATGCCAGGTCGGGTCGTGCCTCACCTCACAGATCAAGGCCGTTTTCCCCAATCCAAGCCGATTTTCATCCATCAAGTGCCTCGCTGAGGCCGTCTTCCCCGATCTGTCCGCTACCAACGCAGTTCAATCCGGTTTTAAATCCATCGTGTTGACGATCGTGGTGGCCGGCGGCAGAGCGAGCCAAATAGGGTCTCGTCTTCCATCTTGCCGACAGAATTGAGATCGATCAATTTGCACGTGCCGATGGCGGCGATCGGATACAAACTGACTTGCGACGGCTTGTAGCTTCGTTTTCGTGTTCGCACGTAGCTGATGAAACGCAGGCTGGTACATCGTGGTCATCCTTGACGGCAGCTGCGTTGCAGTATGTTGCTCCACCAGCAGTCACCTCACGCTCGTCAACATATCTCCCTCCGATTCTATCGGAAAACGTCAGAGTTCTCGTGGATTATAGAGAAGCTGGGAGAACATGAAGTAGCTAGGCAATGTTGGTTAGGGGGCTTTGTTGGGGTTCCGATGTGGGCGGACGGAGTCACGGAGCTCGGCCACGGTGGTGGTTGTCGCTTAATTCTCTCGATCGGATCGGCCAGGTTGCACGCTAATCGAAGGAGGCGAGTAGTCGAGCACGCAAAGCCCGATCCGTTAATCCAGCCGGCGGCACGCGCAAACGCACCTCAGGTCCTCCCGACGGATTGTCTTGAGGTCGGAGATGATCTACGCGAGCGCTCACGATGATCCATGACGTCGAAGTGTCGGACGCGAGCTCGCATGATGATCCATCATGTCGAAGTGTTGAACGCGAGCCTTGCGGGCAAGATCTGGACTCCATCTGTATGACGGCATCGTCCCTCTCCGCGAGCAGGCCGGCCAAATCAGCGGCGTCGGGACTCGAGAGACCGTGCTGGTAAGAGACGGCGGTGGCGCTGAAATCCTAAGCAGCCGGTTTTCTGACGTAGGTGATTGGAGTAACGTGGGATCGTACTTGTCTATTTGTACGGGACATGAGGAGGACGTGCGTTGCGCTAATTCCTTTCCTCCTCTCTTTCCAGTTTTTTAGCGTTGGTTGTTTAGCTTCCGGTTTACTAACGCATAGGTGATCCTTCCGAAATATGGGAGCGAGGACGGACGACGGACGGACGGACGAAAATTGATACGGACCAAACCACGGAAACCTTATTATCTTTATTATTAGGTACTAGTAAAAAAGCCCGTGCGTTGCTACGGAAGCAAGCTTCAAATAAACTTAAACATACAAATAGTCCGCTATAATCATAGAACCAAAAGAAAATTCATCAAGGTTTGAACACTAAACGTATGAAAGTATAGAATTCAGAGTACATGTGCCAATTCAAATAGCAATGAAAATGTGGTATGATACATTTATAATCTACAAATATTCAACATATTTATTCTTAATTGTGCTACTCCCTCCATCCGTAAAAAGAATGTCTAAATTTTGTGTAAATTTTAATGTATCTAAACTGAATTTAGTATATAGATACATTCAAATTTTGACAAAATTGAGATATCCTCTTGTGGGCGAAGAGAGAAATACCAATGGCCTTTCGTATATGTTATTTATAATCACGGAAATATTGGTGCATGCATGAGATACTCTACTGTAGTGCATAGAGGTAGATGGTCCTTACAATGCTGAGTTTGTTTGATCCAGCCTGCTTTTCATGAGCGACGTGAAGCTTAGATACACTTTGAGAACTTACACAGATTGGTAAACTGCAGATTAGCCAGCTCCACACAATTGTTTACAGCAGAGTGTGCTTCGTCAGATTTTGCACAGGGATGCAAGCAATGTATACTGCGTCCATATACGAACAAACCTTGAAGTTTCCGAGATCAAATCATGAAGGACACACGCTGATCGGCCAAGTCGCCGGGGCGAACCTGCGTCAGCCTTTGCTCCGAGTCGGGGCCGCCGATGCCAGGTCGGGTCGTGCCTCACCTCACGGATCAAGGCCGTTTTCCCCAATCCAAGCCGATTTTCATCCATCAAGTGCCTCGCTGAGGCCGTCTTCCCCGATCTGTCCGCTACCAACGCAGTTCAATCCGGTTTTAAATCCATCGTGTTGACGATCGTGGTGGCCGGCGGCAGAGCGAGCCAAATAGGGTCTCGTCTTCCATCTTGCTGACAGAATTGAGATCGATCAATTTGCACGTGCCGATGGCGGCGATCGGATACAAACTGACTTGCGACGGCTTGTAGCTTCGTTTTCGTGTTCGCACGTAGCTGATGAAACGCAGGCTGGTACATCGTGGTCATCCTTGACGGCAGCTGCGTTGCAGTATGTTGCTCCACCAGCAGTCACCTCACGCTCGTCAACATATCTCCCTCCGATTCTATCGGAAAACGTCAGAGTTCTCGTGGATTATAGAGAAGCTGGGAGAACATGAAGTAGCTAGGCAATGTTGGTTAGGGGGCTTTGTTGGGGTTCCGATGTGGGCGGACGGAGTCACGGAGCTCGGCCACGGTGGTGGTTGTCGCTTAATTCTCTCGATCGGATCGGCCAGGTTGCACGCTAATCGAAGGAGGCGAGTAGTCGAGCACGCAAAGCCCGATCTGTTAATCCAGCCGGCGGCACGCACAAACACACCTCAGGTCCTCCAGATGGATTGTCTTGAGGTCAGAGATGATCTACGCGAGTGCTCACGATGATCCATGACGTTGAAGTGTCGAACGCGAGCTCGCATGATGATCCATCATGTCGAAGTGTTGAACGCGAGCCTTGCGGGCAAGATCTGGACTCCATCTGTATGACGGCATCGTCCCTCTCCGCGAGCAGGCCGGCCAAATCAGCGGCGTCGGGACTCGAGAGACCGTGGCTGGTAAGAGACGGCGGTGGCGCTGAAATCCTAAGCAGCCGGTTTTCCGACGTAGGTGATTGGAGTAACGTGGGATCGTACTTGTCTATTTGTACGGGACATGAGGAGGACGTGCGTTGCGCTAATTCCTTTCCTCCTCTCTTTCCAGCTTTTTAGCGTTGGTTGTTTAGCTTCCGGTTTACTAACGCATAGGTGATCCTTCCGAAATATGGGAGCGAGGACGGACGACGGACGGACGGACGAAAATTGATACGGACCAAACCACGGAAACCTTATTATCTTTATTATTAGGTATAGATAGATTATGTGAACAAAAGTTGTATGTAAATATATATCGGTCAGAGAACCAAGATTGATATTCTTGCCTGGTTATAACACATAAATCATAATAACAATTAAAGAGAAAAGGAACATTTGCCTTTGCAATGTGATTGTGCCAAGTAGATTAGACAACCAACCACAATCATTACAGGTCAACAGCCAAACGCATGCGAAAGTCCTAAGGTAAGCTCCATAATACATGTTGAAACCAAAAGCCTAGAAACCATAAGAAAGGTAGCTCCACATCACAGTTCCACGATAGCATAATACTGATCATAAAACATATATCAAGTCAGGACAGCTGCACCACTGGGTAAGCATCCATGGGGTCTGGCTCAAGAGCAAAGACTGTGTGAATGCTGCAAAATGTGGCTCTTGCCTCACCCTACCCATACATCTTATCATGGAACCTTACCAAATCAGCATGAATCATCTTGACATAAACATAGATCCTCTCTCCATGCTGATGGGATTGAACAATGCGCCTGTTGCAGTGCTTCAGCTTGTCAAACAGTATGCATGAGATGACGAAACATGCTGGCTGGTCTTTTGTAGTGACAATGGCTTGGAGTAGCTGGTCCTGTGAACCACCCAACTGGATCTTTAGAGCTTGAAGGACAGTCCGTGCCATATAAGCTACCGTTGCTGACTCCAGCTCGGGTTCAAGTGAATGACAGGTGACATCTTGTCCTCGAGATGCAGATCCTTCTTGATCAGATTCAGCGGAATCATCACCACTACTTACGAGTGCATCGGGTTCTACGGAAGGCACATCGTGTACATGCTCCAGTTCATAGGAGTTGGGTGGGACAGCACCGTTTGCTGAAATCTCTACAATACCAGCTCCGGGTAGACCACCGGTCTCTACAGAGGGTAAACCACCAATATCCACTTCGGAGGATTCTCGTGGCACGACACCTTTCGCTAGAGGCTCTACCCTACCAGCTCCGGGTCCACCACCGGCCGATCTGTGGGCATAGTCATGACGGGTTCTACCAATACAAAACCTCCTTCGGGTGGCGTGGCAACTTCGGGTGCAGGATCATCAGTAGCAACTCCAGCATCAGCACCAGTTACATCGGTCTTGACAATAGGTAAACCGTCTTGCTCCAGTTCAGAGAATTCCCGTGGCACGACACCGTTCACTAGAGGCTCTACACTAGCAGCTCCAGCTGCACCACCAGTTTCTACAGCAGGGGGTAAACCCAATCCACAACCTTCTTCATGTGGCACGATGATGCCAGGTATAGGCTCATCAGTACCAGGTCCAGCTGCATCAGTATCCATAGACAGTAAACAAGGTGGCGTCGGAGGTTTAAAAGACTGGCATGCCATTTCACCTTTGTCATCAGACAATATAGAGTTTTCTTCAACTCTATGTTTCTGCAATAATAAGCACATGAACAGAAATTAGACCAGAGCATCTAGCCATCTAACAGGGGCAGCGGCAAAACAAGCGTCGATCCATATGTTTACCTTGTCATCTGGGATATCAGAACACACCGATTTAGAAGTCATTTCACATAGCATCCGCTTTTTCGTTCCTTCCCCTATGTCCATCTGGAATAAGTAATACTATTGATCACATAAAACTAATTAATCAAATATATGCATATGTTGAGAAGTTTGCACGGCAAATTGTGGATTCTGCTTTTATCACCTACGAATCGTCGTTCTATATATTTACCTTGTCATCTGGGATATCAGAAGTCACAGAATGAGAAGTCATCTCACTAAGTATCGGTTTTTTCGCTCTTTCCCCTCCATCCATCTGCAATAAGAAGTACTATTGATCACATAAAGCCAATTCATTGAATATATGCATATGTTGAGAAGTTTGCACAACAAATTGTGGATTCTACTTCCAATCACCAAGTAATCTCGTGAGAAATGCATGATCAAGATATGTTTCTCCCTCTTGATCGACATCTGCATCTCCATTAAGACTAATCATCGTGCGATGGTGCTCTTCAGAAGAGCGCATACACTTCCAATCACCAGACAAGCATAAAATTGTTGATTCTAGTAATGCTTAATCAGCAGTGGCCATGGAACGACCACAGATCGACCAAGAAAAAAAAATCAACAGCCTACTGACCACCAGGCAAAACAAACTAGGCCCATACATGGCCTCACAAATCATCATCAAACGTCAATCAAACTAGCAAGTTTGAACATGGATTACTAATTTATTTTCTGATAAAGTGAGTATATTAATATCGAAAGATATTGATTACACTGAGCCTCTGCAACAACGCAATACCTTACTGGTAGTATGGATGCACATGGATTCCTAATACTCCCTCTGTTCGGTTTTAATTAGTCGATGCGAGGGAGAGAAGAACATGAACTGTCGATGCTTTCAACTAGAGTCAATTAAATACGAACGGAAGAAGTACGTAGTAGTATTGACAAATATCCGAATCTAGTCTAAAAACAAATTGGCATGTAAATCCTAGTAGTCTACTAAACTAGGATCAATACCCTAGATTAGGGTTGCAAGCGGCGTCCGTGAATCGTCCCGCAAAGCAGAAAATTAGAGCAAATAGTGGTTGAGATTAGAGCAGATTTAAAGCACTCGCACTGAAACTAGCTAGCCCGCTACCCACCCCGCTTGACACCCTGCCCTAGATGTGAATCTACACCAAATATTCAAACAAGGATGAGCAACCGCCAATAAAATTTTATCCGTACATCATCATCTCTACCATACACAAGGGTATGGTGATTTCACATACAACCATTGTTGCCGCGGGACGAGGATGAGTGATGCGCCGCGGAGAAGGTGCCTCACGCCTTTGTCGCCGCCGCTGTCGAAGAGGAAGTCGAAGCCACGCGATTGTGGTCCGTCGCCGATATGGAGGTGGAGCTACTAGGGAAGAGGTGGAGGTGGAGGTGGAGAGGGAGTGATGGTTTGTACTAGTGGCGGCCGGTGAGGTAGTTATAAATACAGCCTCTCTTGGAAGGCAACGAGGCAACGCACTCCAGATTTCGTATATTACTACTGTATAATAATATGGGCGGAGAAATTTGGACGCATCTGTGTTGTCTTGTCAAATGAATCACCAGGATTTGCTTTTAGTACTCCAGATTTGGGCGACCCAAGGAAGTAGAGATAGTAATGTACGCCATCTAGCTGCACACTATCAAATCAAATAAATGGTCATGCCATTTACTTTTAAGATGGTGCAGCAGTTATTCTGACCAAAGAAACATGCACGTCTGCTGATTATTTTGATAGTACTACTAGTAGTACTAATATTTCTGATGGGTATACATTTACCATCCGCTAGCAAAGATTGTTTGGCACATTGTTCTTATGGCTTTCAACATCACACCCCTTAATAATATTATTAATCAATGTTTGGGCAATTAATTGAGTGTGTTAATAAAAAATTAAAACCCACAAATCCAACTGTACTATTTTTAGGGCCATATGAAGGACAAGGAATGATTTTAAATGCCATATGGAGTACCTCCAACCATGTGAAATATTGTTCTGTCATGCAGGTGATACCCATGGCTTCGCATTAAATCCGTATGTTGTCCTACATACAGTCAACTATGAAGTACCACGATTTGGTTTTTGGGTGCAACCGGCTAGAGAATGATGCACGGGTTTGTACAGCCAGTACAATTCGGGTTTGTTTGGTTCCTAGCCACACTTTGCCAAGCCAAAGTTTGGCAATTTGGCATGTGTTTGGTTCTTGCCACACTTTAGAGCTGCTACACTTCACTAATCATATGGCCCACTTGTCATAGAGTGATTTTTTTGCCAACTTTTGCCACACTTTGTGGCTTTCAAAATCCTAGCCACACTTTTGTGGCTGCCACACTTGCCAAAGTTAGGCTTGGCAAACTGTGGCTGGGAACCAAACAGGCCCTTCACATTAAGATTTTCTGATAGGATGTTGATGTGTATATGTAAGAATCATACACTAGAATGTCTTCTATGTTTAGATGGCTGATCTACGTTTATACTTTCTGTGAACCATGAGGTTAAGACCTTTGTATTGTAATAAAGATTGCTAAATAACAGTATATATGTATGCCTCTAGGGACACTGAAACAGCCAAACAACCATGCATGTGTATAGACAGTATTTGATCAAATTACAAGAAGCACCTGGGTTCATGCAAATAGCATCAATTTATCACCTAAGTACATTAGCTATAAATAGTTAAATAGGAGTCAAGACCAACTGAGCTAGCTAGTAGTATGATCCTACTATTACATAAATATCCCTAACTCTGATTGTCTTTGTTCCAGTCCAGCGCGTTGGTGTAGCTTGGGATGAACCAAAACCCCGTATGCCAGTTGGCCGCTGGACCGCTGCTTGAGAAAGAGATGCTTTGGTGGTCTTCGCCATTTAGACTGAAGCGGAAAATTTCTTGATGTGATGTGTCAAACGGAGAGCCAATGGCCTGAGGCGTGGTGTAGATGCAGTTTCTTCTTGTCAAATATCCTGGGGGAAATGTTGCACCACCCACTGGCATGAAAATCGGATAGTTCAACCCAAGGAACATAGAATAGTCTCCAAGATTAATTAGTAACGCTTTCCCACGGGTTGTCTGGAAGTAACCGACTAGTGTCATTCGAGAATACCATGCATGTATACCCCGAATAGCTGTGAACAGCGCGACCGCAATGGACAGAAGGGGTACTATCATAATAACTTGGAGCACCGTTAGCGTCAAAATATATTACGCCACGTGCATAGACCAGGAGAAGTCTAGAACGATCTTGAGATCTTGCCAGCCACCACGTATGACTATTAGAGTCAAAATCATCATCGTCATCAAATCAAGCCGTCGACGGAATGAATGGAGCAGGGAGCACTATAGGACCTTGAAAAAGGAAAGAACACGTCACATGAAAATATATTTCATGATTTATCTACTAGTGATATTGATTTGATATTGTAGATGCCAATACTAGTACTTTATAAAATCATGGTCGAACATAAGATGGTTTGAAATATATTTCGAACATCTTGGTAAAACTTCATATGGATTTAAAACATGTTCCCCAAAATATTGGTCCAAATTTTAGATGGTTTGAATATAGTACTCCTTATTCTCTAGAACCGGGGGAATATAAACAAATGAAAGTCTTTATCAATATTGCATGGCACCTTTATTGATTCTATTTCTACTCTACCTTAAATTTTCCAGGGAGTAATAATAAAGAAACTTAATTACTAGGGGGCCTTTTTCCTACGGAACAACATGCACATTAGACCATACTAAAATTCCTATAGATGTTAAATTCTATATATGTCCATACCACAAGAGGGTTATGGTGTGCGCCTATGGAATTCCTTTAAGCCAAAAGATGCCAAGACAGTTCAACAAATAAGAGGTGAAATACTATATAAGTTACGTATATAGAAAAGATAGGGAGGAAATGTTACCAAATTGATTAGGATCCCATGCATAAACATTTCCAAGCTCAGTAACGGCGAACACAAGTCCGTTATGTATAATTGCATCGCAGTATATGGCGCTGTCCTGAAACTGGTTTTCAAGAAATATCCATGTACGAGGATATTCGCCATGGAGGTAGGCAATTGCAAAGTCGAAGATTGCGACAAGGGAGAAATCTTTATACCCCCTAGCAGCTGTAGGAACTTGGCAAATAGCTATCTTCTGCAGTTGAATAGCATCACCCTGATACTCGAATATAAGTGGATTGCGTGTGGTTTCAAACTTCTTCGTCAAAGATGGAAGCTTAATCTTGCGATGAGTGTAGACATTGAGGAGGTTCCACTTGCCTTTGGGGCCAACCATGGCGATCCAATCTCCATTGGCGCCTGCCCGCTCCTCATCCTTACCGTGTGGCATTAGGCAATCATAGGAGAACCTGTCCAGCGGCACTAGTTTGCACTTGCTGTGCACCGGCAAATCCTCCTTGAACTCCCATGGTTTATCCGCCGGGTCACAACAGAGAACACACGGAAGGCCAAACGGCTGAGAAGCAGCAGAGTGGTACCGTATTTGGCTGACCGAAGAATACTTTTGGAGGAACCGACTAGGGACGCGGCGGTGATGGCGTCGCACCGGCCGATGAGCACTTCAAGGGGGCCTTCCGTAAACACCTTGTGAAACAGCCCAGATCCACAGACCCTGCTCGATTTCGCCATCGTAATGAGGCAGGCGGTACAATGGGGTTGGTATTTTCTTGGGAGATTTACTGATTCGAACTTTGGGAGAGAGATGGCGATTAATGGCGGCAGGTGGGGGTTTGAGTTGGAGAACAGAGGCTCTCAAACTGGGCACTGCTGGATAGGAGGCGAAAGCGCCATGGCGGAGACGCAGGCGCGTGCCATGGAAGCTGGGCGGAGTGGGGATAGACGACGGAGGTGAACCGAGACGCTCCTCCTCTTATGCATATACTGCCTACTGCAGTTTCGAGGAGAGTGTGAATGTGTTCAAAAAAAGAGGAGAGTGTGAATGTGTTCAAAAAAAGAGGAGAGTGTGACTGTGACCCGACACCCGAGTAGGAGCAGACGGACTATAGGAGTAGCCCCATCATTACAGTCCATTAATCGTGCTCCCTACAATAAATAAGTGAAACGTCCCAGGCTTTTGTTGTCCAATCAAATCGATGGCCATGTCAGTATTATGGTGAACAAATAAAACAAATACACACCAACCTTGTTCTTTTTGCAACATACACCAACCTAGCAAGGCATCAACCTTCTCGCCATCAACTAGGACTCCGTGGCTCCGTCCCACCAAAGTTGTCTCAACTTTGTAAAAGAAAATACATCTATCCATCTAAATTTTAACAAAGGTGAGACACTTTTGGTGGGACCGAGGGAGTACAAAAAAACTTTACTACTCCATGCTAGTATCGGCCACTTTTCGAAAAGTAATTCAAATTTCAACTGAAGGCGTGCTATTTTATGGTCCTGAAAATTGCCAAAAAAAATACAACCAAAAAATGCAACAGATCCATGTTAAGGGGGTACACCCTACGCAATATACATTAAGAAACATCGAAACTTCAGCGACCTTGTAAGAATGCCCATGACAGTGCAGTTTTGCCAAATTAGGAAGAGACGAAATATGAATTCAACCAAAGAAATCTAAACGAATCCTTAGACAATAGCATAGTTAACACGTTCAGAAAAAATGATGACTCCAAAAGAACAACATTAGCAAGAAATACTCCATTTTAGTTTGAACTTGCAGTCACATACATATACTAGTAGTACTGCCAAAATACTATAATACTCCGAGCTGCATTCTAGCACTCCAACTAGCTAGCTAATAATTCTGGAGTAGTAGTACTACTATACAAGTCCAAAATACATCCGAACGAACCCTACTTCGAACTAAACTACTCCCTCCGATCTTCGAGTAACTACATTGCAGTATGACTAAACGAAGATTATTGTATAACCTTCTTGTTGATGCAAACGCAGATAGCCAACACACGCTGCCCTCCATTCTGGCTCGCGTAACGGGCGGCACCGCCAGGAAAGAAGTGAGCTGCTGCAACATGATCGAGCTAGGCGTCGGGGAGCTCGTCGGCTCGATTACCGCCATCAAGGTGTCCGTCGAGAGGTCACTGGTCCCAGCCGGTGCCGGCGATGGCGGACCAATCACCAGCAGCTGCGCCTTGTACATCGGAAACAAGCACGCGGCCGACCTGATGCACACACAGGACACAATGGTGGTCGGGCCGAGCGCACCAACGGTGATGGCGAACACGCTACCCTCTTCTTCCCCACTGCCGATGAACAGGTGTCCCCGCGGTTGTACCGGAACACGAACTATGCACCAGGCGGGTATGCCATACTGGAACGTAAACACTGGGATGGAGTGGGATGCTTGGAGGTGTACCAGGAGCTCCCGCGGCGGGCCGGTGAAGCCGCAGCCGGTATTGATGGCCTCCGTGCAGCCGCACGGACCATGCGGGCACGCGATATAGTGCTTGTAGGACTCCGTGGAGGCGACCAAGCTCTGGCAGCCGACGCACTTGACCATTGCCCCAGATCGATTCGACGGCGGCAATCTTGCCCCACATCGATTCGACGGCGGCAACCTCGCCGGCTGCTCGCACTTCTTGCACGGGTTCGGCGCAAGCTCGCCGACGCAGCGCCGACAGCCCATATGACCGCACTTGCACTGCACGGAACAACGTACGTGGCATCAGTTGTCATTAAAATTTCTCACAGGTGAACCTAAGAATGAAATCGGAAGGGAGCGACCTTGGATATGGGGGGTTTGAAGGGCAGCAGTGCGAGGGGGCACAAGAAGAGGGCCTCCTCCATCTTCAGAGAAGAGTGATCGGGAAAACGAGAATAGGATGGGTTCTTTTTTTTATACATGCCTTGGAGTGGAGTATGGATACTACTACTTATAGGAAGAACTTCCTTGCTAAGAATCGGCGTCGGCCGTACGCAACCATAGATGCACCAGCGGCTCTGCAGTTTGTCAAAATAAAAGGACAGAGCTGCAGTGGACTTGAAGTCTCCAAATCTCATCGTGACTTGGTGCCACCATCTACCAACCATTTGAGATCCAACGTTCCAAACTATCTCTTATTTCGAACCTAAAAACAAAAATTATTCAGAAAATTATGAAAAAAATACAGTAAAATGTAGATGCCTTGTTCTAAAATCTGTGAATATTTCATCCCAGTCGGATGACTAGCTTGTGATTAAAGAGCTTTTTACGTATACGAGCACTAGTTTAAACTAAATACTCCCTTTGATTCATATTAATTGACTTCAATATGGATGTATCTAGAACTAAAATGTGTCTAGTACATCCATATTAGAGTCAATTAATATGAACCGGAGGGAGTATATATTTGCTCACAAACCTTTGATTCAAATCGAATGAAACTTCACCAAAATATAAATCAAAATATGCACGATTAACTGGAAGTTCTTGAAATATTTCTGAGCAATTATAATAATTATTTAGTTTAAATTCTAAGTCGATCGCATACATTGGAACTGAGATGGATGGTGGATGGTGGCACCAAGTCACTGTGAGACTTGGAAGTATCAAGTCAGTGAAGCTCTATCCCAAAATAAAAGCTTCGTGAAGGGGGCAGTTTGGTTCAAAAAAGAAGACAGTGCCAAGCAGTTGTCAAACAAGTACCCATATAGTCAAATGTACTCCCTCCGATTCAAATGAATTGACTCAACTTTGTCTAGATATATATGGATGTATCAAGTCACTGAAGCTCTATCCCAAAATAAAAGCTTCATGAAGGGGGAAGTTTGGTTCGAAAAAAAATACAGTGCCAAGCAGCTATCAAATAGTACCATAACGTCAAATGTACTCCCTCCGATTCAAACGAAATGACTCAACTTTGTATTTTGCATGTTAAAGGTTTTTCGTAAAACTTGGCCAATCTTAACATAGTTTGCCTTTCTAAAAAAGATATAAGCCCTAAGGCTCCTTTGATTCATAGGATGGGAAAACCATAGAAATATGAAAAACATAGGATTGAGATTTAATGGCTAGTTGAATCATATAGGAAGATGAGTTGTGTTTGATTGTGCCAAAGGAAATTTTCCATGAGGTATGACCTAATGTTTTATTCTTATAGGATTTGCACGGCAAGATTCCTGTAGGATATGTTCCTATGAATCAAACAACTAGTGTGGGGAAAATTCACATGTGATCTAAATCCTACATAATTCCTATACAAATCCTATATATGAATTTTAGTTGTTAGGTCACTTAAAATGACTTCACTTGAAGGGTTACATTTTTGTTTTTTCTGAATTAGTAGTGATGCCTAACCATATATATACCTAAACCAAGAGAATCAGCATAAACTTATGTATATTAATAGTAAGCGCATATATGAATGTTTTTTTATCTACAAACCCAGGGTCATATATATGTACATAGAAACATGCATATATGCTAGTTTTTGTACCTTGGTGTGTTCCTCTTTTGGGCTATCTTTTTTGTTCACCGGTTCACAACCAACGCCCTAGATTAATTTGGCACTTAGAAAATAACATTTTGTTTTTGGCGCACTAACACAAATAGTAGTAGCATGGTCAACACCGTAGAGAAGTACAAAATAAATGTGTGTGGGAAAAATTGACTTAAAGTGACCATTACAATGAGAAAAAGGGTAGAACCAAGCATTGCACAGGGAAAAAGCAGTGTAGTGCCCAGAAGAAAAAAACAAGTTGGGCTATACTCCCTCCATCCTGAAATAATGGGTGTAGAGTTAAAATTTGTCCATAAAAGAGTGTACTTCTCGTTTTGCAATGCACTTCAAAATTTGTCCACAAAAGAGTGGTACTCCTAGTAAAAAATATTTCTTTCTCATCACGAGGGATATAGTTTCTTCACGACTAGTACGTACTACCTCCATCACAAAGCTTAAGGGTTCCTTTGATTCAAAGGATTTGCATAGGAATTGTGTAGGATTTGGTTCCTATGGGAAAATTTCCTATACATGTTGTTTGATTCATAGGAACATATCCTATAGGAAAAAATCCTATAGGAATCTTGTAGTGTAACTCCTATAGGAAAAAAGCATTAGCTCATGCCTCATGGAAAAATTCCTTTGCTACAATCAAACAAACTTCATCTTCCTATAGGATTCAATTAGACATGCCATTCCAATCCTAAACCTTTCCTATTCCTATGCTTTTCCTATCCTTTAAATCAAAGGAGCCCTAAGTCTTTTTTAAGAGTCAAAGCAAGTAAAGGTTGACGAAAATTTAGAACAATCTATCAACTAATATAATATTTTGTAGATACCATACCAAAAAAAATTCATTGTCTATGTATTGATATTAATTTTGTATTTTGCATGATAATGATTTTTGGTAAAATCTTAGTTTACCTTGACATAGTTTGAGCTTCTAAAAATAATATAAGCCTTACGCTTTGGGATGGAGGTAGTAGTATTTAGCATAATATGGTTTTCTTATTTACTACATGCATTTAGCTCATTGGAGGTGGAAAAGTTGAAGAGGAAAGTGATGGTCGATGACAGTTTCCCAATGTAATAATAAAATCCGTAATATGCCTTGAAAACCCACACGTACGCTCTTTCTAGGACAGAGGCAGTATGAGGTAATGCACCCACGCGCTGTCATCTGCCCGTTCGTGCTATGTCTCCCAAATCTTGAAATATCGTCAGTTATCCATTTCACGTCCACACTTCTCCCTCTCTCCACGGACTAGGAAAAACCCTCTCTTCGCTTCCCCTTCCCATTCCACCGATGGAGAGCCCAACCGACGCCGTCAACGCAGCGAAAGCGAAAGCCGCGCGGCTGGCCTTAGCCGCAGAGGAGGCGTCCACAGCCGCGACCGCAGCACGCATGGCCGCAACGGCGGCGATCATCGCCGCAGCGGATGCCAAAGACGAAGCGGAGGCCATTGCCGAAGGTCGGGCCATCGGTCGCTCATCGGCATCTGATGCTGTTGGTAGATGGGTCCACTCTCTTGGGAAGCATCCCCTAGATGACGAGGACGAGGTTGAACTCATCTTTGAACCGCCACCGCCGACCTTCGACGAGAATATCGTCGACGAGGGGGAGGAAGTATGTTCCGATTCACCTCTCTCCCTTATTCAACATAGCCCTGTATCGATTTGCGCTATGGTCTCTCCCTCTTTTTTTGCGCTATAGCGTTTTGAATTAGCGTCAGAATCTTTTTAGATTCATATTCAGTAGTTGCAACTGCTACATATTTGCTTCACATCCGATTCACCTCTCTCCCTTATTCAACATAGCCCTGTATCGATTTGCTCTATGGTCTCTCCCTCTCTTTTTTGCGCTATAGGGTTTTGAATTAGCGTCAGAATCTTTTTAGATTCATATTCATTATTAGTTGCAACTGCTACATATTTGCTTCACCTGTTTATTTGGCATGTATCAGGTTGCTACTGATGAGGTTGACAGCGATGTCGAGTCACGTCATAGGAAGGCCAGGGCCACTCTCAACAAGCTTAAGGCGGGGAAGTTCGACAAGTATTGGAGTGAACCCTGGACTGGTGCCAGGAATAGCTGCCCCTTCTGCACAAAGAGCATAAATGTTGACTTTCAAAGCGTCCTGCAGCATGCCGAAGCCGGTGGGTCCGGCTGTCTCAAAGTTGGGGAAACCGTTAACCGATCCGGCTTCATAGCCAACCACATGGCCTATGGGCTATTCCTAAGGAAGAAATTGAACCAAGCTATCGAGACCGGTCGTGTGCCTCCTCCCAAGCCCAAGCCACCAAAGATTAAAGGTATGGGCAGCAAGAAGCGGGACCGGGAGGAGGCGACAGGAAGAAGATGGTAAATATACTCCGTAACTGTTGTGCATGTTTGTCTCTCCTACTGCTTCAAAAGCAGCATCTTTTGTTGAACTCTGTTTATGTTTGTCGCTCAGCAGCGTTTGTGGTGAACCTATTAGCTTAATTAGGGGTTGTTGAACTATATATGTCCGTGTTGAACCTTGCTTAATTAGGTTGTGTTGAACTCTGTTTGTGTTGGCGTGGGAAGGGGGCATGATGCTACCCCGAATTTGCGGGACCCCCAAAAAACTTGCAAATACGAGTGATGCATCCAAAAGGAACAAACTTTTACATGGTAGACCCCGATCCGAAAGCAAGAAATGCGATCGGGTCCTTAACGACCACCGCCCGGATTGATCGGGGATTTTGCCTCGCCTACCGCATGTGACTTGTGCTCACTGAAGTTTGGGACCTCATGCATGGGCACCACACGTAAGTGACAGACCTGTTGGTGTAAAAACTCGGGTGATTATTATACTGCATTAGTACAAAGTTTCCTATGGATTCAAGGGTTGGAAAGCCAAGTTAACTCATTTTCATGACTAAGAAGGAGCCAGGCTTACTTTTTCATTTTCATGTTTTAACTTGTTTAAATCTTGGTCAAACAAAGGATTTGACCAGGATTCAAATGGGCATAAAAATTCAAAAAAGAAATAAAAAAATCACATAAGCTTCTTATGTCATCTAGTAAGCATTACAGTTGATCAACGAAGTCTAGACATATTCAAACCAGAAAAATCATGTATATACCCCCTAACCCTAAACTCTGTCTTATGAAGTCAAGCATGAAGAAAAGTGGTTTTGGGTTTCAAACATTGGAAATTAAAAAAACTCCCAAAAGCTTCATTTTGGAGTGACTAAGAAGAATCCAGGCTTACCTTTTCATTTTCATGTTTTAAATTGGTTTAAATCTTGGTCAAACCTAGGATTTGACCAAGATTCAAATGGACATAACAAATTCAAAAAAATCAAAACCAAAACACATAGTCTTTTGATGTCATATAGTAAGCATTCAAGTTGATAAACAAAGTCTAGACATATTTAAACAAGAAAAATCATGTATATACTTGGCCCCTAACCCTAAACTCTGTCTTATGAAGTCAAGCATTAAGAGAAGTGGTTTTGGGTTTCAAACATGGAAATTTAAAAACCTCCCAAAAGCTTCATTTTGGAGTGACTAAGAAGAATCCAGGCTTACTTTTCATTTTCATGTTTTAAACTAGTTTAAATCTTGGTCAAACCTAGGATTTGACCAAGATTCAGATGGGCATAACAAATTCAAAAAAAACATAGTCTTTTGATGTCATATAATAAGCGTTCAAGTTGATAAACAAGGTCTAGACATATTCAAACCAGAAAAATCATGTATCTACCCCCTACCCCTAAACTTTGTCTTATGAAGTAAAGCACGAAGAGATGTCATTTTGGGTTTCGGACATGGAAAATTAAAAAACCCTCCCAAAAGCTTCATTTTGGAGTGAATAAGAAGGATCCATACTTACTTTTCATTTTCATGTTTTAAACTTGTTTAAATATTGGTCAAACCTGCTAGGATTTGACCAAGATTCAAATGGGCATAAAAATTTAAAAAAAAAGAAATAAAAAATTAAACCGAAAACCACTTCTCTTCGTGCTTGACTTCATTAGACAGAGTTTAGGGTTTGGGGTATATACATGATTTTTATTGTTTAAATATGTCTAGACTCCGTTGATCAACATGAATGCTTACTATAACTTAAGAAGCTTATGTGTTTTGGTTTTTCATTTTTTGAATTCTTTATTGAATTTTTATGCCCATTTGAATCTTGGTCAAATCCTAGGTTTGACCAAGAATTAAACAAGTCAGTAACATGAAAATGAAAAAGTAAGCCTGGATCCTTCTTGTTCACTCCAAAAATGAAGCTTTTGGGAGGGTTTTTGAATTTTCCATGTTTGAAACCCAAAACCATTCCTCTTATATGCTTGACTTCATATGACGAAGTTTAGCCTTAGGGGTAGATACATGATTTTTCTGGTTTGAATATGTCTAGACCTTGTTTATCAACTTGAATGCTTACTATAAACCAAAAATTCATGTATCTACCCCTAACCCTAAACTATGCACGAAGAGAAGTGGTTTTGGGTTTCAAACCTGGATATTTCAAAAACCCTCCCAAAAGCTTCATTTTGGAGTGAATAAGAAGGATCAAGACTTAATTTTTCATTTTCATGTTTTAATCTTGTTTAAATCTTGGTCAAACCTAGGATTTGACCAAGATTCAAATGAGCATAATTTAAAAAAATGGAAAATCAAGGCACATAGTCTTCTTATGTCATATAGTAAGCATTCAATTAAGTTGATAAACAAGCTCTAGACATATTCAAACCAGAAAAATCATGTATCTACCCCCTATATATCCCTAAACCCCGACTTATGAAGTCAAGCATGAAGAGAAGTGGTTTTTGGTTTCAATCATGGAAATTTCAAAAACCCTCCCAAGAGCTTCATTTTGGAGTGACTAATTAAGAAGCATACATGCTTACCTTTTCATATTCATGTTTTAAACTTGTTCAAATCTAGGTCAACAAACCTAGGATTTGTTGACGAAGAATCAAATGGGTATAAAAAAATTAAAACCAAGGTCTGCTCATGTCATATAGTGAGCATTCAATTAAATTGATAAACAAGGTCTAGACATATTAAAACTAGCAGGAAAATCATGTATCTATATACCCCCTAACCCTAAACTATGTCTTATGAAGTCAAGCATGCATGAAGAGAAGTGGTTTTTGGTTTTCAAGAGCATGGAAATTTCAAAACCCCTCCCAAGAGCTACATATTGGAGTGACTAAGAAGGATAGATGCTTAATTTTTCATATTCATGTTTTAAACTTGATTAAATCATGGTCAAACCTAGGATTTGACCAAGATTCAAATGGGCATAAAAATTCAAAAAAAATGAAAAACCAATGCACATAGTCATCTTATGTCATCTAGTAATTAAGTATTCAATTAAGTTGATAAACAATGTCTAGACATATTCAAACCATAAAATTTATGTATCAAGCTACCCCTAACCCCAAACTCTATCTTATGAAGTCTAGCATGAAGAGAAGTACGTGGTTTTTTGGTTTCAAACATGGAAATTTCAAAAACCCTCTCAAGATCGAGCTTCATTTTGGAGTGACTACGAAGGATACATGCTTAATTTTTCATATTCATGTTTTAAACTTGTTTAAATCATGGTCAAACCTAGGATTTGACCAAGATTCAAATGGGCATAAAAATTAAAAAAACAATAAAATGAAAAACCAATGCACATAGTCATCTTATGTCATCTAGTAAGCATTCAATTAAGTTGATAAACAAGGTCTAGACATATTCAAACCAGAAAATTCATGTATCAAGCTACCCCTATCCCCAAACTCTGTCCTTATGAAGTCAAGCATGAAGAGAAGTACGCGGTTTTTTGGTTTCAAACATGGAAATTTCAAAAACCCTCTCAAGAGCTTCATTTTGGAGTGACTAAGAATGATACATGCTTAATTTTTCATATTCATGTTTTAAACTTGTTTAAATCATGGTCAAACCTAGGATTTGACCAAGATTCAAATGGGCATAAAAATTCAAAATAAATCAAAATAAATGAAAAACCAAGGCACATAGTCTTCTTATGTCATATAGTAAGCATTCAATTAAGTTGATAAACAATGTCTAGACATATTCAAACCAGAAAAATCAAGTATCTAGCTACCCCTAACCCTAAACTCTGTCTTATGAAGTCAAGCATGCATGAAGAGAAGTGGTTTTTGGTTTCAAACATGGAAATTTCAAAAACCCTACCAAGATCTACATTTTGGAGTGACTAAGAAGGATATATGCTTATTTTTTCATATTCATGTTTTAAACTTGTTTAAATCATGGCCAAACCTAGGATTTGACCAAGATTCAAATGGGCATAAAAATTCAGAAAAAACAAAAAATGGAAAATCAAGGCACATAGTATTCTTATGTCACATAGTAAGCATTCAATTAAGTTGATAGACAAGGTCTAGATATATTCAAACCAGAGAAATCATGTGTCTACCCCCTAACCCTAAACTCTGTCTCATGAAGTCAAGCATGAAGATATGTGGTTTTTGGCCGGTTTCAAACATGGAAATTTCAAAAACCCTCCCAAGAGCTTCATTTTGGAGTGACTAAGAAGGATATATGCTTAATTTTCATATTCATGTTTTCAACTTGTTTAAATCATGGTCAAACCTAGGATTTGACCAAGATTCAAATGGGCTTAAAAATTAAAAAAAACAATAAAATGAAAAACCAATGCACATAGTCATCTTATGTCATCTAGTAAGCATTCAATTAAGTTGATAAACAAGGTCTAGACATATTCAAACCAGAAAATTCATGTATCAAGCTACCCTTATCCCGAAACTCTATCTTATGAAGTCAAGCATGAAGAGAAGTACGCGGTTTTTTGGTTTCAAACATGGAAATTTCAAAAACCCTCTCAAGAGCTTCATTTTGGAGTGACTACGAAGGATACATGTTTAATTTTTCATATTCATGTTTTAAACTTGTTTAAATCATGGTCAAACCTAGGATTTGACCAAGATTCAAATGGCAAAATTTTAAAAAAATGAAAAATCAAGGCACATAGTCTTCTTATGTCATATAGTAAGCATTCAATTAAGTTGATAAACAAGGTCTAGACATATTCAAACCAGAGAAATCATGTATCTACCCCCTAACCCTAAACTCTGTCTCATGAAGTCAAGCGCATGAAGATATGTGGTTTTTGGTTTCAAACATGGAAATTTCAAAAACCCTCCCAAAGAGCTTCATTTTGGAGTGACTAAGAAGGATCCATAGGAAACTATGTACTAATACAATATAATGATCACCCGAGTTATTAGAGCAACAAGTCTGTCACGTGCGTAAGGTCCCACACTTCAGTGAGCACAAGTCACGTACGCTAGGTAGGCAAACTCCCAGCCATCTTCTTTGTCAAGAGAGAGGCATCAACACACACACACTCTCTCTCTCTCCAATTATCCACCTCCGTTGGCTGCCGGTTTTGGCAGGTCGTTTCTAGCTCAGCTCGTAGGCCATGGTGTGCAGGCTCTGTAGCCATGGCGATTTGGTCGCGCCAAGTGGTTCGTCCCCGGCTGGGACGAGGATCAATCCGGACGGTGGCCGTTAAGGACCCGATCGCATTTCTTGCTTTCGAGCATGGGGTCTACCATGTAAATCTTAGGGATTTAGACGTAATTTCCTGTTAATTTTGTGTCCTGCTGTAAACTGCGCTCTGATGCGTATTGGAAATCTGGGTCCTTCAGGATCGTTCGGTTGTCCCTCTAAAAAAAATCTCTCTCATTCTCGGCCTTTCTCGCTCGCTCGCACGAGTCGCACCCCCCTGCGCACTGACAACCCTGCACAACAGTCAATATCACCAGAAAAAGGATAGACACCATAAATAAGTGGGGCCCCGTGACTGCTCTCCCTTCGTCTCCTCCCGTGTGATCCCTCTTCCTCCGACTCCCGACCTTGCGGAAAAGAAAAATGAAATGAAAGAGTTTCACTGGACGGGCAAACACATGTGCTGCCTAGTAATAATAATAATAACGTAAAAAAATCGACCTACGAATCTATTATTAAATAAGCTAAACTAGGGTTTTGCCCGAGTACTACGGATCAATTTCTGAAAATCCAACTACGGGGTTCGATTTGGCCTCGCTAATATAAAATTATATAATCCGAACTAGTATTCCTCTAAAAAATCATTTTGGTATGCATCGTTTGGTACTTTTCATAGCTAGAGTGCTTACTCCCTCCGTTAGCAAATAGTCTTCGTATGTCATATAGTAAGCATTCAAGTTGATAAACAAGGTTTAGACATATTCAACCAGAAAAATCATGTATCTACCCCCTATCCCTAAACTCTGACTTATGAAGTCAAGCATCAAGAGATGTGGTTTTTGGTTTCAAACATGGAAATTTCAAAAACCCTCCCAAGAGCTACAATTTGGAGTGGCTAAGAAGGATAGATGCTTAATTTTTCATATTTATGTTTTAAACTTGTTTAAATCATGGTCAAGCCTAGGATTTGACCAAGATTCAAATGGGCATAAAATTAAAAAAACAATAAAATGAAAAACCAATGCACATAGTCTTCTTATGTCATATATATAGTAAGCATTCAATTAAGTTGATAACAAGGTCTAGACATATTCAAACGAGAAAAGTCATGTATCAAGCTACCCCTAACCCCAAACTCTGTCTTATGAAGTCAAGCATGAAGAGAAGTACGTGGTTTTTTGGTTTCAAACATGGAAATTTCAAAAACCCTCTCAAGAGCTTCATTTTGTAGTGACTACGAAGGATACATGCTTAATTTTCATATTCATGTTTTAAACTTGTTTAAATCATGGTCAAACCTAGGATTTGACCAAGATTCAAATGGGCATAATTTAAAAAAAATGAAAAATCAAGGCACATGGTCTTCTTATGTCATATAGTAAGCATTCAATTAAGTTGATAAACAAGGTCTAGACATATTCAAACCAAAGAAATCATGTATCTACCCCCTAACCCTAAACTCTGTCTCATGAAGTCAAGCATGCATGAAGATAGTTGGTTTTTGGTTTCAAACATGGAAATTTCAAAAACCCTCCCAAGAGCTTCATTTTGGAGTGACTAAGAAGGATATATGCTTAATTTTTCATATTCATGTTTTCAACTTGTTTAAATCATGGTCAAACTTAGGATTTGACCAAGATTCAAATGGGCATGAAATTAAAAAAAACAATAAAATGAAAAACCAATGCACATAGTCTTCTTATGTCATATATATAGTAAGCATTCAATTAAGTTGATAACAAGGTCTAGACATATTCAAACGAGAAAAATCATGTATCAAGCCCTACCCCTAACCCCAAACTCTGTCTTATGAAGTCAAGCATGAAGAGAAGTACGTGGTTTTTTGGTTTCAAACATGGAAATTTCAAAAACCCTCTCAAGAGCTTCATTTTGGAGTGACTATGAAGGATACATGCTTAATTTTCATATTCATGTTTTAAACTTGTTTAAATCATGGTCAAACCTAGGATTTGACCAAGATTCAAATGGGCATAATTTAAAAAAATGAAAAATCAAGACACATAGTCTTTTATGTCATATAGTAAGCATTCAATTAAGTTGATAAACAAGGTCTAGACATATCAAACCAGAAAAATCATGTATCTACCCCCTATATATCCGTAAACCCTGACTTATGAAGTCAAGCATGAAGAGAAGAAGTGGTTTTTGGTTTCAAACATGGAAATTTCAAAAACCCTCCCAAGAGCTTCATTTTGGAGTGACTAATTAAGAAGCGTACCTGCTTACTTATTTCATATTCATGTTTTAAACTTGTTCAAATCTAGGTCAACAAACCTAGGATTTGACGAAGAATCAAATGGGTATAAAAAATTTAAAACCAAGGTCTGCTCATGTCATATATAGTAAGCATTCAATTAGATTGATAAACAAGGTCTAGACATATTCAAACTAGCAGGAAAATCATGTATCTACCCCCTAACCCTAAACTATGTCTTATGAAGTCAAGCATGCATGAAGAGAAGTGGTTTTTGGTTTTCAAGCATGGAAATTTCAAAAACCCTCCCAAGAGCTACATATTGGAGTGACTAAGAAGGATATATGCTTAATTTTTCATATTCATGTTTTAAACTTGATTAAATCATGGTCAAGCCTAGGATTTGACCAAGATTCAAATGGGCATAAAAATTCAAAAAAAATGAAAAACCAATGCACATAGTCATCTTATGTCATCGATCTAGTAAGCATTCAATTAAGTTGATAAACAATGTATAGACATATTCAAACCAGAAAATTTATGTATCAAGCTACCCCTAACCCCAAACTCTGTCTTATGAAGTCTAGCGTGAAGAGAAGTACGTGGTTTTTTGGTTTCAAACATGGAAATTTCAAAAACCCTCTCAAGATCGAGCTTCATTTTGGAGTGACTATGAAGGATACATGCTTAATTTTTCATATTCATGTTTTAAACTTGTTTAAATCATGGTCAAACCTAGGATTTGACCAAGATTCAAATGGGCATAAAAATTCAAAAAAACAATAAAATGAAAAACCAATGCACATATATAGTCATCTTATGTCATCTAGTAAGCATTCAATTAATTAAGTTGATAAACAAGGTCTAGACATATTCAAACCAGAAAATTCATGTATCAAGCTACCCCTATCCCCAACAAACTCTGTCTTATGAAGTCAAGCATGAAGAGAAGTACGCGGTTTTTTGGTTTCAAACATGGAAATTTCAAAAACCCTCCCAAAAGCTACATTTTGGAGTGACTAAGAATGATACATGCTTAATTTTTCATATTCATGTTTTAAACTTGTTTAAATCATGGTCAAACCTAGGATTTGACCAAGATTCAAATGGGCATAAAAATTCAAAATAAATCAAAATAAATGAAAAACCAAGGCACATAGTCTTCTTATGTCATATAGTAAGCATTCAATTAAGTTGATAAACAATGTCTAGACATATTCAAACCAGAAAAATCAAGTATCTAGCTACCCCTAACCCTAAACTCTGTCTTATGAAGTCAAGCATGCATGAAGAGAAGTGGTTTTTGGTTTCAAACATGGAAATTTCAAAATCCCTACCAAGATCTACATTTTGGAGTGACTAAGAAGGATATATGCTTATTTTTTCATATTCATGTTTTAAACTTGTTTAAATCATGGCCAAACCTAGGATTTGACCAAGATTCAAATGGGCATAAAAATTCAGAAAAAACAAAAAATGGAAAATCAAGGCACATAGTATTCTTATGTCACATAGTAAGCATTCAATTAAGTTGATAGACAAGGTCTAGATATATTCAAACCAGAGAAATCATGTGTCTACCCCCTAACCCTAAACTCTGTCTCATGAAGTCAAGCATGAAGATATGTGGTTTTTGGCCGGTTTCAAACATGGAAATTTCAAAAACCCTCCCAAGAGCTTCATTTTGGAGTGACTAAGAAGGATATATGCTTAATTTTCATATTCATGTTTTCAACTTGTTTAAATCATGGTCAAACCTAGGATTTGACCAAGATTCAAATGGGCTTAAAAATTAAAAAAACAATAAAATGAAAAACCAATGCACATAGTCATCTTATGTCATCTAGTAAGCATTCAATTAAGTTGATAAACAAGGTCTAGACATATTCAAACCAGAAAATTCATGTATCAAGCTACCCTTATCCCGAAACTCTGTCTTATGAAGTCAAGCATGAAGAGAAGTACGCGGTTTTTTGGTTTCAAACATGGAAATTTCAAAAACCCTCTCAAGAGCTTCATTTTGGAGTGACTACGAAGGATACATGTTTAATTTTTCATATTCATGTTTTAAACTTGTTTAAATCATGGTCAAACCTAGGATTTGACCAAGATTCAAATGGCAAAATTTAAAAAAAATGAAAAATCAAGGCACATAGTCTTCTTATGTCATATAGTAAGCATTCAATTAAGTTGATAAACAAGGTCTAGACATATTCAAACCAGAGAAATCATGTATCTACCCCCTAACCCTAAACTCTGTCTCATGAAGTCAAGCGCATGAAGATATGTGGTTTTTGGTTTCAAACATGGAAATTTCAAAAACCCTCCCAAGAGCTTCATTTCGAAGTGATTAATTAAGAACCATACATGCATGTTTAGTTTTTCATATTCATGTTTTAAACTTATTCAAATCTTGGTGAAACCTAGGATTTGACCAAGATTCAAATGGTTTATAAAAATTCAAAAAAAGGTCTTCTTATGTTATATAGTAGGCATTCAATTAAGTTGATAAATAAGGTCTAGACATATTCAAACCAGAAAAATCATGTATCTACCCCCTAACCCTAAACTTTGTCTTATGAAGTCAAGCATGAAGAGAAGTGGTTTTTGGTTTCAAGCATGGAAATTTCAAAAACCTCCCCAAACTTCATTTTAGAGTGACTAAGAATACAAGCTTCCCTTTTCATTTTCTTGTTTTAAACTTGTTTAAATTATCTTGGTCAAATCTAGGATTTGACAAGATTCAAATGGGCAAACATATGATAAGTGATGCAAATATCATTTCTAAGTACGGGCAAACCAGCCTTTAGCTTAACATATTTCTAAGCACAAGGTTTCAGAAAATTGAGTGGGGGCGGCTGCCCCCCTTGGCTATAGTCTGGATCCACCCATGCTATAGTTTGAGGCCATTTGGATGACGTCGAAAAAATTCTTTGATTAGAAATGGGGTTGTTCGAACCCCGTAGTTGGATTTTTTTGAACCTTGATCTGTAGTACTGGGCAAAACCCTAGTTTAACCTATTTAATTATAGATTCGTAGGTCGATTTTTCTACGTACCTTTTTATTATTACTCTACTATGCAGCACATATGTGTTTGCCCGTCGAGTGAAACTCGGAAGGAGAGAAGAAGGAGGGAGAGCATTATGGTGTCTCCCCTTTTTCGGGCGATGATGTTGACTATTGTGCAGGGTTTGTCAGTGAGCAGGAGGTGCGAGCGATCAAGTCGAGCGAGGCCGAGAATGAGAGATTTTTTTTGTGAGAGGGACAACCGAAGGATCCTGAAGGACCCAGAGACTTCCAATACGCATCCTGATGCGTCTTCTCTTGACAAAGAAAATGGCTGGGAGTTTGCGTACCTATTGCACGTGACTTGTGCTCACTGAAGTGTGGGACCTCACGCATGGGCACCACACGTAAGTGACGGACCTGTTGGTGTAAAAACCTCGGTTGATTATTATAGTGCATTAGAACAAAGTTTCCTATGGATTCAAGGGTAGGAAATCCAAGTTAACTCATTTACATGACATTATTTTTTCCATGAAGCAAAGTTAACACATCTATCAATTGGTACATTTTGGAGTGACTAAGAAGGATCCATGCTTACCTTTTCGTTTTCACGTGTTAAACTTGTTTAAATCTTGGTCAAACCTAGGATTTGACAGAGATTCAAATGGGCGGAAAATTCAAAAATAAAACAGAAAAATGAAAAACCAAAGCACATACGTAGTTTTCTTATGTCATATAGTAAGCATTCAAGTTGATAAACAAGGTCTACACATATTCAAACCATACAAATCATGTATCTACCCCTAACCCTAAACTCTGTCTTATGAAGTCAAGCATGAAGAGAAGTGGTTTTGGGTTTCAAACATGGAAATTTCAAAAACCTCCCAAAAACTTCATTTAGAGTGACTAAGAAGGATAAATGCTTACCTTTTCATTTTCATGTTTTAAACTTGTTTAAATCTTGGTCAAACCTAGGATCTGACCAAGATTCAAATGGGCATCAAAAATAAAAAAATAGAAAAATGAAAAACCAAAGCACATAGTCTTCTTATGTCATATAGTAAGCATTAAAGTTGATAAACAAGGTCTAGACGTATTCAAACTAGACAAATCATGTATCTACCCCTAACCCTAAACTCTGTCTTATGAAGTCAAGCATGAAGAGAAGTTGTTTTGGGTTTCAAACATGGAAATTTCAAAAACCCTCCCAAAGAGCTTCATTTTGGAGTGACTAAGAAGGATCCATAGGAGTACTAATACAGTATAATGATCACCCGAGTTATTAGAGCAACAAGTTTGTCACTAACGTGTGGTTCCCATGCGTGAGGTCCCACACTTCAGTGAGCACAAGTCACGTAGTCTTCTTATGTCATATAGTAAGCATTCAATTAAGTTGATAAACAAGGTCTAGACATATCAAACCAGAAAAATCATGTATCTACCCCCTATATATCCCTAAACCCTGACTTATGAAGTCAAGCATGAAGAGAAGAAGTGGTTTTTGGTTTCAAACATGGAAATTTCAAAAACCCTCCCAAAGAGCTTCATTTTGGAGTGACTAAGAAGGATCCATAGGAGTGCTTAATATTTCAGTATTAATGATCTAAACTTGAGTTAAATTAGAGTCAACAAGCTTAGTCACTTGACGTGAGGTTCACATGGCGTGAGGTCCAACACTTAAATGAGCACAAGTCACATAGTCTTCTTATGTCATATAGTAAGCATTCAATTAAGTTGATAAACAAGGTCTAGACATATTCAAACCAGAAAAATCATGTATCTACCCCCTATATATCCCTAAACCCTGACTTATGAAGTCAAGCATGAAGAGAAGAAGTGGTTTTTGGTTTCAAACATGGAAATTTCAAAAACCCTCCCAAGAGCTTCATTTTGGAGTGACTAATTAAGACGCATACATGCTTACTTTTTCATATTCATGTTTTAAACTTGTTCAAATCTTGGTCAACAAACCTAGGATTTGACGAAGATTCAAATGGGTATAAAAAAAAATTAAAACCAAGGTACATAGTCTCTTATGTCATATAGTAAGCATTCAATTAAATTGATAAACAAGGTCTAGACATATTCAAACTAGCAGGAAAATCATGTATCTACCCCTAAACTATGTCTTATCACTACTAGGAAAAGGCTTATAGCCGCACTCCTTACCGCTGGCAAATACGATTTGAAGATGCCGGTGGTAATGCCTTCCAGGGGTGCCTAACTCTACCACCGGCGAGATTGAAAGGGTGACGCCGGGGTGCGGCCATTACCGCCGGCGAGTTGGCCACGAAGGTGCCGGCGATATAATGGGCCATGGGGTCCCAGTTGGGCTTGACTTTACCACCGGCGATTTGGGCCCGAAAGCGCCGGGGGTAGCGGGCTCTACCGCTGGCGAACACGAAGAGAAGATGCCGGGGGTAATTTGGGCTCCCGTGGGCTATTTGGGCCGAAATTACCGCCGACTTTCACTATTCGTTTTCGCCGGGGGTATTTCGCCCTAAACCACCCCCTTGCCCTTGCCCCTACCTCCCGCGCCGCCATTTGCCTTTGTCGTCGTCTCCCCGTAGCGCCGCCTCCCTCCCCCGACGTCCGCCTCGGCGCCTCCTCCTCCGTTCGCCTCCTCCTCCCTCCGCCTCCCCGTCTCCACCTCCCTCCACCTCGCAGGCTCTTCCTCCCTCAACCTTGCCCCCTTGTCCACCAACCGCATCGCCGCCTCCATCCCCAATCCCATCTCACCGGTCCTTTTTGTCCAATACACCGCCGTCGCCCTCCACCCACGCCCCCTTGCTGGATCTTAGAGAAGCGATGATCGATCTACTTCCAGGCGGTGAGGAGAAGCTTCCGGTCGCCATCCGTCATTCCGTCCTTCCCCATCCAGGCCGGCATCCCCCGCAATCCTCACCTCCCATGGGAGCAGGTTGGCGGGCGGTTTGTGGTGGGAGACGGAAGGATCGAGCGAGATGAGCTGCTCGGCTCGGCGGCGGGTGGCCGCTTTCATCCCAGCGCCGACGAAGCGAGGCTGCTGCTCCCTGTGTTCTTCGGCCTGGTTTGGTCATTGGGAGGTACAAATCAGCCTCTTTTAACAATCTTTTTCTCTAGGGACCTACCGCATCCTGCCGACAAGTCCAAATCCAGCCCTTTTTTTTTCTGAAATCTGTGTTATTTCCATATTCTGCTTAAAACCAGGTAGCACCGTAGCAGAAGAGAGAACCCCCGCTATGAACAATACAATTCAAGGGCTTGTTGTAGTTTCTAAACGAGAATAGGCGGCAATAGCTCGACCGTCCTCCATCTACTGTCAATTGAGCCTTTTCTCTGTGCTACTCGTAATTGAGCATACAATCATAATCAAAGATCATACTCCATCCTTCTAATTAATTTAGGAAGTACCAATGCAAGCCCGAACAGTGGCATGTTTCATGGTTCCTGAACCAACTGTCCACACCTGGGTATTGTATTTGCATATAATGCCCTATCAACTTCTGTTGGAGTGGTTCCTGAAGAGTAGAATGATTTACTCCATGAAGTATCTCATTTTTGGTTTTGTACTCTAGCTGTAAGTCTTTAACAACAATCTTGAACACACTTCACGAGATGCAATATGCAACTAGACTGACATGGTTGAGTGCCACATCGGTTAGCTTAGAAACATGCTCCAACATGGTTAATTGATGCCAGAGAAAAAGTATTTTGGTTGAACATTTTAAAATCGTCGGGCCACCTTACTTCGGTTCTAACTGAATCTATTTTGATGCAGATGTGACTCCGGCACCAGCAGCAACAAAAAAAACAGCTGCAAGTTCAGAAGCGACGGTGGTAGAGTATCCTTGGAAGTTTCAATTAAGCTGCCGGCCTGTTGTAAATCTTTCCTGTGACGAGTCAAATGCTGATTTATAGAAACCAAATGAGTGAATGAACTTGCGGATGCCGTGCTCGCGAAAGTGGAGATGGAGAGGAAGTCTGTCGATGGTCGAGACTATTTTGTTGATCGGGTATGTGATGTTGGGCCACTTCTTCAAGTAACTCGAGATGAGGAAATACTCGCTGTCTATCTTCGGTATAACGGGGAAATACTGAATACTGTCTGTTTAATTCAATTGAATCCCTGTTCTAAAGACAAATCAAGCAATTCACATGTTCTTCTCTCGTAAATTCTTGTGTTGTGGATTAATCCTGAGATATTGCATAAATGAATAATGCCCAGTTTTAGCTATGAGTAGTTTCCTTCCATAAGCATTCATATATAATAGGATCATCAGATTGTTGGAGGATCTCTAGTTCTCATTATACTGAAAGACTAGGCTCGGAAATTGTAAAGCCTGCTAGATTTTTGTGCTAAGGATGATCTCCTGTACATATACACATACACATACACATTGTTCTTGCTCATATACACATACACATTGTTCTGGAGCTACTCTGCTCTTTACTGCACACTAGTTCATTCATCCCCATTGTTGTTACATTGCAGAGTTAGAGGGCTACTACCGCTACTGCGAGACAACCAAAGATCGATCCAACCATGCGAGACAACCAAAGATCCATCCAACAAGGCGTAGATGACGCCGAGGAGAGCGCCATGAGCGGGATGGCGGCCCGCTCCTCCTCGCCGAGTAAGGAAGGCTTACGGTTTCGGGACGGCGAGAAACATGTGGTGAAGTTACACGGCTGTATCACCATTGTCTGTAGAGATCTGGCCTAGTTGTTCATGTTTGGCGGTTTTTATGTTTTGAAGTGGCCGAGACCACGGTGGTCCTTGTTATTAGAGGTCATGTGCTAAGACTTGGATCCTAGTTTTTTTCTCTCGCTATTCTTGAACATGTCGTGTGATCTCGCTACTGAAGTTTGGTGGAATTTTGTGGATGTTGCACTACTAGAGGATTAACATCATCTCACTTGGTCATGGTAAACTGCACTGGATGCCAGAACTCATTTTTTTGTAAAGTTGTTTCGCTGTTCCAAATGAACTGCATTCTGTGTATATACCGTGTATTCTGCATATTCTGTGTAATTCAAGCATATATTTTTTTTGCGCTTATTTGATATTACCGCCGGCGAATCAGCAGTGCTACCCCTGGCAAACACGTACTTGCCAGTGGTAGACCCAGTTACCCCTGGCAAATTGTAATGTGCTGGCGGTAAACATTACCCCCGGCAAGTTGGCTAATGTGCCGGCGGTATTCTGGGTTACCCCTGGCGGTTTCGGAAGCGCCGGCGGTAGGCCATTACCACCGGCGAGGTGATCGCCGGCGAATACGAAAGTGCCGGCGGTAAGCCTTTTCAGTGTGCCGGCGGTAAGCCTTTTCCTAGTAGTGTATGAAGTCAAGCATGCATGAAGAGAAGTGGTTTTTGGTTTTCAAGCATGGAAATTTCAAAAACCCTCCCAAGAGCTACATATTGGAGTGACTAAGACGGATAGATGCTTAATTT